>NW_016107539.1:3504812-3571229 GCF_001604975.1 Cebus imitator | reverse complement strand
ATCACTTGAATCCAGGAGTTTGAATCCAGCCTGGACACATAGTGAGACCCTGTCTCTGGAACAAAAAAAAAAAAAGGAAAGAAAAGAAAAACCCACTGGCCTGAGGTAACTGATGATGGGAGCTCAAGTAGGATTTAAGGAGCCCTTCAGTTTTCATTAGCAGTGAAGAGATGGTAGTAATCAAGATAGGTGGCCTTTCTTGTCCTGGGTTTATATTGTCATCCTGATTTGAACCATAGATTTTTGGTTTCTCCTTGCTTTGGGATTTTTTTTTCCCGCAAGGGCCCCAGCTTTTAGGGATGACATTTTATATTTTACACACCACTTAGCTTGCCCTGTGTCTGTAAAGGCAGCATATTTGAATATATGAAGTTTAGATTAGATTGAATTTCACAGTTTGGTTGAATATTGGAGTTTCTCTGTTTGCTTTGTTGTTTCTTGGTTTTATTTCATTTTAAGTTTAAGATCTGTTGTTTCTTTGGAGGAGAACAAGGTGTGCTAGCAGTTACAGCAGCCAACTGGGTTGGCCTGAGAGGAGACGGCCTGAAAAGCAGAGGTAGCCTCACAGGTCAAGGTGCCAGGATGTTGGTTATTTTCTTAAAAACCAACCAACCAACCAAAAACCACAATTCAGACTGTTCTACAGCAGTCTGTCTTCCTGTGGTTCTTATAGGCTAGCTTAAATCTTGGGTAGAGAGATGCTTATCACATGTGCTATATATCTTTCTTTTTCCAGAGGGATAGCAAGAATATTTGAAATAAGTCCATTTGAGCCCTGGACAACGAGGGATAAGGTGGAGCGGGTGAGTGTATGTGTGGAAAGCATCTGCCTGGGCAGACAAGAAGTCAGACTTATTTTGGTCTGCCTGCTTGCTTGTTTCCCTGCTCTTGTCTGTTTGCTGTTCTTGCTGTTTGTGGTCAACCCCTCTGCTAGCACTGAAACTCATCCAGCTGCCCTACTCCAGGGGGCGGCTCCTCCATACCTGCCCGTCATTATCAATGTTTCTTTCTCTGCTGGATCATTCCCATCAACACACAAAAATGCCTAATAGCTCCCCTGCCAAAGCCTCTCTTCCTCCCATCACTCTTCCAGCTACTTTGCTGTTGTGTGCCTTCATGTCGTAACACCTCCTCACATCCTGACGAAACTGTTGCCAGTTTTTTCATCCTTTCCTTAACCTATTCCAACCAGGCTTTTATTCCTATTTCTCCCCTAAACCTCTTTTCAAGGCACCCACAGTCTCCGTGCTGCCAAATGCAGTAGTCAGTTCTCAGACCTCATGTCATGTTCCTGTGCATTTGCTGCTAGGGAGGATGCAAAATAAAATAATAATACTATACCCAGTACTATACCCAATACTATACCGTATCTACCTTTGAAGACCTATGGACCATATATTGACAAGAAGCAGCTAGATTGTCCCCTGAATGCTACCTAAAAGCTCATGTGTAGAGAATATGAGAAAACAGTGCTTAGGGAACATGTGGAAGTCAGCAGCTCTCATACTGGCTGCGTCTGGAGAGCCGAGGCCATTTCTGTGATGTCCCTTCTGTGTTTATGAAATATCAGTCAGGATAACTGGTGGCCAGACACTTCAGTTTATCTTACACCAAAGTGTCTCTTACATTTATAATTGAGAATATGCTGATACAGTGGCAAGAGTGGGTTTTGAATTTGGTTTGCCAGCTAGCTTACAGCACTCTGGTGAAAGAATTGCAGACTTTCAGGTGGGTAGGATGAGGGATTGATGCTGCTCTAGGTGCAGATGGATTCCATTATGTGCTTTTGAATAATCTGAGATCTTTGCAAACTTTACAGTTCATTGCCTTTCCCTAAAAACAAGATGGGTTTAGTTTTCTCGCTCTGCACTGAACATTAGTCAACCCAGGTTGAGTATAGCTGGAGCAAAAAGAGGTCATTGGTTTTTGTTTTTAATGGGCGAGGAACAAATGCTGTTATCTCCTAAATTCAAAGTTAAAACTGAGTCAGAATGCCCATGCTTAGAAAATAGGGACATGAGAGAGCTCAGGAATGGACTGGCTCTGCTTTAGGCCTGATTTTATTCCTAAACCCTCCTGTTAAGCCTCCCCTGGCAAGTGTGATGACTTGCGCTTCCCTGCCCTAGATTTATTTCTGTGGAAATCTGTATATAGAATGTACAACATGTAGTAGTGCCAACATCCTGTGCTCGTGACTACCACTGGGGACCTCGATCTGAAACTTGGTGATCTTGCCCTTTTTTTGTCTTAAGCCCTCATTCTGTGTTCTGCTTTTATAGTGATTTGCATGAATCGAAAATTGCCCCATATTCTTTGAAAGCAATTAAGTCTCAATAATAGGACTCATGCCCGCTTGAATGTTTAAATGCATGCCAGGATAGCACTTTGTTCTCGGCCAGTTTTCAGCATTGTCTACGGTCCTTTGTTTATTCAAAGATTCACATCACAGACATGAAATTTCCTAAGCTGCCCGGCTTAAAAGACCTCGGTATTCAGCCAACACCACTGGAACTCAAGGCCATTGAGGTGCTGCGGATACATCGCGCTTACCGCTGGCTGACTGCTGAAATTGAGGATGCGAAGCCGGCCAAGACCGTCAACTTTTAGTGCCCCTCAAGCAGCTCTTGGTTTTGATGTCTTTTGGGTCAGCCAATGTGGTTGAGCACCCAGCCAGGTGGTCTCTTTAAAGAATCCTGTACACAGTCAATAAGGTCGTACTATTAAAACATTTGAGGTTGAATTCTGCGGTATTTTCTTTCTTGATTTATAAAATGAGAAATGCAGTCATTTCAAACTTGAGCATAATTTTTTGTTAAACATACATATTTAATAATGACATATATATTATTTATTCTCTGAAATGCCAGAGAGCTTGAATTTTCCTTTGACAAGCCACTTCTAGCATATGTTCTGGAAGACAAGGACCCTTTTTAATGTTAAAATATCGTAAAGACCCCAAGTGATATGTGATTGTTTTTAAATCTTTATTAAATTAGAGAATATACAATATCCTTTAACCCAAATGTGTTTACACTAAAGGTGTTTTAAAAATTTATTTTAATAATGTCCATATACCTTCTAAAAATAGTAGTACATATATAGAAAAACATTGTCTATAGGTTCTTAAAGCCCTTGCTGTAATTCTACAGTCTTCTTGGATCTGAGCTATCTGAAGCTAGCCCCATGCCCGTAGTACCACATCTGGATTCTTTCCAGACATACAGGTTTAGATAGATTCTCTTCCCATGCAAAGGAGATGCTTCAGCCTCTATGCAAGTAGTGCCGGCACTTAGGAATTAGGACTTTCTAATTAAGTCCTTAAAATTGCAGCCAAGATCCAGATGAACAGTTGGTTTAGTGTTAGCATATCCCCCCAGTACAGTATGATTTAAAACTCCCAGAATTTGTGGTGAAGCCAATATGGTGATCCCAGGGTTAGTCACTGAGTTTCACTGGATTTCAGCCTTTTGATCTACATTTGGGACAGGAATGTCGGTAAAAACCCAGTTTGATTATGGTAATGCCCATCTCCTCCTTATAGAGAAAGGTATATCAGTGTTGAAGGTAAGTTCTCCACCTGCCCTTTTTGCATGCATCAGAATAGTTTTGTCCCAAAACAGGCAACAGTGTGCTACTCCAAGTGTGGTCCATAGATCTCCAGCATTGGCATCACCTTGGGACTTGTTAGAAATGCAGAATCCAGACTGGGCACCGTGGCTTACACCTGTAATCCCAATGCTTTGAGTTGCTGTGGTGGGAGGGTCGCTTGAGGCCAGGAGTTGGCAATATGGAAAGACCTTGTCTCTACAAAAAAAATTTGAAAAAGTTAATAGGGCATGGTGGCACGTACCTGTAGTCTCAGTTGCTCGGGAGGCTAAGGTGTGAGCATTGCTTGAGCCTGGGAGTTTGAGGTTACAGTGAGCTATGGTAGTGGCACTGCACCTCAGCCTGGGAGAGAGTGAGATCCTGTCAAAAAAAAAAAAAAAAGGCAGAATCCTAGGCCATGTCCTGTCCCAGGCCTGTTGAATCAGAATATGCATTTTAGCAAGGTCTCCAGGAGACTTGTATGCACATTAGGTTATGAGAAACACCGCCATACACAAGAGCTATATCGGAGTTCGGTGTGACTCCTGTTTTTAATCCAGCTTGCTGACCAGTGCCCCAGACCTACTGAACCAGACTCTCAGGATGGAGGGCCCAGGAATTTTAGTTTTATTAAACATTCCAGTTTATTCTGTACACTAGTATGTCAGAATCAGTATACTAGGGAAAAGAACGCAACTCCAACTTCACGTTTTTTCTTCAGATATCACCTGTTATTTTGGATTACACCCCTGCTGGCAGTAAGCCAGCCAGTAGGCACAGAAATGGGTAGATTTAATTTGAAAAGAAACTATAGTCCTATAATGCACATTGTCCTCACTTGTAATATCTGTATTTCTTTCCTTTTTTTGATTCTTTAAAAAAATTTTTTATTGATGCATAATAGATGTAAATATTGTCAGGGTATATGTAGTAATTTGATATATTCCTATAACCAAGTCAGTGTAATTGGGATATCCATCACCTTACATATTTACCTTTATGCGGGTAGCATTTGAATTACTCTCATCTAGCTCTTTTGAAATGTACAGTAGATTAGTATTAACTTTAGTTACCCTGCTGATCTCTTGAACACCAGGTCTTATTTCTTAAAATTTTAACTGTAATTGTCTACATTTTGTAGCAATGCTGTTTCTCATCTCTAACTTGTATCAGAACTCAGGATGCTACATACTTCTAAAGCTATAATTGAACCAGGATAGATTTTGCTTCCTGTTCACACCCAGCCCCGACTTTTGTAACAAATAGTTTGTAATGCACTTTTTATTATCCTGATATGGAAGTCATAGTTACTATAACCTGTCTATATTTGTAATCAAAATACAACTAATGCCTTATGTAAACAAGAAGTGAAAGGAAAGTAATACACAGTAAGATGTATATACAGCACGCCAACACTGAAGGCATGATGAAGTCGTCCGTTGCTTGCATCCATATGGGCAATCACCATGACTGTGATAACAAATGCAGACTGGTCTGATGCAGGGGCAGGTCACAGTCTCCACTTAAATGCCATCAGCAGCATTGCTATTATGTCAACTTCTGAAATAGTGAACGACTTCCAGTAAAGTTCAAAACAAAATCGAATAGAATCTTCCCTAAATTTATATGATTCTTGCATTCCTAGAAAATTCAGTATATATTAAACCCATAATAAAGGTCCTGTTTATGTAACCTAGATATAAATCCAATGAAATACATACAAGATGTATATGAGGGAAACTACAACCTCTGATGAAACAAATCAAAGAAGAACTACATAAATGGAGAGATATTTTAAGTTCATGGATAGGAAGATTCAGGACTGTCAAAATTTGCATCTTTCCAACTTGATCTATAGATTTAATGCAATTCCAATAAAAATCCCAGCAATTTATTTTATGGATATCAAGAAATTAATTCTAAAGTTTACATGCAGAGGCAAAAGATCCAGACTAGCTAACATAATACTTAAGGAGAAGAAAAATGGAAGAACGCAGACTACCTGAATTCCAGACTTTTTTTTTTTTTTTTTTTTTTGAGACAGAGTTTGGTTCTGTCACCCAGGCTGGTAGTGCAGTGGCGTGATCTCGGCTCACTGCGACCTCTGCATCCTGAGTTCAAGATATTCTCCTGCCTCAGCCTCCCCAGTAACTAGGATTACAGGCGTGTGCCACCACACCCAGCTATTTTTTTTTTTTTTTTTTTTGTATTTTTTAAAGTAGAGACAAGGTTTTGCTCTGTTGGCCAGGCTGGTATTGAACTCCTAACCTCAAGTGATCTGCCCATCTCAGACTCCCAAAGTGTTGGGATTACAGGCGTGAGCCACTGTGCCCGGCCTCCAGACTTCCTATAAAGCCACAATGATGAAGACAGTGTGGTATTGACAAAAGAAGGGACAAATAGGTAAACAGAACATAATAGACCTTTCTTTTACTTGGCTGAAATTCCAAAGTAACTTTTCCTAAGTGCTTCTTCCAATATTTGTATAAACTGATAGTTCTACCTTTGAATTATTTAAAGTCTCAGTAGAATGCCTAAATGAAATGGAAACTGAGCTGTTGGCTGGCACATGGCAGCTGGTAGGTAAGGCAGTGCTTCAAATCATTATCCATCAGATAACATGCAAGGAACTGAGGGTCATGAAAGTGAATTACGTGGACACATATGGGCTGTATAAAAATTGTTTCTATTCTAAAGTAGTTCTGATGCTAGTGGCCAAGTCTTCCTTGCTAGGTCACTAATGAAACTCTTAACCAGGCATGGGAAATAACAACAGCAACAGCAAGACAAATAAACCAGACCCCATATTTTAGTTCTGGTCCCAGTGCTCCTCTTCTTTTGTTACCTTGTTCTGCAATCTATATTGGTCTATTTTTCAGGATAATCTTATTCCTTGGATCAATTCTCTTTTTTAAGAATAGGCACTCTGGGATGATTAATTAATTACAAAGAATTCTGTCACTCTGCCATTGCTCAAAGTTAATTATTTAGCAACAATATTGACTATACCATTGGTTCTTCGTCTTTATGTGCAACTGAATTACGTGTTATCATTCTCTCCAATTCTATGGTATGATTATTTTTCCTCTGTTCATATGCTGGGAGAGATTTGTCTAAGCCTCTTGATTTTTGTGGAAAAGATCATGTTTAAACTGAGTTATGCCTGAAAGCTTTCTTACTTGGCAATCTTACTTGCCTTATGATTTCTTCCTGAGTCATATTATCTCATTTTCCCTCTTGGATGAGTAGTTGGGGTCAAAACACTTGGATATGTTTTTTTGTTTGTTTGTTTGTTTTTTTATAGATTGTGATCTGTTTCATATATAGAGTTTAGCACAATGATAAATATATAGGCAACCAACCGAGGTGATCAGGAAGGACACTGGGAAGTGGATTTATATGCAAAAGAAAACTACATGCATGCTGTCTCTACTAACCCCCAAAATGATAGCATAAAGAAATATGACCTAAAACACTAAAAAGAAAAGAGTGCAATGTGACCTAGAGTGAATATTATTGAGCTTTCCTGTCCTCAGTTTCCTCACCTATAGAACGAAATAATAATTCCTGCACCACAGGGTGATTGTGAAGACCAAATGAAATCACATGTATGAAAGACCCAACACTGGCTGGCCCTTACAAGATGCTTACAAAATATTTATTATTTTTTTCCTCCAACACATGTTCACAATCTATAAATAAACTTTTTTAAAAAGCCACCATTATCAATCTTATCTTTGTAAAATAAACACATCTTCTGAAGTTGCCAAATACTTGTCTTTTTTAATTTTTAATTTTAATTTCGATATTTTAGAGATGGGGTCTTGGTATTTTGCCTAGGTTGATCTTGAACTACCTCGGCTTCCCAAGTAGGTGGGACTATGGGTGACTGCCATCATACCCAGCCCTATACAGATATTTGTAACTGATTTAGTAAGAATACAGCTTAATGTCTTGAGAACATATTATCCCCATATAAGAATAGAATGTGCAGAAATTTTAGTGATGAAATACGAAGGAAGATTTTCCCCCACAAACAGTCAGAATAATGATCAACAAAAGTAATCCTTTCTGAAACATCTCCCATCTGACTAGAGGCTTTTGCGGCAAGGGAGAGGAAAGAAAGACATTATTAATGGTTGAATCACCGTTTTTTTTTTTCCCTAATAGGATTTAAGACCACATAAACATAAAAATGTCCATTGTTGTTGAATGTTCCATTGTTACTGAATGTTTCATTGTAATGTTTAACTCCAGTACCCTCCTACTTTCAAAACTGTTCATTTCCTCTTAGGACATTTTCTACCCTTGATGTCTTTCCAGTGCTTGAGACTTAAATTTCCATTTGCTTACGGGACACATCTGATCTGCAGAGGCCTTCCCAATGAAAGAGGTGCCTAGTTGATCTAAGTGTTTCCCTCGTCTCTCTTCTTCCCCTTTGTCCTCTTCATTACGGGCACTGTAGAGGGCACACGGCAACATATTCAAGCTTATGTACAAGGCATTTGAGGTTGGGGCATGGAAAAATACTGAGGCACTGTGTATATCATTTGTGCATGGGAATGAAACTCCTTGACCCTGAAAACAGGTCAGGGAGTGGAGTGTGTGGTGTGATAAGGAAAGCTGCAAACAGCAGCTTTGAGAATGCAGTTTGAGTGTGAACAAGGTCACAGATGCCTCAGTAACCCACCTCAAATGACCATCTAGAGGATGGTTGGAGTTCATACAAGCCCTTTCAATAAATGGGGGACGGATGCTGGGGCGGACTCTTCTCAGAAGAGCTACCCCCATCCCTGCTCAGCTGGAATTGTCTGAGTACTTCATTCTTGGTGCTCACTGCAAGCTGTGAACTCTGCAGGCACTGCCAAGCACACGGGTACAGAAGCTGGACCTTCTTCATCACTTCTTTCCCCTCAGTGTCTGTTTTCAAATGGCTACCACGAGTAGTGATTCTACTTTAAGATATCACTAATTTGTAAATGGTTTCCATTATAAAGCTGATAGGACCATGTCAGAGAATAAAAACAATAGAAGAAGAAAATAAATTGCCTATAGTCTAAACTACCTTAAGGTGACCACTCTTACAATTTCAACATATTTCCTTCCAGTCTTTTAAAAAATTGTATTTCTGTTAGGTTTTCTTGCTTAAGTTTTCTTTCCTTTTTCATCTCTCTTTCCCCAACACCCCTTCTTACTTTCTGGTATTATGAGATGCTTTGGGTTCCTCTTGCATTTTGCCTCTTTGAGTTTTTAGAATCAATCATGTTTCCAGAGTTACACTGGTTCCTTGTATTGAAGAATCTGGGCATTAGATTTTCTTTTACACATGGCTGTAATCACAGTCTTGCATTGGAGTGGGAGTGAGGTTTCCATCTGGTGTATAAGAGGTGCTCATTACTTAGGCTTAGTCATCTGTGGGCACAACTGGCAGGGTGGCAGGGTAGGTAACCCTGAGTCTATTAAGACCTTGGGAGCCTCCTGGGAAAGAACCCAAGCTAAGGAAAGGAATCAGGCAGACAAACGTGGTCAAATACAATGTCCTCATCCCCTGAGGGAGAAGTGATTCTGACTAGGTGTGGTAGGTGACATTTGCATGATCTCTAACTCAACATTCCTGTCATTGTCTGTTGGTGGGGGAAAGGCCGTGAGTAAACACCCAAAGTTATTTTCATTAAATACTGTAAGCTGATGGACTGTAAGTTACATTGACTTTGCTGCTCATCGCCCTCAACTGCATGGAGCATAAAAAGTAGGTTAAATTTTTCCAGGTTTGTCGCGGAAAGTCTCATAGTTTTGAGCACTTCTAAGATGCCCATTCTCTGAGGCAGTAGAGGCCTGGGTATTCCACGGAACAAAGCAGGGTGGGCTGTGAGAGGCTGCAGGGTTTGGTGGAGAGACAACTTAGGCAAGGGTGCTGGGGAACGTGAGAAAGAAGGCTGTAAGATGCCACCTGGAGCCTTGCCGGACCCCTTCAGAGACCCTCTGAGGACCTTTAGAAGTACTTGAGGAGATTGGTAAGGGTACAACAAACTTGGGCTGTTAGTGGCACTGTGACACTAGGACTCTTATAAGACCCCATTTGGAAAGCTCAACCATTTTCTAGCCTTTTTTTGTTCACTTAGCCTTTTATTATAAGCAGTTTTCCATGTTGCAATATGGCCTTCAAATATTTTAAAACAAAAACCACAGCAATGATTGTATCGGTGATATTGCGCAGTAAAAATCAGTCTCCATCTACCTCTATCTCTCAGTTCTCCAGTCCCCGCCAACTCTAGAGGTAACCACTATTTGTGTGTGTGTGTGTGTGTGTGTGTGTGTGTGTGTGTTTCGAGACAAGGTCTGGCTCCATACTCCACTGTGTGTGTGTGTGTGTGTGTGTGTGTGTTTGTGTGTGTGTGTGTTTTGAGACAAGGTCTGGCTCCATACTCCAGGCTGGAGTGAAGTGGCTTAATCTCAGTTTACTGAAACCTCTGCCTCCTTGGCTCAAGCCATCTTCCCACCTCAACCTCCTGAGTGGCTGGGACTACAGCCCCCCGCCGCCCACCGCCAACACCACCACACCCAGCTAAGTTTTGTATTTTTTTTTTAAGAGATGGGGTTTTGCCAAGTTGTCTAGGCTGGTTTTGAACTCACGAGCTCAAGGGATCCGACTGCCTCGGCCTCTCAAAGTGCAGGGATTACAGGCATGAACCATCGTGCCTGACTTCATATGTGTTTTTAATGAAGAGTTTGTAATTTTAGAAAGTTACCTAATGTTTATTGAATATGCCAGGCAAGTTACAAAGGCTATCCCATATCCCATAACAGCCCTGCAAAGAAGAGTATTATATATCCCCATGTTGTACATAAGGAAAATTAGGTTCAGAGAGGTGAAATAATTTGCCTCAGTTTACCTGGATAATAGGTAATAGAATTATTACCTTGCTCTAAAATCTATAGTTTCTCCAACAGTATCTCCTTGCTGTCCATAATATTCTAATATTCTGTAAAGGGGAGATGGTATAATTTACTTAACTATTATGCACTGTTAGTTATTTAACCATTTGCCTGTGGTTGGAAACTTTAAGTCCAGCTTATTATTATTTGCTATTATAAACAAAAATCAGGTAGACAGCTCTTATGACTCTTACTGCAGTCTCCGCCTCCACACCCGGACTGCTTTTATCCATTCGATCTTCATTAGAATAATTTGTGGCCGGGTGCAGCGGCTCATGCCTGTAATCCCAGTTCTTTGGGAGTCTGAGGCGGGCAGATTGCTTGAGCTCAGGAGTTTGAGGCCAGCCTGGGCAACAAAGTGAGATCCCAGCCCTATTATTATACATGTTTATATTGTTTTTATTTTATTATATATTTTTATAACAATAATAATTATTATTATTTTTTGAGACGGAGTCTCGCTCTGTTACCTAGGTTGGAGTGCAGTGGCATGATCTCAGCTCACTGCAACCTCCACCTCCCAGGTTCAAGCAATTCTTCTGCCTCAGCTATCCCAAGTAGCTGGTACTACAGGCGTGTGCCACCACACCTGGGTAATTTTTTGTATTTTTAGTAGAGATGGGGTTTCACCATGTTAGACAGGATGGTTTCAATCTCCTGATCTCGTAATCTACCTGCCTCAGCCTCCCAAAGTCCTGGGATTACAGGTGTGAGCCACCGCTCCCAGCCTCTGTTACTTTTAAAATAAAAAAATTGTACTTTCTTGTCCCCATAACCTTTCTTACACATGCTCCCTTTCCTTGAGGAACTGAAACACACACACACACACACACACAAATGCACACGCACACACACACACACTCAATTTTTCAGGATGCCATGTCCCTATGCAGACTGGTCACTTGCCCTCTTGTGACCCTTGGTGCAAGCTGGGGCTTCCTACAGGGTAGTAAGCCCATTGACTCTAATTGTAAATCAGCCCCTGTCCCATGGATTTGTGGGCTCCCTCAGGGCAGAGGTCTAAACCTATTCATAGGAGGCATTTGTTAAAAATGCAGGTGTCCAGGTCCCCTAATGACCTACAAAATAGGATTTTTTGGCTTCAAACCTGGACATCCAGGTGAATTTTATGAAGTGAACCATGGAAGACTACTGCCCCAGGGCTATGATCAGTGATCGGATGCCTCAAAGGGCACCCAGTATTCCCAGAAAGAGGAGTCATATCAGCTTCTTAGTGGAGAAGGAGAAGGGCACGCCAGACTGCAGAGGAATATTGGCTGGTCTCTCTAGCTGAGTGAACTTTGACCTATCCTAGACAGCAATAACATGATACCAGTTATGACGCAATGTTTGATCAAATTATTTTATTTATTTTTTATAGATAATTCACGTAATATGACGCAAAATGTAGAATATATTTTAAAATTATTCAGTGAAAAGCAGTCTCTCCCCACCTCTAGCCCTCAGTTCTCCAATCCCTGCCAACTCTAGAGGTAGCCATGACTTTTGTGTGTGTTTCTAATAAACAGTTTGTAATTTTAGAAAGTGATCCACGTCAGCAGTTTATGCAGGGTAGGAATCTATTTTTTTAAGAAAACAATTTTGAAATAATTACAGGTTCACAAAATTTGCAAGAATTGTACAGAGCAGTTCTCTTACTTCCTACACGCAGTTTTTCCCCATGACTAAATTATATTTATATAACTGTATATATAATTTTATAACTGAGCAGTGATTGGATGCATGACAGGGCACCGAGTATTCCCAGAAGGAAGATATATAACTGCATATGTAACTATAGAGCAAAAGCAAAGAAGCTGATGACACTCCTGTATTATATATGTAGTTATATAACTACAGTGCGATTGCAAAACAAGAAAATTGACATTGATACTGTATGTATGTAGTTCTCTGCTATTTTATCACATGTAGACATGCAAACACTGTCACTTAAGATACTTTAGAACTATTTCATCAGCACCATATGTACATAACTTAACTCAGTCTACTGGTGTTGCCATTTTACCAGTTCACGTGAAATGAAGAAACTTTACCTTAATTAGGTCTCCAATTTGCCCTCCCTATTTTACTATTTAAGATGATAGTACAGTTGTCTTAAATATCTCTTCATATATTTTCAGACCACAGGAGACAATGTTATAATATTTGGTTGCCAAACACAATTTAGAAAACTCAAGAGGAAAAGGAAAGTCTTTTGTATTTACTCAGGTTTTAACTCCGTTCTTTTGTTTTTCTTGTTCCAAGAGTCCTTCTTTTGTCATTACTTATAACAGTTTCTGTGGTCATCTTTTTGAGGTAAGTCTGCTGGAAACAAATTCTATTACTTTTTTTATTGGAGAATGTCTTGCTTTCTTCTTTGTCCCTGAAGGGTATTTTTGTTGGATATAGGATTCAGGGTTGACCATTCTTTTCTTCCAGCACTTGTAAAGTTGTGATACTTTCCTCAGGTCTTCTTGATTTCTGATGAGAACTCCATCATTTGAATTGTTTTTTCCCCGAAAGTGTCATTTTTTTCTTGCTATTTTCAAGAACTTTTATTTGTCTTTAGATTTCAGAAGTTTGATTATAATGCATCTGGGCATCAGATGATCATGAATTTCTTTGACTTTGTCCTATTTGGGATCTGCTCAGCATCTTGAATCTGTAGGTTTCTGTCTTTTGCCAACTTTTGGAAATTTTCAGCTCTTATTTCTTTTCTTTTCCTTCCTTCCTTCCTCCCTTCCTCCTTCCTTCCTCCCTTCCTCTTTCCTCCCTCTCTCCCTCTCTTCCTCCTTTCTTTCTTTCCTTTCTTTCTTTCTTTCTTTCTTTCTTTCTTTCTTTCTTTTTCTTTCTTTCTCTTTCTTTCTTTCTTTCTTTCCTTTCTTCCTTCCTTCCTTTCATTTCTTTCTTTCTTTTGAGTTCCACTGGAGAGCAGTGGCGTGATCTCAGCTCACTGCAAACTTTACCTCTTGGGTTCAAGTGATTCTCCTGTCTCAGCCTCTCAAGTAACGAGGATTACAGGTGCACACCACCACACTGTCCTAATTTTTTTATTTTTAGTAGAGTTTCACCATGTTGGCCAGGCTGGTCTTGAACTCCTGACCTTAGGTGATCCACCCACCTTGGCCTCCCAAAGTGCTGGAATCACAGGCATGAGCCATTGTGCCCAGCCAGACCTTATTTCTCTACCTTCTTGTTTAGCCCCACACTTTCTCTTTTCCTTCTAAGGCTCCAATGACATGAATGTTAGATCGGTTGTTGTAATCTCTCTGGTCTTTGTGGTTTATTATTTTTTTAGTCTATTTTCTCTCTGTTATTCAGATTGAGCATTTTCTATTGTTCCATCTTCAAGTTCATTGATTCTTCGCTCTGTCCTTGTCATTCTACAGTTGAGGCTCACCCAGTGATTTTTAAATTTTGTTTATTGTATTTTTCATTTCTAAAATTTCCATTTGGTAATTTTTTTATGTCTTCAATTTCTTTCCTGAGGTTTCTATATCTTTGCTGAAACATTTGATTTCCTTGCTGACTTACTGTTTTTTCATTTGTTTCAAGCATGTTCATAATCACTCGTTGAAGCAATGTTACTCGGCTGCTTTTAAATCCTTGTTGGACAATTCCAGCATCTGTGTCATGTTGGTGTTAATATCTGTTTTAATTTTGTTTTTGAGAAACGGTCTCACTCTGTTGCCCAGGCCGGAGTGCAGTGGCGCAATCATGGCTCGCTGCAGTGTTAACCTCCTAGGATCAGGTCACCTTCCCACCTTAGTATCCTGAGTAGCTGGGGCCACGGGCATGTGCCACCACATGTGGCCGATTTTTGTATTTTTTGTAGATATGGTGTTTTTCCATGTTGCTCAGGCTGGTCTTGAACTCCTGGGCTCAAGTGATCTGCCTGCCTCAGCCTCCCAAAGTACTGGGATTGCAGGTGTGAGCCACCATGCCATCCCAATTTTTAAAAAAGAAAATGCTTTCTTTAATGTTTCTTAGTAGAAACAGGGTGTCACTATGTTGCCCAAGCTGGTCACAAACTCCTGGGATCAAACAATCTTCCTGCCTCAGCCTCCCAAAGTGCGGTGATTGCAGGCAAGAGCCACCATGCCCGGCTGGTGTTGGTGTCCATTGATAGCCTCTTCTTATCCAAGTTGAGATTTTCCTGGTTGTATATATGACAAATGATTTTCTATTGCTTCTTGGACATTCTGAATATAACTTTATGAGACTCTGGATCCTACATACATCTGTTTTAGCAGATCTTTCATACACTACTCTGGTGGGGAAAGGGAGATGTCATCTAGTTGCTACCAGGTGGGAGTGGAAGCCCAGGTTCCATGCTTAGCCTCCACTGACACTTGGTGGAAAGGGCTGCTTCATTAGTGATGGGTGACGGGGGGAGTTCAGATTCCCCACTGGCCTCTGCTGATGCCACGCTGGCTGAAAAGGGGAAGGCCACTGTTCCTTTACTGACACCATGTGGGGACAATGATAAACATGCTGGCTCCCCAGGAGATCTTCACTAACCCCGCCCTGGAGGGGAAAGTGGGGGGTACAGGGGCACACCATCACAGCTGGGGTGAGGTTGGAAGTCTAGGTTCCCTGCGAGGCCTGTGGATGGGGTGGGCATGGCAGTGCAAGATTTTCAGTGGTATTTGGCTGGATTAGGACAGTTGTCTAAACATTTTCTGTCTTGCTAGGCTTCCCATTTCCTGTTTCTTTGGTTAGAGAAAGCAGCTTTTCCTTTGGGCTTTCATTGGCTGTGCCCATTGGTATTTGCAAGTTGTTGACTGCTCCCGCATCCAGCAACTTGGAATCTAATTTCCTAATATATCCAGGATATCTGGAGATCTCTAGTCAGTCTGCCCTCTTCTCTCTACCTTTCAGAGTCTTCTTAGGTATTTTTTTTTTTTTAATATAATGTTTAGAGTTTTCAGTTGCCCTTGTGGGAAGGAACAGAGATAAATGTATGTATTTCATCGTGTCTCAGAAGCAGAAGGGATCGTGCATTTTTCATGTGTTTTGAGTCTAATTTACAGGTGGGATACTGGGAGACATTTTCTATCCCTGCAAAACAGAGGAACTGATTCCTTTTCATTTTGTTCATTTTCATCCTGTTTTTCCTAAAGCCACATTTCTTTCCTTTAATCCACATGTCCGCCTCGGCACATGTCACCATATGTTGTGTTTGAGACCTAGTAAATAGTCCAAAGAGCCAGGACACGGTGGAAGCTGTGATGTTGGAGGGATTGACAGTAGACTGAGAACTTTAAACTTTCAGCCTTGGGGAACAATTTTAAGTATTTATTCTAAATGATCATTAGGTGATTCGTCCAAAATGGATCATAAACGTGAGGTGTGGAGGCAATGGAGTTACTAGAAGCTGGGGCAGAGTGGAAGCCCAGTGTGTGAAGTTGTGCAGGGGACAAGCAAAGGACAGAGACCAGTGAACCAGGGTCATCCCCTGAGGCTCAACCCCTGGGCACCGCCTCCAGCTCTTCTCCACCTGCTTCTAGGCAGTGAGGTCCCAAGAACAAGCAAGAAAGTCTCTCCTTAAGTTTGTGGAACAAGCATTTGTTGCACACCTACCATTATGTCCAAAGCTGTGTCGAGTTAGGTAAAAAGACATCTTAGATCTTTGCCGCCCTCTTATACCCACAGGACCATTTCTCACATGTCCTATTAGAGTCTCCCAGGTGTTTTTTTCAGGGAGAGAAAACATTAAAAATCAAACAAACATAGATATAGAGAGAGAAAAGCCTCTCACCTGGGCAGCCTGAGCTGGCTGCAGGAGCAAGCATTCCTCTGACTTCTGAGACAGTACAAGGTGTGTCCAGGTGACTTATGTGTCGCTGGGAGGCTGCCACGCACACTCCTCCACCTGACGCTGCTCAGGGAGAAGCCAGGCAGCTATAATAGTGTTCCTGGCAGGAGAACATCTGGCCTAGCAGGCAGGGTGTCATTTATGCAGCTGGGTGGAGACAAAGCTAGGCTGGTCCCGATTCTTAACCTGCACTGGGAGTGATGTACTCAGCCCCACAGGGAGTAGATGAGCCCCAGGCAGAAGATGTTTTGGAGAAAACTCCCCAAAGCCCTCTGCATTGGGCTGACTCTGGCTATTGCTGTCAATCTCATTCTGGTATTTTTTACCAAGGGGACTTTACAAAACCTGTTTATGGGTGGTCTCCACAGGGAGCTTCCTTTACCTCTGTCTGAGCGCCACGTGGCCGTGATAAAGAGACTCTCCCACTTGGAGGTGGAATTGCAGCATCTGAGTAAGTTTACAACACTAACCTGGAAGGGGTGTGTGTGTGTGTGTGTGTGTGTGTGTGCGCGTGCATGAACGTGTATGTGTGTGTGCATGTGTATGTGTGTGTGTGTTTAGGGGCACTTAGGAAAAAGGGGTGTGGAGGGAAAAATGGGTGAGACGTCACATTTTCATCTTAGTTGCTCATTGATTTCTGTGCCTTCAAGTGGGAGTTGAGTATTGAGAATGAGGTGAGTAGAAGTGGAAATTAGAGCAAGCAGTGTGTGGGAAGTGAGCGTGCCTGCGTGTAAGCGTGTGTGGGCTTGTGCACATCATGTACATTCTGTCTCTTTGCCTGCATATGTATACATGTATGCTGGCAGAGACAGAATAAGAATCCCAAGAACCTTAGGAATCTCTAGCACAGGCCTGACCCCTTAGGCTTACGTGTGGTAGGGGCTGTTAAAGAGAGGTGGCAATCTCCGGGGCAAAGCCCTCACTTCCATTTTGCTGTGTGTTCCTATCGTGAACTAATGAGGACTTTGTTAGAGGACCTAAGATCGAATCCCGATATGCCATTGTGGTTGTGGGACTTTGAGCAAGTGCTTATCTCCCTGAGCCTCAGGTTCCTGGTCTGTTAATGGAGATGACAACAATGATGATAGTTATCAACCTGACCTAACAGGTGATGAAATACATGCAGAAGGTGATCTGTAAACTGCTAGTGCCAAATTCTAACCTCTTCATTTAAAGTTAAGGGTAAGATTTCAACAAATTCTGGGGTCTGTTTGTGATTCCGGCTTACCATGGAACTCTAACGCCTCTGAATTTATTTGCCTGCACCTCCAACTCAAGCAAGGGAAGCAGCAATTTCCCCCTGCTCCCCAGGTGACAGGGATCAAACACTGGAACCCCACGGAGAGGTGTTTTATGTGTGAGCAGGGATGTGTCTGCACATAGGGCTGAGTTGGGGAACGTGCCTTTTAAAATGAGAACTGAGCATTGTCAGGGTTCAGGGTGAGGCTGGGAGATGGGTGGAAGGAAAGGCAAGAAGAGAAAAGGGAGAGGAGCAATCAGGGAATGAGCAGGGAAAGCGAGAAGGGAGGTGAGAGAGGAGAAAAGAGCTGGGACAGGAAAGGAGCGGAGAAGTAAGAGAATCCAGGGAACGAGGGAGAAAGAGTTTGTATGGAGACAAGAAGAAAAAACGAGAAAGTGTCACGGGAGAGGAGGGAATAAAAGGAGAGAGAAGGAGGCCTAGTGCACCCATGGCACATCTACATCCTCCTCCATAAGCTTCATCATATTTTATTGTGATACAGTTTTCCGGAAAGCAAGTTTCATAAGGGCTGTTTCCATGAACGTCTCATTCACTACTCATTTCTATTCATACATAGAAGTTACATAAATGAATAAATGAAAGGGTGGGTCTAGGAAAGAGGGAAAAAGGCAGGCAGACAGGGATGACGGGAAGAGCGATACCGGGCAAGAGAGCAGAGGAAACAGGGTTGTCAGCTCCACAAGCCCTGGCTTACCTGGGGGGGTTGGACATTGCCCATGCAAATATGCTTGGTGCAGCTTCACCAGGAGAATGCCTGTGTACCTAGGGTGGTAACCCCAGCACCACCCTCACTACTTGGCAGAGCACCCAGACCACACCAGAACTCTCACCCTTTCCCAAGGCTCATTACATTGGCCTGGCCTCCTCAAGCCATCAAATGGCGGGAGTTCTACCCAAAGCCCCGCTATTCTTTCCTTCAGCTAGGACACAGCGTGCCACCGGGAGCCAGCCAGAGCCATCTGGTTTAGTTCTCTTTCCTTCTTTGCATAGACCTTTCTTGTTATTCTTGGTGCTCCCACATTTTATTCGCTCTGAAATGATGTGATGTCAGAGACTCACTACCACCTGAGATGAATCTCAAAAAGTCTTCTAGGGCTTGCTTCTAGATCCCCAGTGCTCTTTTTTCCACAGAGCTTCCTGCAGCTAAAGCCTGTTTACCCTTCAACCTGTTTGCTCATTGCCTCCAGGATTCCAGGAAGATTAAAGAAAATCTTAAGTCATTTAGGATACTTGGTTGCATCATGCAAGCTAACCAGGGCAAAAGCAAACAATAATAATTATATCCCTATTGAGGGAGGGATCAATGACTCTACGCCAGTTTTCTGGAACCTCTCCCAGGGTTCATAAAAGCCCCATCAGGGCAGTATCATTGGGTATGTCGCTTTTGGGGCTTGGAAGGTTTCAGTGTAAGTTATGGGGGTGTCTTAGTGACACTGTATTCATACTCCTAGATTATGCATTTCCTCAAATTGACTTTAGGATGTCCAGGTCCAAACCAGCTCCTACTGACAGCCATGAGTGAAAGAGAAATCAGATACCCCCAAGGAAGAATGCAGAGGAGCTTAGAGGTAGGAAGAACCCATTACCACCCTGTGACCCCTGTGTGCTTAGGACAGAAAAGTATGAATGACGGTACTATTTCATCTGGGACACTGTAAACAGTATGCTCTCACTTCTTTTTTCTACCCGAGCAAATATGCATGGTGTTCACATGAGCCTCCTTTGACAGATATACCATATACTTTTTGCCCAAGTTTTTTGACTATCCTCTTTTGTCTTAACCTCTTCGAGAGTTGATTCTCTTTCTCCTTTTCCTTCTTTTTGGCCCAGTCTTACGTCACTTTACAAACATGTTCTCCCCCCAGTTATAGGACTTACCTGCTTCCCTCTTGGGGGCCGTATATGGATCTGAAATCCAGCCCACATTCTGCTTGCCAAGCCATGTGCTGTGGCATGAGATGCGTCTACCCAGAGAAAATTCACACAATGGGGCTGTCCCCTCACCAAGCTGGTGACCCTGAGTTGCAATCATCCAGAAAAGAAGAATGCCTTCTTCCAGCTTGTAGAAAGATGCTGGACCGACGGAAGTTGATCCTGTCAGTCTGGCTGAAGTTTAGTGTGGGTTTAGGGGAAGATTAGCAGGAACAAAGTCATGTCAGAATTCCTTGATCACCATTGTGGGATTTAGTGCCGAAGAATGTCATAATCACTAAACACTAAAATGGTTACTTTTTCTCTCTTTTTGCTGAGTTCACAGACTGAGATTGAGGGAGTTCAAGGTACATATGCTAAGACACTCCAGTACAAATCTTACTGGGTAGAAATGTGAGGTAAATAATAGATGACGTCATGGATCCTGGAGGGTGTCTTCTGTGTAAAACGTCCTCTGCCTGGGTCTATCAATATCTGTTCATTCTTTTGCGTTAAGTGGTGTTTCTCAAATTAATGTGACAATTAGATTTATCTGGAGCAATTTTGTTACAAATACAGATTCTCAGGCTCTACCCCAGAACTGAGTCAGAATCTACAGGGGAGGCTTGGGATTCTGTATTTTTAACAAGCTTTTGAGGACATTCTTATGATCATGCAAGTTGGAAATTGCAAGACTAGGACAGCTCCAATTTTAAAGTTCCTCATAAATCAAACACATGAGAAGCCAGGGCATGGGTGGATGATGGTGGCAGTGGTTAGAGCAGATTTGCCTTTGTTAGACACTAAGGGTGTAGTACGTGTTTCTTAAATTGTACTATAAAAAATTACTCTTTGGTTTTATTAAAAAGCAGATTCTTTTTTCTTTTCGAGACAGTCTCGCTCTATCACCAGGCTGGAGTACAGTGGCACCATCCTGGCTCACTGCAACTTCCGTTTTCCTGTTTCAAGAAATTCTCCTGCCTCAGCCTCCCAAGTAGCTGGGACTACAGGCGCGCACCACCACGCCTGGCTAATTTTTTGTATTTTTAGTAGAGATGGGGTTTCACCATGTTGGCTAGGATGGTCTCGATCTCTTGACATCGTGATCCGCCCGCCTCGGCCTCCCAAAGTGCTGGGATTACAGGCGTGAGCCACCGTGCCCGGCCAAAAAGCAGATTCTTGTAATTTCTCCTGTCTGCATTCCCACGTGACTCTCAGATTCTGATTTAGTGGATTTGGAGATTAGCCTGGGTATCCACATTTTAAAAAAATCGCAATGGATGATTCTATGTAAGTGGTTCTCAGGCCTCATTCTGAAAAAAATTAGCTGATTTTCCACCTATTTCTTAGATCATAGTGAGTCAGTTTTTCAAGGAGCTTTGAAGATGTGGGCTGGAGGAGTTTTGATGAGGCTAAAGGGAGAGATGTATCTAGTACATACTTTGCTGGGACAGCCTTGCAGGGCTGGACAAGTTCCCTGATACATTACATCCTCTGAGACAAGAGCTTGTGAATTTTAAGATGTAGGGAGTAAATCATTTGAAGGAAATTAGGATGGAAAAGAATTCCCAGGTAACGGACAAGGGGCTGACATGTTTTCTTTCCCACCCCCATCCTCTCCATTTGCAGAAAAAAGCGTGAAATTGTCTCTGAGGCAACAAGAAAATGTGAACACCACACTGAAGAGGGCAAAAGATGAAGTACGACCTGTTCTAAAGGCAGTGGAAGCCACAATGAATGAGACAAAGAAGCACAAAACCCACGTGAAACTCTTCCCACACTCACAGCTTTTCAGGCAGTGGGGTGAGGATCTTTCTGAGGCCCAGCAGATAAAGGCCCAGGACCTTTTCCAGAGGTTTGGTTACAATGTGTACCTCAGCAACCAGCTGCCTCTCAATCGCACCATCCCCGACACTCGAGACGACAGGTGGGAGGAACCAGGTGTGGGCTTTCAGGGACCTCAGTTTGATTTGAGGATGAGCTTTGGGAGCAGTGAACATTGAAGGTTGGGGGAGTGAGGGATTGGTGGGGAAGGGGTCGTGGCTGAGCAAAGTTCTGGTTTTTAATTCATTTTATAATGACAGCTCAGAGAAGATAAACGACTGATCCAAATATTTACAGACCCTTGGGAAAGAACAGAAATGTGAGAGGATCAGAGGTCCTTTTCAGCTCTGATCCAGAGAAACAGAGATAGGATGGGTCTAACTGATAATTTTACAGATGAGGAAACTGAAGCGGAGAAGGGATTTGTGCAAGTCACACCAAAGCCAGCAGCAATACCTCCTTCCCTAGGACTTTGCTCAGATTCTCTACTTGGATTCCTCTTTGCTGGTAAATCTAATATGAAGAGCAGCTCCTCTCCTTCTTCTTCAGTTTCCCTTTCCTATTGTTTTTCTCTTTCTCTTCCACCATCCTTCATAATTCCTTTTTAGAAACAGCTTTGTTGAGATATAATTCACATACCATGCAATGTGTCCATTTAAAGTGTACAGTTTAATGGCTTTCAGTATATTCACAGAGTTGTTCACCCTTCCCACAATCAATTTTAAAACATTTTCATGACTTTAGAAAGAAACTGCATTAGCAGGCCCTCCCCATTTGCCCATAACTTCCTCATCCCTAGGCAACTGCCACTAATCTGCTTTCTATCCCTATGGATTTGTCTATTCTGGAACTTTTGTATTAATGGAATCATATAATATGGAGTCTTTTGTGACTAATACTTTTTACTTATCACAATGTTGTCAAGTATCATTCACATTTTAACACATATCAAACATCATTCCTTTTTATTGTCAAGTAATATTTCATTGCTTGGATTATGCCACATTTCCTATCAGGCAATGAACATTTGAATTATTTCCACTTTTTGACTGGTATGAATACTGCTATGAACACTCATGCACATATAAGTTTTTGTGTGAACAAATATCTTCATTTCTTGTAGGTGTACCCTATGGGTGGAATTGCTGGGCCATATGATAATTCTGTGTTTAGCCTTTCAAAGAACTCCCAGGTGGTTTTCCAAAGTGATTTCCTCATTTAACATTCCCTCAAGCAGTATATGAGCGTTCTGATTTTTCCATATACTCACTGACATTTGTATGTACGTATGCATGTATGTGTGTATTTATTTATTTATTTTGAGGCAGTGTCTTGCTCTGTCACCCAGGCTGGAGTGCAGTGGCATGATCTCAGCTTACTGTAACCTCTGCCTCCTGGGTTCAAGCAATTCTTCTGTCTCAGCCTCCCAAGTAGCTGGGACTACAGGCATGCGCCACCATGCCCGGCTAATTTATTTTTAGTAGAGATGGGGTTTCACCATATTGGCCAGGCTGGCCTCGAACTCCTGACCTCATGATCCACCTGCCTTGGCCTCCCAAACTGCTGGGATTACAGGTGTGAGTCACCGCGCTGGCCTTGTTATTATTTTTCTTTTTAAATATAGGCATCCTAGTGGATCTGAAGTGGTAGCTCACGGTGATTTTGTTGTAAATTTCCCTGAGGCTTAATAATGTGGAACATCTTTCCATGTATATTGGCCATTTGTATGTCTTCGTTGGAGAAATGTCTATTTGAAGACTTTATTTTAAAAAAAAAAAATTGGCTTATCTTTTTATTACTGAGTTGCAAAGTACTCTATATATTCTAGATACAAATTCCTAACAGAAATATGACTTGTTAATGTTTTCTTTCATTGGGTAGATTGTCTATTCACTTTCTTGATGGTCGTCTTTGAAACACAAGAGTTTTAAATCTTAATGATATCCAATTTATCTATTTTCTCTTTGGTTGCCTGTACTTTTGGTGTTATATCTAAGAGACCATTGCCTGGTACAAGGTTGCAAAGGTTTATACCCATATTTTCTTCTAAGAATTGTATAGTTTCAGTCTTAAATTTAGGTCTTTGGTCCATCTTAAATTAGTTTTTGTACATAATGTGAAAAAGAGGGTCTAACTTCATTGTTCTGTGTGTGACTGTTCAGTGATCCTAGCACCTTTGTTGAATAGACTACTCTTTCCACATCAGATTGTCTTGGCACCCTTGTTGAAATCAATTGGTGATAATGTAAGAGTTTATTTCTGGATATCAATCCTATTTCATTGCTGTATAGGCCTATCCTGATGCCAGGAACACATTGTCTTGACAATTGTAATTTTGTAGTACATTTTGAAATTGAAACTGTGAGTCTTTCAACTTTCCTCTTCTTTCTCAAGACTGTTTGGTCTATTCTGGGACCTTGAATTTCCATATGAGTTTTAGGATTAGTTTGTCCATTTCTGCAAAGAAGCCAGCTGCAAAGAAACCAGCAGGATTTTGATAGGGATTTCATTAACTCTGTAGATCAAATTGTGGAGGACTGCATTTTAACAATTAGATCTTCCAATCCATGAATATGAGAAATCTTTCCATTTATTTTGGTCTTTAATTTCTTTCAACAATGTTTTGAGTTTTCAGAATATAGGTTTTTTCACTTCTTTTGTTAATTTTATTCCTAGGTATTTGTCTTTTTGATGCTATTAGAAATAAGACTTTTAAAAAATATTTTATTTGACAAAATTATATATCTTATCATATACGATATGATGTTTTGAAATATATACACATTGTGCAATGGCTAATATATGTGCATTACCTCACAGTTATTTTCAGTGGGAATACTTAACATCTATTCTCTTAGCAATTTTCAAGAATACCACATATTGCTCTTGACAATAGTTACCATGTTGTACAACAGATTTCTTGAACTTATTCCTCCTATATAACTGAAATTTGTATCCTTTAACCAACATCCTTCTAACCCCCCTTCACTCCAGCCCCCATCCTGGCTCCTGGTTACCACCAATCATTCTACTCTCTACTTCTACGAGTTCAATTATTTTAGGTTCCGTGTACAAGTGAGATCATGCAGTATTTGTATTTCTGTGCCTGGTTATTTCACTTAACATAATATCCTCCAGGTTTATCCATGTTGTCACAAAAGACAGGATTTCCTTCTTTTTATGGCTGAGTAGTATTCCATCTATTATGGAATAGTATTCCTCTGTTATGAATAATGCTCCAATGTAAATGGGAGTACAGTCTTTCTTCAATATACTAATTCATTTCTTGTGGACGTATTCCCAGTATAGTATTGCTAGATCATACAGTAGTTCTCTCTTTAGCATTTGAGGAGCCTCTATACTGTTTTCCTTATTGGCTATACTAATTTACATTCCCCTAACCATGTGCAATGGTTCTCTTTTTTTTTCAGATTATTGATAATACTTATCTTTTATTTTTTGATAGTAGCCATTCTAACAAGGGTGAGATGATAGCTCAATGTAAGTTTAATTTGCATCTCCCTGATGGTTAATGATATGGAACATTTTTTTCATAAATCTCTTGGCCATTTGTAGTCTTCTTTTGAAAAATGTTTCCTTAGGTCATTTGCTGATTTTTATTTTTCTTGTTATTGAGTTGTTTGTGTTCCTTATATATTTTGGATATTAACTCCTTATTAAATATATGATTTGCAAATATTTTCTCTCATTCTGTAGGTTGTCTCTTCATTCTTTTGATTGTTTTCTTTGCTGTGTAGATTTTTAGTTTGATGTAATCCTATTTGTCTATTTTTGTTTTTGTTGCCTGTGGCTTTGGGTCTTATCCAATAAGTCATTTCCCAAACCAATGTCCTGGAAATTTTTCCCTATTTTCTTTCTAAGAGTTTTACAGTTTGGGGTTTTATGTTTAAGTCTTTAATCTAGTTTCACTTGGTGTGATGAGATAAGGGTTCAGTATTATTCTTTTTAAATGTGGTTATTCAGTTTTCCCAACACGTTTTACTGAAGAGGCAGCCCTTTTTCCATTGGGGCTATTCACGATAATTTATGGTTTCATTTAGACATTTTAGAGTTGTTTTTTCTATCTGTAGAATTTTGATAGAGATTAAATACAACCTGTAGATCACTTTGGGAAGTATGAACATTTTAACAGTATTAATTATTCCAACCCATAAACCTGAGATAATTTTTCATTTATTTGTGTTTCTTTAATTTCATTTATGAGTATTTTATAGTTTTCATTGTAGAGATCTTTCACCTCCTTGGGTAAATGTATTCGTAAGTATTAAGTTTTTGTATAGCCATCCTATATAGAATTGGTTGCTTGATTTCCTTTTTTGATAGTTTGCTGTTGGTATATAGTAATGCTAGTGATTTTTATTTGTTGATTTTGCAATTTTACTGAATTTGTTTATTAGTGTTGATCATTTTTAGTGGGTTCCTTAGGGATTTATATATATAGATTATGCCATCTGCAAACAGGGACATTCTAACCTCTTTTCCAATTTTGATGCCTTTTTTTTTTCTTTCTCTTGCCTGATTGCTCTTGCTAGGACTTCCAGTAGCATGCCGAATAGAAATGTGAGAGTGGGCATTCTTGTCTTGTTCCTTACTTTAGAGGAAACGTTTTCAATTTTTCCTTATTGACTATGATGTTAGCTGTGGGTTTGTCATATCATCTTTATTGTGTTGAGGCACAATTCTTCTATACCTAATTAGTTGAGAGTTTTTATCATGAAAAAATGTTAAGTTTTTGTTAAGTGATTTTTCTGCATGTATTGAGATGATCATATGGCTTTTGTCCTTCATTCTGTTAACATGGTGTATTACATATACAGATTTGTGTATGTTGGACCATCTTTGTATCCCTGAAATAAAACTCACTGAATCATGGTAAATAATCTTTTAAATGTGTTGTTGAATTCAGCTTGCTGGTATTTTGATGAGGATTTTTGCATCAGCATTCATCAGGGATATTGGTCTGTAGTTTTCTTTTTCTTTTTTTTTTTTTTTTTTTTTTTTTTTTTTTTTTTTGTTTTTTTTTTTTTTGTTAGGACTCTGATAAGCATGCTTACATCTCCATTTATTTTTGTAGTCTTCTTGTCTGGTTTTGTTATCGGGGTAACATTGGCTTTAACAAATCAGTTTGAAAGTATTCCCTACACTTTAATTTTTGGAAGAGTTAGAGAAGGATTGGTATTGTTAGTTCTCCTTTAAATGTTTGGTAGAATTCAGCAGTAAAGTCATCAGGTGCTGGGCTTATCTTTTTTTTTTGAAACCAAGTCTCGCTCTGCCGCCCAGGCTGGAGTACAGTGGCACAGTCAGTCTTGGCTCACTGCAACCTCCACCCCTCGGGTTCAAGCAATTCTCGTGCCTCAGCCTTTTGAATAGCTGGGATTACAGGTGCCTGACACCATGCCCAGCTAACTAATCTTTGTATTTTTAGTAGAGATGGGATTTCACCCTGTTGGCCAAGCTGGTTTTGAACTCCTGACCTCAAGTGATCCACCTGCCTTGGTCTCCCAAAATGCTTGTATTATAAGTGTGAGCCACTACACCCAGCCTCTATGCTTGTCTATGATAGGAAATTTTTTATTGCCAATTCAATCTCCTTACTTATTATTGGTCTGTTCAGATTTTCTGTTTTTCATGATTCAATCTTGGTAGGTTGTATGTCTAATTATCTATTTCTTTCTTTTTTTTTTTTTTTTTNTGGAGTGCAATGGCGCGATCTCGGCTCACCGCAACCTCCGCCTCCTGGGTTCAGGCAATTCTCCTGCCTCAGCCTCCTGAGTAGCTGGGATTACAGGTGTGTACCACCATGCCCAGCTAATATTTTGTATTTTTAGTAGAGACGGGGTTTCACCATGTTGACCAGGATGGTGTCGATCCCTTGACCTCGTGATCCACCCGCCTCGGCCTCCCAAAGTGCTGGGATTACAGGCATGAGCCACCGCGCCTGGCTAATTATCTATTTCTTATGGGTTGTACAATTTGTTGATATATAATTGTTCATAAGTCTCTTATGACCCTTTATATTTCAGTTGTATCATTTGTAATTTCTTCTTTTCATTTCTGATTTTATTTATTTGATTTTTGTTTTTTTCTTAGCCTAAAGAGTTGTCAATTTTGTTAATCTTCTCAAAAAGCCAAGTCTTAGTTTTATTAATATTTTCTATTTTTTACTCTCCATTGTATTTATATTTGCTCTGATCATTGTTACTTACTCCTTCGACTAACTTTAAACTTAGTTTGTTTTTAGTTTTCTAGTTCCTTGAGGTCAAATTGTTTGATATTATATATAAAACAATTATACATATATATCTCAATTATATGTATATATTGTTTGAGATATATAATCAAACAATATATATCAAACTATCAAACTATATATCAAACTATATATCAAATATTATTTGTGGTGTGTGTGTGTGTGTGTGTATATATATATATATATACCACAAAAAATATATAGATATCAAACAATTGTGTTTGATACATATATTTATATATATATCAATATATATAATATATATATTTTTATATATATATTTTTGTGTGTGTGTGTGTGTGTGGTGTAGACATTTATTCTGTAAGCTTGACTCTTAGAACTGCTTTTGCTGTATCCCATGAGTTTTGATAGGTTTGTTTTTATTTGTTCAATAATCTTTTTAATTTCTTTTTTATTTACTTCATTGACCCATTGGTTTTTCCAGAACACGTTATTTAATTTTTATGTATTTATAAATTATTCCAAATTCTTCCTGTTATTGATTTCTAGCTTCATACCACTGTGGTCAGAAAAGATATTTGATATGGTTTCAGTTTTCTTAAATTTGTTATGACTTGTTTTGTGACCTAACATATGATCTATCCTAGAGAATGTTCCTTGTGCACATGAGCAGAATGTGTATTCTGTTGTGGTTATTGGAATGCTCTGTATATGTTTGCCAGTCTATTTGGTTTAGAGTGTAGTTTAAGTCTGATGTTTCCTTATTGATTTTCTGCCTGCATAATATTCCCATTGCTGAAAGTGGGGTATTAAGGTTCCCTACTATTACTGTATATTTTAAATGTATTAACATTTGCTTTTTATGTATTAGGTGCTCCAGTGTTGGTTGTGTATATATTCTCTTGCCAAATTAATCCCGGTATCATTATTAATGATGTTCTTTGTCATGTTTTACAGTTTTTGACTTAAAGCCTACTTTATATAAGCATAGGTATTCCTAATTGCTTTTGGTTTCCATTTGCATGGAATCTCTTTTTCCATCCCTTCACTTGCAATCTAGGTATGAGTTTAATGCTGAAGTGGTTTCTTGTAAGCAGCTTATAGTTGGGTCTTGTTTTCTTATCTATTTCACCACTCTATGTCTTTTGATTAAATAAAACCCATTTACATTCAAAGAAGTTATTCACAGGTAAGGACTTCCTACTGCTATTTTGTTAATTGTTTGTCTGGTTGTCTTTATTAGATCATTTGTTCTTTTCTTTCTTGCCATTGTCCTTTGGGATTAAGCTGTTTTCTCTAGCGGTGTGCTTTGACTCTTTACTTTTTGTTATTTGTGTATCAATAAGTTTTTGCTTTGTGCTTACCATGAAGCTTACAAAAAGCATATTATAAATCTAACAAACTTTTTTTTTTTTTGAGATGGAGTCTCACTCTGTCACCCGGGCTGGAGTGCAGTGGTGTGATCTCACTCACTTCAGCCTCTGCCTCCCGTGTTCAAGCAATTCTCCTGCCTCAGCCTCCTGATTACTTGGGACTACAGGTACATGCTGCCACATCTGGCTAATTTTTTTTTTTTTTTTTTTGTAGTTTTAGTAGAGACGGGATTTCACCATGTTGGCCAGGATAGTCTTCATCCCCTGACCTCATGATACACCTGCCTCAGCCTCCTAAAGTGCTGGGATTATAGGTGTGAACAACTGTACCTGGCCAATAAACTATTTTAAGCTGACAGCAACTTAACTTTGATTGCAAAGAATCTCTACACTTTTACTCCACCCCCCCCCATTTTAAATTTTTAATGTCATCATTTACATCTTACCAAATTATTAGAGCTATTATTATTTTAATAGTTTTATCTTTTAATCTTCATATTAAAGATGTAAGTGACTTATACACCATGATTACAATATTAGAGTATTCTGAATTTGTGTATTTACTTTTATGAGCAAGTTTTATAGATTCATAAGTTTTCATATTACTAATTAGCATCCTTTTCTTTCAGCTTGAAAAACTCCCTTTAGCATTTGTTGTAATACTAATCTGGTGGTAATTAACCCCCTCAGCTTTTGTTTGTATCTATCCTTCATTGTGGACAGCTTTTCTGGGTGCATACAATTTTCTTGGTTGACAGATGTTTTTCTCCTTAATCATGTTTTGCTATTATTTATTTAAATAGACTTTCTACCGCTTTACCTTTTTCTTCTCTTTTTTTGAAATGTACAATGCAAATATTTGCTCTTTTGATGCTATTCCATAAATTCAATGAGCCTTCTTTATTTTGTATCTTTTATCATTATAAAATTTTATCCTTTAGTGCCAGTAACCTTTTGGTTTTAATATCCATTTTGTTTGATATTAGTATAGCCAGTCTATTTTTCTTATAGCTGCTGTTTACATGATGTGTTGTATCATCTTCTACCCTTTTACTTTCAACCTATTCGTTTTTTTCAGTCTAAAGTATGGTTCCTATAGATAACATATAGTTGGATATTTTTTAAAAAATGCTATCTGTTATGTTACTCTACCTATTTTCTACTTTTTGATTGGATTATTTAATTTGTTCACATTTAATGTTTTATTGATATACTTGAATTTGTCTGCTGTTCTAACTAGTGTCTCATGCCATTTCCCTCTATTCATCTTTTACTTTTACTTTATTCCCATTAAGTGAATGTTTTCTATAGCTGTGTAATTCTTTTAATGATTTTTCATTATATTTTTTGAAAAACTTTTAGTGGTTGTTTTAGGGCTTATCACATACATCTTAACTCATCAGAATCTGCTTCGAGTTATATTAACTTAATTTCAATGAGATATAACAAAGTTATTCACATATTGCTCTACTTGCTCTTTCTTTTACTATTATTATTACAAGTTACATATATGGGTGGTAAAACTCCAAAATACGTTATAATTATATAATTTTATGTCTATTAAAGAAAATGGGAAAAAGGAGAGGAAATATTAATTATAGAGTTTATTATATTCACCTTCTTAATGAATATGTCTGTTTCTGTACATTCGTTCCTGTGGATTCATTTTATTATCTGGTGTCATTTCTTTAACACAGCTTTGTTCCCATTCACCTTTGTGCTGTAATTGCCAAATATATTACATTACAATGTTATTGGCTAAATTATACAATTATATAGAAATTGCTTTATGCAACTGCTTTTTGCTTTTTAAATTAAGAAAAGAGAAAGATATGTATCTATACTGTCTTTTAGTAATTACATAATTACCTTTGCTGATATTTGTGTGTGTGTGTATTTGAATTACTGCCTAAGATCACTTGCTTTCAGCCTAAAGAGATTAGTATTTCTTGTAAGGTGGGTCTGCTAGCAACAAATAAGTTCTCTTAGCATTTGTTTATCTCTCAAAGTGTTTATTTGAAAGATATAAGATAAAAAATGCTTGGTTGACAGTTTTATTTTTCTTCTGCCACATTTTCCATATGCCATCCCATTGCTTTCTGACCTCTATTGTTTCTGATGAGATATCAACTGTTCATCTTACTGGGGTTCCCTTGCGTGTGATAAGTCTTTTTTTCTTTTGTTTCTTTTAAAATTTTCTTTTTATTTTTGGCTCTAAACATTTTGATTATGATGGGCCTGGGTGTGTATCTCTGCATTTATTCTACTTGGAATTCATTCAGTTTCTTGGGCATGCCTCAAAAATCTTTGAGTATGAATATTTCTTTTGGGGTTATAAACTGTATCATAAATTGCAGCCTCTGAATACTAAGGTCTTATAGTTGAAGTGAGCAGACATCAAGTGAATAAGAAATTGTGACCAGGCTATTATAAATTGCTTTCTCTCTATACTTTTAACCATCAGATAAAAGAATCCACATTCAAGATTTGACCTGTGACTCAAAGAGTGCATGGCAGTGGCCCAATGTATGGTTTGACTGATGAATTGGTACTCTCCATCACATCACTCTGAAAATGATTCTCTCGCATCCCTGATTCTTTGAATTAGGAGGGAGTAGGAAGGCATTAAATGGAGAAGAGAAAACTACTTACTTACCAAGGCCCCATTTATTTCAACATGTAGATTGCTTTACCTTGGATGTGCTGCCCTAAGGTGTTTAGAGGAATCTTTAACTTAATCAGCTTGTGAAAGAAATGGTGAAACATGTCATCTTTCATGCCAACTCCAATTAACTGGTAGTGACTACCTGGAGTATTATAAGGGGAAGACTTTTGAATCTATATGGTCAAAGACATAAGTGCTGTGATCTGTTAGCAATGCCTGCCATACTCAAGGAAGGGGGAATGGCGGCAATTGTGTCAGTATTTGCTACTTGTGACCTGGGAGGCAAGTAGGACCTGATATATTTTCTCCAGGGTCCACTGTATAATTTAAGTCTCTAGGCATGAGGATAATATGCTGGGATCAATTGGTAACTGAAGCTGCTTTGTTCTTAATTTTAGAGCATTTAGGTTTAATTCCATAGAGATTAATTCATAAAACTGCTTCTCAAAAAGTTTTACTATGATGAAAAATATATATAAATCAAGCGCCCATATATACCTTAATACTGTCTGAGTGACATCTGATACTTACAAATGAAGAGAGAACCTGTCTTCCCTGATGCCCATAAAAAAATCCATGTGGCTCAGACACACAGAATTCAGAGCTAAAGCATTCTGGAAACCATCATGGTTTGAGTACTACAGATAGATAACTCCATTCACTGTCTCTGAGAAATAAATCATTTAGGGAATGAAAACTGTCACATAGAATCTTGAATTTGCATAGGCATTGTATGCTATTTAGTCCAGCTTCCTGCCAAGTGAGTTGCCAAAGCAATTGTAGTTCCTCGGTTTCCTCAGCCTTCTGGATAGCTGTTTGATATCAGAAAGGTGCCAGCCCTGGCAGTTCTCATGTTGTCATGTCCTCTCTCTACCTTTCAGAGATGAAAGAAAGGCTTCTCAGGAGAGTGTTCTATGTAGTTGGAGAATGAGCCAGTCACTTAATAGAATTTGAATAGATATAAAATACCAACAAATGATTAAACAATTAAACACACAAAAGGTACAGCTTCAATAATAAGTCTCTAATAGGGAGCCCATCTGCTGTAAACAGGACCACCTACACAATTTGCAGAGCCTAGTGCAAAATGAAAATAAGGGACCATTGTTAAAAAATAATTAAGAATTTCAAGATGATAATAGTAATGAATTAAATCAATGGGGGAGACCTACATGCGGGCTCGTGTGTGACTGCACGGGTTGCATGCCATGAAGCTGGCCCTCCCAATGTAATATATATATATATATATCTCCTCATATTGGGATTTTCTAAGGCAAATTATGTGGCTGGCATAATTCACCTTAGAAAATCCCAATATAAGACTACATATCTTGCAATTCGTTAAAGCCTGTTTGCATATAAACGAATTAGTTTATGTGTTCCATACAACAACAGGTTCAAGGCAAAATTGTGATATGAATGAAGTTTATCTTTCCAGCTATAACACGTAGAACTTACCTTATCTACTTCTACCATTGTTCTCTCCCATTACTTGAGGTGGTACACTGTGATTCTCTACTGGGAGGAGTCGCTAGAGATCTGTTCCTTTAGATGTCATCCAACCAACAAATACTTTTTCAGTATCTTCTGCTGCACTGTTCCAGATGATAGCTACTAGTCACATATGGTTACTTAAATGCAAATTAATTAAAATTAAGCATTTAGTTTTTTGTTACATTAGCCAGATTATAAGTACTTGATAGGCACACATGGCTACTAGCTATCATTACGTATAGGATAGATACAAAACATTTCATCATTGCAGAAAATTCTGCTGGACAGTGTTGCTCTGCACATTCCACGTCAGGTACTGGTGATGAAGCGGGGAGGGAAAGATTGTTCTTTTGGAACCAAAGGAGCCACATTTCCTACCTCTTTTCTTATCCAGTGGGTAAGAAAATGCAGGTATGGATAAGAGAAGTGTCATGAAAGCATTTAGAATATAGCCAAGAATATGCAAAAGATGGACAGGAAACGGTGGAGGAAAGAAAACCTGAAGTCACTGATGTGATTATGTGAATTAGAGGAAAGAGAAGTTCAGCAGAATTTTAATCAGTCTTCAATTTAACATTATCACCTGTTCTTACTCTCAACTGAATACAGATTTCTTATATAACCATCTTGTACCTGGCATTAGGAACTGCCACTAGGCTTTAAAGAATTTAAAGCTCATCTCTTCCAGGCTCCTCTGCCTGTGCTTTAAATATTGATTATCCTTGGGCTTTAGTCCAAGGCTCCCTTCTGCTGGTAGGTAAGGTGATTTTATCCACTTACTTACATGGCAATGACTCCCAAATCCACGGGACTGTAATCCAGACTGTTCCTCTGAGGGTCCAGGGCCATGTATGCAGTGACCTGCCAGGGAAGTCCATGGTGTGACTCAGAGGCATCTCAGACTCCACATGGCCAAACCTAAGTTTATCCATTTCTTTTTCTCCTCTGATTGCTCCTAGCTCAGTGAATGTTGCCATTGTCCAAGTAATAATGACAACAAGAACAATAATAGCCACCAAAGTAGTAAGAATAGCAGATAACCTTTATGGAGCTTCTTTTATTCTGAGCACTTCTGCACATTACCACAATTGAACCTCATAATAATGCTGTGATGTGAGGATTACTACTATTATTACTACTACTATTACTACTACTATTACTATTACTACTATTACTGCTACTATTACTACTATTACTACTACTATTACTACTACTATTACTACTATTACTACCACCACCCTCACCATTTTACAAATAAGAAAAGGAAGAGAAGCACAAAAAGATCATGCAGATAGAAAGTGACAGGTGCAACTCGAGTGAATACAGGTCTTTCTGGAGACTCTGCTTCTACTCTTCCATACTGCACTACACTCTTACAGCATTGGCATCGCTTGGGAGCCTGGAGGAAATTCAGGATCACAGACCCTGCTCAGATCTACTGATGAGAGTCTGCCCTTTAACAAGATCCCCAAGTGATTTGTGTGCTGGTGTTGTTAGAATCTGAGAAGCATTGTGATCTAGTATTGCCCCTCCAACTTCCATCTGCCCACCACATTTGAGTAATGAATGATGAAGAAATCAGATTGAAAGTATCTTCCTTTCACTCCTTTCTTTCTCCACGGTAGGCCTTAGGTGAGGTCTTCATACCTTCCCACCCTATTATGGTGTTCACATGTGGCTGATTACTTTCTGTTGTCCTCATGGCAGCCAGAATGGTTTCTTTAAAATGATGATGTGATCATACCAATCCTTTGCTTAAAATCCTTTAGTCCAGGCCCTGCGTGGTGGCTGACACCTATAATTCCAGCACTTTAGAAGGCCAAGGTGGGTGGATCACTTGAGGTCTGGTGTTCAAGACCAGCCTGGCCAACATGGTGAAACCCTGTCTTTACTAAAAATACAAAAATTAGCTGGGTGCGATGGTGCACACCTGTAATCCTAGCTACTCGGGAGGCTGAGGCAGGAGAATCGCTTGACCCAGGAGGTGGAGGTTGCAGTGAGCCGAGATCGCACCACTGCGGTCCAACCTGGGTGACAGTGAGACTCTGTCTCAGAAAAAAAATCTTTTAGCTCCTCTAGGGTAAAGTCCATCTTCCTAGCTTCCAATGTTCAGTCCCTCTAGTCTGTCCAGCCTCATATCTCTTGGCTCTACTACTAAGCAGGGCAGTTCTCCAAGGACCGTGTTCTTTTGTGTCCCTGGCATTCACCTGCATTTTGGCTTTAGCCTAAAATCCCCTTGCAGTTTCAGAGGTGCAATTCAAATGCCTACCAACATCCATGATGTGAGAGTTTTGGGTGAGGGCGATGGTGAATGGGTAAACAGCGAGCTACACTGTGAGTAACTGCAGCAACCCTGGCTCTGGACAGAGCAGGGGCTATCTGCTGGAAAAGTGGTTGCAGTGAGATAAATTTTTTGTTTGTCAGAGAGATAAGAAATCTGGATTCGTATGTTGGCAGCTACTTTAAGTTTTTTAAAAAAAATGTGTAGATTGAGGCTTCCTTCCAGAGTGGCAAAGTGTTGAGTGCAACATTTTCTTTCCCTAGCAAAACAATTATTTGACTGGATAAAATTATAGTTATTTAAATTTTTTTACAAACTGTCCTAAGGGAATATGCAAATGGAAAAACACTCTTTCAAGAAAATCTACTAAATATCCTTAAGAACAGCAGGAATCTGTGGTATTGCAGCCATGACTTGTTCCCCCCACCCACCCCCACACTGTCTTACGGAAACTACTCACGGTTCTCTGCTCTGAGTGGCTGTGGTCAGGAAGGGGGCTCCCTGTCTCTGCAGGTCCTAGCATCCACAGGTCCTTGGCATCACCCCAGGAAGGGCAGGCCACCCACATTTCACGCCTTCTCCTTCCTCCACTAGGAATGCAAAAGCTTTATTCCTAGTGGAGGGGATTGAGAGAGACAATTGTGACTTCTTTTTTCCACTTTGCCTCTACTCATAGGGTGAAATTTCAATTCCAGGTGCATGGGTCCAAGAACACTGGGCTCCAGTTGCCCCTTCCCCAGCTTGCTGGCAGAGTGGAAGTTCCATACCAGAACGCACAAGCTAAGGCCAGGACCTCCTTCCCTCCAGCCCACGTCTACCTGTAGAGCAGGGTGTCATTCTAGAAGTGGGCTTCTGTCTCCACTTCCAGCTCCTGTGCAGTGGTGCAGACGTTCTGTTAAGGAGGAAAGGCAGGATGAAAACCTCCCCAGCTCTACTTTAGGGACTGACCTTATTTGGAACAGATGATAAAGAATTCCACGCCCAATGGTGTTGTCTGAAACAATAGAGATCTTGGGGGAGAAAATTAGAGTATGCTCATAGCTCCATAATACTGATAGCAACAAGCAAAATGGCAGAACAGCCAGAAATTTCACAGGAAGAACCAGGGAAAAGGACTGCCAAAAGAGTCCCCCTTGGACCACACTCATTTCTGGGTGACCTAGAAGTTTGTGTGCAAGCACCAGACTGAACTTGCTCAGGAACAGCAAGAGTAGAATGAGGGGAAGACTGAAAACCATTTGCTAGCCAGAACACAGATCCATCAGCAAACAGCTGAAGCCTCACTGGCACTAGGGGCTTAAGCCCAACTTCTGAACAAATACTGCTTGAACAATAAACTGCTCCGACTCAGAGGCAACTACTAGGAAGTCAGGATTAAAAATAAAATCATGCACATCCCTGGTAATCTGGAAGACTATGTGCATACCCACGGCTGTGATCTTTTAGGAGTTATCGCAGAGAAAAAATCCAAGCTACCAGCATGTGGGTCAAACTGTAAACTCCCTGAACTGTGATCACAGCCTCCATGCCACATATATCCAAAAATCTAATCAACCAAGGGGTTTTAAATCCAATCTCTGATGAGTAAGTGGCTTATGATGATCTAGAAGCAAACCCCAGGGACCCAGGCTAAAAGAGAAAAACAAGGAAAAAAAAAAAAAAAGATCAAGATCATGAGCATTAAAGGCTGAACACTGCAGGAGAAATATTTTGTAGACTTTGCAAATTAGTTCAGCCAAGTCACTAACTGAATAAATGAACAACCAAGCAAATTACAATGACATCTACTCCTCGGTTATGTACAGTGCTACTAGGCACTTTGTCTAAAATAATAAATTTCAATAAGAAATGATGAGACATACGAAGATACAGGAAAGAGTAATAACTCATGCACGAGATAAAACAAAGCAACAGACTTTAGAAGGGGCCCAGATATTGGACTTAGCTGACAATGACTTCAAAGCCGTCATTATAAATATATTCAAAGAACTAAAGTTAGCCATGTCTAAAGCATTAAAGGAAGGTTATAATGACAATGTCTCATGAAATAGAAACTATCAATAAAAACTTATAAAAAGATGCCAAATGATCATTCTAAAATTGAAAAGTACAGTAATAAAAATGAGGAGTTTGACTTTCATTTTCTGCTGTGGCTTTTAAGGAGCTTAGAAGTCCCCACTCTATGCTAATAACAAGTAAAAAGCTGAAAAAATGGAAAAATAAACTCTTCTCAGGTCTCTTAAAGAAGTGACATTGGGGGGCAAAGTGCTCCCCCCAGAATTGGAGAGACAGACAGGTGGATACAGAGACTCACAACTTTACCACAGCAGAAGCTATGGGAACCAGTGCTAGGATAGGAAAACCTGAACTGAAAATTGATGAACTGAGAACAAGTCTGAGAATTAAAAACTCTAAGGAGACCCAGTCACAGGGGCTCCTACATTTGTGTACATTTTCCCTCCAGGACCTGTACCAGATCCTCACAGTAAATATCAGAAAAATCTCTTCCTGCCTCTGGGAGGGAGAGGGGAAGAGGTGAAAAGGAACTATTTTGAAATTTGCGAGAGTATTCTGTTGTTGTTAACAAGGTCTGCCTGAAAGAGAAACTACCTTGCCAGAGCCCAATCTGCTGGGGTTTTATGATAGCCTAACTGCTGTGGTTTGAATGCTTGTCCTCTCTGAAAATCACATTAGAATTTATTTGCCATTGCAATAGTATTGGGAAGTGGGACATTGAAGAGGTATTTAGGTCATGAAGGCTCTGCTCTTGTGAATGGGCTAATGTAATGCTCTTACCACTTCATTATCATGAGAGTGAGTTTGTTGTTATCATGGGACTGGGTTCTTGTTCTTTTCATCCTTCTATTTGCTCCTTCTGCCATGTGATGCCTTTCACCGTGTTATAATGCAGTATGAAGGCCCTCACCAGACGCCAGCACCTTGATATTAGACTTACTAGCCTCAAGAACCATGAGCCAATAAATTTCATGTTCATTACAAGTTATCCAGTCTCAGGTATACTGTTACAGCTGCACAAAAAGGACTAAGACACTAACCTACCTGGGAGAAGGGGAATATTCAACTCCAGCCTGCTTTAGCTTTCTACATGGTGAAAGGAAAACACCCAACTTTAGCTCCCTGTACCCTGTTACACAGGGAAAAGGAAATATACACTTAAAGTTATGATCAAGTGATCGTTGACAAGGGCAGCAAGACAATGCAATGGGAGAGAGAATAGTCTCTTCAACAAATGGGTGCTGGGACAAGTGGATATCTAGATGAAAAATAATGAAGTTGGATCCCTCTTCACACCATACGCCAATATTAACACAAAATGGTCATAGATATAAATATAAGAGATAAAACTATAAAACTCTTAGCAAAACAAAAACAAAAACAAAAAACCAGCAAATCTTGAGAGAGAGTGGGTTGGCAAGAGTTTCTTAGATATGACACCAAAAGCATAAGTGAAACAAAATTGAAAAGTTGAACTTTATCAAAATTTCGTTTTTGCTGCAAATAATACCATCAAGAAAGTGAAAAGACTGCCCATGGAGTGGGAGAAAATATTTGCAAACCCTACGTCTGATAAGAAATGTAGAATATATAGAGTGCTCATAAAACTCAATGATAAATTAAAAATGGGCAAAGATATAGAAGAAAACTTTTGGAGCTGATAGGTAAGTTTATTACCTTTATAATGGTCTTGTGGGTGCGTGCATATGTGCAGTTTTTGTGTATCAAACCCCAATAAAGCTATAAAATGTCTAACCCAGTGCCTAGCATATGGTAAGCATTTAATAAATGTAGGCTGGGATTTTAAAAAATGTGTTAAGCACAATTCTCTGAGCAGTTTGCACCTGTCTCTGGTGGTGAAGTAGGTGGTTGTGTCCAAGGTGGCTGGAATCTGATAACATGGGAGAAGGGCTGTGGCGATGACAGGAAGAAAGCTGCTAGCAAGGAAACTAATCCGGGCGTGGAAGAAGAATGGGAATTCCTTTTGAACTGTGTTGAATGTTCAAATGGAAACATCTAGTAAAGATTAATACAAGATGGTTTGTCCTCATAGCAGAAGAATTTTGCATGAATGAATATAAAATCTTGCTACTGTGGTAAACCACTAAGAGTTTTGCTTTCCAGTGAATTTGAGAGGTGGATGAATTGGTTGATGTAACATCACACAGCATGAAGGGAAAGATTGGATAGCAGTGTTTCTGTAATTTAAAAAATGTGGTTATAAAAATGATCTCTTATAGGTGTCTTCAGAAGACGTATCCTTCCCAACTCCCATCCCTCAGTGTCATTCTCATATTCATGGATGAAGCTCTGTCCGTTATACAGCGGGCCATCACCAGTATTATCAACCGGACACCATCTCGATTGTTGAAGGAAATAATCTTGGTGGATGATTTCAGCTCAAATGGTGAGCAACATGATAAAGAATAATTGTCAACATCGTCACTTGTCAACTGTGCTTGGCTGGAAAGAGGTTAGGCTTAGAGTTTAGGACACCCTGGGCTTCTCTTGCAGGGAAAATAAAAAGATCATTAGTTGAGGGTCTGTTTGTGCTAGCCACATTTAATCTTCACAAAGTCGAGACAGAGGAAAGTTATCTCAGTTACACAGATGGGGAAAATAAGACTTTGAGAGATACACAGCGTGCTTAAATTGGACTGCAGGCCAGTGGCAGAGCTGGGAGTTAGGCCAGGACTGTGTGCCTCTAAATCTACTTGCGCCCCTCCCAGTCACCACAAAGGAGCCTGTGGGGTGGAACAGAGTCTAGAGGAGGACCCTAGATGCCAGGAAGGGACTTAGAGTTGCTCCTTATGAGGAAGAGACCATTCTTCCTGTATCACTAAACTTGGAGAAAAGAGAGCTTTGGGTGCTGACTCTTCAAAGTGGCAACAGCTCTTGCCCAGAGGGTGACCCCTGCCCTGAGTCTAGCCCACCCAGGGAAGAGACGTGGAAGACGGTGGACCTGAGTCCTCACTTTCTGAGTTCATAATCCCGGCTTCTCCTTTGTAAGTGTTATGTCCTTGGGTAACTCAACGTCTTCATGCTCTGGTTTTCTTATACACAAAATATGAATGTTTATAATAACTGTTTTATGAACTAAAGTGAGAATTAAATGATATAATCATGGCAGCTAACATTGCTTGTTCTAAGCACCTTACATGTGTTAACTGTTTTAATCATTACAACAATCCTATGAGGAAGGAACCACTTTTTGACCCATTATACAGATGCACAAAACTAAGGCATGGACTGATCAAGGAACTCGTTCAGTATCCCGCAGATGGTAAGTGACAGAATTGAGATTTGACCATAAACTTCAGAGTCCTGAGCCCTAGTTCTAATCACTATGTTCCTTTTATAATACATGAATTATGGGGGCCGGGGGGGGCTCAGTGGCTCACACCTGTAATCCAGCACTTTGGGAGGCTGAGGCAGGTGGATCAGGAGGTTTGAGACTGGTCTGACCAACATGGTGAAACCCCATCTCTACTAAAAATATAAAAATTAGCCGGTGTGGTGCTGTGCACCTGTAGTCCCAGCTACTCGGGAGGCTCAGGCAGGAGAATTGCTTTAACCTAAGAGGCAGAAGTTGCAGTGAGCCTTGAGTGCGCCATTGCACTCCAGCCTGGGTAACAGAGGGAGACTCCATCTCAAACAAAAACAAAAGCATGAATTATGTAAAGCATTTAGCATTTAGCACATGGTAGCCTCTCGGCAAGTGTTGGCTCTTAGTTTTATTGATTTTGCGCAACGAATAAAAGAGAGCAGAGTTAAGTTACGAAAACTTAGAGGTTTGGGCTAGCAGTAAGGAAAAATTTTCTGACTATAAGGGCTATGAAGTGGCAGCTCCTTGGAGGCAGATTATGTTCCTTTTCTGGGGATCTATAAGTACAAGATAGGTTATTGTACCTTCAACCTGTCTCTCAGGAGAGAGAGCAAACAGAATGATTGCCTAAACTTTCCTTTTTAGACTTCCACACTAAAAATACTTACCTTCATCCTTTGCATACCTTCCTCTCTTGTACTTTCAATGTAACTAAACAAAAAATAAGAAGGTACAATTCTTAGAATAAAATTCCACTGAAAACCAGAGAAAAGAGACAGATTTCATTCATTTCTGGGCATGGAGACTGTTAGCAAGTTGCACACCTGGTTTTCCGAGCCAAAAATAGGAGCTTGATTAGAAAGACCTCTGCCCTGGGCTCCTGAAGACACTGGCTCTGCTCCCTGGCAGAGACAACCTTAGGCAAGTCCCCTCGCCTCTTTGGGACTCAGGGTCTTCATGAGGCAAATGCAAGAGTGGAGCTGGAATACTGTGAAAGATATCTTTTTCTGCCAATAAAAAAAAAATCAATCAGTTTATACCTCCATGTTGATGGGGTGTAGATAAGACTTAATTTAGGACTTTTCCTGTGGAACAATAAAATAAAAAAAAAATACAAGATTACAAACACAGGGTAGACACATAAGGAAAAGCCAAAACTTTCTTATTGTTCTAAATCGCACTCCATCATAACACATTCTTTGGGTCTGAAACCCATTTTCGTTTTCCACAGAGATGATTTGTTCGGATGGTCACAGAAGAGGGGACTGTCTGCCATTCTCCAGTGTTATAGGGACAGGAATTAGAGAATGTCTCTCATTAACCATGAAAACACCAGCCAAACTGGGCCTACACCGAGCACAACTCAAATATCTGTTTTGTGTTAAACAGGAAAATAAATGAAACTCTCTACTATGCATGTCAAAAGAGAAACTCACTATCCATGTGAATTTGGGGGCAACTGACTCAACCACTTCACACCTCAGTTTCTGCATCTGTAACATCAGGAAATAATGGTGTCTACCTGGTAGGACCAGTTTTGGGATTAAATCATGTGTGTAAAGGGCTCAGGAGAGAGCCTGTTCCCATTACATTGCTAGCTAGTGTTCTGCTCCTCGCCTATTGCTTATCTCAGTATTATTTGTAGTACTTTTGAAATGCCACAACCTGGTGCCAGAGATTTGCCTCTTTTCTGTCTTTCCCTAGATGTTAAGCTTTATTCACATCACTCAAATATTTTGAGCTCAAATGTTAAATGCCACTCAAACGTTAGATGAGATCTAAGCTTTTTAGAAATTATATCAAGGTAGGTGGAATGCTGTATTTTCTACCTAATTTTAGGAATATTACACAATCAACAACTACATGTTGAGTGTCTACCATGTGCCAGGCACTGGGCAGGGAAGAGGATGTCAGAGAGTTCAAGAAGTTTCCATCTTAATTGATGAGGCAAGACAATCTGTGGAAAGATATGTCAATGTGTGGAGAATAATGTGACAAGCGAAATGAACTGTCAGTAGCATCAGAAGGCACAGAGAGGGGGGCGTGATGATCTAACGAGGCTTTCTGGAGGAGATGGGCTTGCATTGGGACTTGAAGGCTTCATAGGATTTGAGACAGCAGAGGAAATGAAGGAAGACTCAGAAACTGGGTTGGGGTAGAGAACTAGGGAGTGCAGAAAGAATGGTGTGAAGAAAAATGAGGAATACAGAAGCACCCTGAGCTGACCAGCTGGAAATAACAGGTATGGGGAAGAGACCAGTAGGAAGGCAAAGCTGGGAAGGGAGCATAGGTTGTCTTCAGAAGACCCATTGAGGCATCCTTAATTTTTGTGCTATTTGATAGGCATTGTTTCTCAGGAGGTGACTCAGAATCTATAGTCATAAAAATTTAGAGTTGGAAGGGTCCTGAATATCTGATACTTTTCTTGACTGTGTGTATATATATATATATTTTTTTTTCTTTTTTTCTAAAAAAGAGTCAAGAGTTTTACTCTATTGCCCAGGCTGGTCTCGATCTCCTGGGCTCTGGCAATCCTCTGCCTTGGCCTCCCAAAGTGCTGGAATTACAGGCATGAGCCACCATGCCTGTAATTCCAGCACTTTGGGAGGCCAAGGCAGAGGATTGCCGGAGCCCAGGAGAACCATGGTACTTTTTCCTTAAGTTGAGAAAACAGACACATCTAGTGCAGAGTGACACAGAATTATGTAGTGACCAAATTAGAATCTAGATATTCAGGTTCAGTGGCACCTCCTGTGGATTACTGAGTAAAAGTAGTGCATGGATGGGTATACAGACTGGCCACCTTGGCTACCCCCAGCTTACTCCCAGAGGAAGCAAACAGCCTTGGACGTCGTGGCTCTGTTTAGCACCTTCAATAATTGAGACAATCACTCTTGAGTGCAGCAGATCTAAAATGGGGCAAGTTTTACTGCCATCATCACGTAGGTGATGATTCCAAGTCTTGACCACTGTAGGTCTCACAAATATGCTCTTCTTTTGAGAGAGGAGCCAGAATCTCATTCCTTGACTATGAGAGTCTATGGGGAGAGAGGAGATGGAGGGAGGACTTGAGAAACCCAACCACGTACTCACAGAGTTCTTGAGACAATGTGTCCTGGTGGCTAAAGACAGCATAGGCTCATGTCCAGGGTATGCCACCTACTAGATATGTGACTCGGAAAAGTTTTTTAAAACTATTTGTGCCTCAGTTTCTTCACCTGTACAGTGGGGATATTGTAGTGCCTACCACATGAGATTCTTTCAGAATTAAATTAATTGATTTTATCAATGAGTAACTCAGAGTCATTTGGCTAGATATTTTGCATGCCGCTCAGTGATTTGCATTCAGGTTGTTTTCTTACACATGAGGAAGTCAGCGGTAGGCTGAGCCAAAGAACAAAGCCATAGACAAGCTTTATTAAAAGGGAAGAAAGGGAAGAAAACCACCTGTGAACGGTCCGGGAATAGTGAATCTTGTTTGCATAATTTTTGAGCTAAATTCACCAGCTAGAAGCTGGCAAAGAGATTAATCTGTGCATTCTGTCCCAGTTGGTCCTTCAGTAGGCTGGGAATATCTAAAACAAAACAATTTTAGTCGTTTATGGATTTTCCAGAAAGTCTTGAGAGTTTAGTTATGAAGGTGTTCCAGGCCTTCCTGCAGTGTTTTCCATCAGCCTCTGTACCTTAGTTAGGCCAGGTCTGTCCTACTCATTCTCTCAAGAACTTCTTAATGTTAAAAAGCACCTGTGACAGGGCCTGACACGTGGTAAGCAGTACTATCATTCTAAGATAGTTTAACTGTGAGGGAAAGGAAATTAGGAATGATCACAGTACACTTCAGGTGAAAGGGAGAAGAGAGGCAGGCACAGGGGAAATACTACTATTCTAGTTGACTCTTCGAATTGCCCATTTCATGCTGGAGGTAGTCCAGCCACTGTTATAGAATAGTATAAAACTTCTGTATCACATCGATTATTGCACTCAGGATTTTTACAGGTGTGCACTTGGTTGACAGGAGAACTAAAGGTACACTTGAATGAGAAGATTAAACTTTACAACCAGAAGTATCCGGGACTACTGAAAATAATACGGCACCCTGAGAGGAAAGGTCTTGCTCAAGCCCGCAACAGTGGCTGGGAAGCTGCCACAGCAGACGTGGTCGCCATCTTGGATGCTCACATTGAAGTCAATGTTGGATGGTAAGGCTCAAGGAGGCTGATTCTTCTGGAAAGGGCAGAGAGGAGGTCTTGGGCATGTATTAAACACAAGACAGGATACTGTGGACATAGGGAAAGTCAGCACCAGACCTTAACAGAGGGAAACTCCAAAAGAGTATGCTTTTATGCAGGCATTTTGCTTGGCTAGGAGAAGTAGCGTGGTGGAGCGTATTGACAGTTGGATCATAACTCTACTGTCAAGTACCTTGTGAATTTGAATAAGTCACTTCACTTAACTAGACATTGTGTCTTTAACTGTAAAGATGAAGAGATTAGCCTCTGTTTATTTTAAAGATCTTTCCCCAGCCCTGAAATGACACGATATAATAAAGAGAGCTATGTTCTTTAGAGAATGTGGAGAATCAGACAGGAAAGAAGCATCATTTTGGAAACAGGGTGAACCAAGAGATAACGTAAATTCAAGGAGTAATATAAATACTGATAATCCTGCTTCACAATGGCCTGGGGGTGCTCCTTGGGTACTAATTTCAAACCTGTTCTTGACGCGGGTTGGATGCTAGCAGCCTCGGCTACCTCAAAAGGTACAGAGATTCTCTGGACTCTGGAGAGCTACTCACAACCTAGCACAGCCCAAATGGAGGAGGTGCTCAATGTTAGGGCAAGGTGCTTGGAGCAGCTTGCTGCATGCTCTCCTTCTAGGGCAGAGCCAATCTTGGCTCGGATTCAGGAAGACCACACCGTGATTGTGTCTCCTGTGTTTGACAACATTCATTTTGACACCTTTGAACTGGAAAAGTATCAACTGGCAGTCGATGGGTTTAACTGGGAACTCTGGTGCCGCTACGATGCACTGCCACAAGCCTGGACTGAGCTGCATGATGTCACTGCCCCAGTGAAGTAAGTCTGAGCAGGTTCAGGGAACATGGTAGCGCCTGAGAAGGCAGGGATGAACTGCATGGATTTTGTTTATCTTTGGTGGTAGTAATTGGGGTGAGGTGGAAGGAAGGGAGGGGTTGAGGTAAAGGACAAGGGATAGAGGGAAAAAACCCCAGTGAGTTATCCCAGTTAAGAAATCACAGACACGTTGGGCTATTCAGGGACTTTCAGGCAAAAATCAAGCTTTCATAGCCTGCTAATGCTTGGCCCAAATGCTTTCCAAAATTTCAATTTCTTTTAGTTATTTTTAAATGAAAATTTTCCAAAATTTAAAAGTTTGGAAAGCATTTGGGCCATTGCAAGCATTAGCAGACTATGAAGTAAGGATATCTAGATGAAAAAGATGTAATTTCAATATATTTTGAGAAGGGTTATGATAACACAGTGGGCCAGGGAAAGCTACATGCACTTAGTCCAGCCTGAGGGTTTAGGGAGGGCCTTCATGATAAGAACAGACTTAGGTAGAGTTCTGAAGCTCAAATAATCATTGAGCATCCCACCCGTCACCTCTGTTCCTTGTGGAGAGATCAGTGACTCTTGCTGTGTGCTCTGTAGGAGTCCTTCAATCATGGGCATCCTGGCTGCTAACAGGCTCTTCCTGGGAGAGATCGGGTCTCTGGATGGTGGAATGCTCATCTATGGAGGAGAGAACGTGGAACTTAGCCTAAGGGTGGGTACATTTCCTTTCACTTTATGGGACAAAGCAGAAATAGAAGTAATAGAAAAGTAGAAGGACCCCTTGTTCTAGGATTCTGGGATTGACTCAAGGTGGATACAGTCTCATGTTTCTAAGAGGTAATTAGCCCATAAGAAAAATTACAATCATGGCAGAAGGCAAAGGAGAAGCAAGGTACCTTCTTCACAAGGTGGCAGGAAGGAAAATGAATGCTGGAGGAAACTACCAAACACTTATAAAACCATCAGATCTTCTGAAAACGCACTCACTGTCAGGAAAACAGCATGGGGGAAACCCTCCCACGATCCAATTACCTTCACCTGGTCTCTCCTTTGACATGTGAGGATTATGGGGTTTATAATTTAAGACGTAATTTTCCAGAGGCCTCCCCACCCATGCTGAATTGTAAGTCAATTATACGTCTTTCCTTTATAAATTACCCAGTCTCAGACAGTTTCTTTATAGGAGTATGAAAACAGACAAATACAGTGGTCTTGATCAGTGTTCCCATTTGTGAAATGAAGAGAAACATTTTGTTTAATGTTCTTCATAAGAATGATGGTACAGTCATAATGTAATCATGAATTTGATATGACTTTATAAGGATATTAATTAGAATTCTCATTCAGCTTCTCTGACAGAGACTAAAACAACAGAGACTTCCATATGATAGAAAGTAATTTCTCTTTCCTGTAACTTACTTGAACATAAGCGGTTCAGGGTTGACCTGGCAGCTCCAGGGTGATAGGGACCAAGAGTTTTAGTTTGTGGTCCTGCCACATTCACCATAAAATACATCATTTTTGTATTCTAGCCAGTAGGAAGAGAAAGGGGGGAAAGAGAAAGCAAGCTCTTTCTCTTTAAGAGCACTATCTGAAAGTTGTGTATATTGTTTCTTTTCACGTTCTATTGATCATTACCTAGTCCACACCTGTGTGCAAAGGAGTCTGGGAAGTATAGACTTTAGTTAGTGGGTTATGCGCCCAGATGTTTGTTGTGTAATTGTAGATGTAGAGCAGAATACACCTCAGGAGTACAAGTAGTCTCTAACACACAAAATATAAATGCAAAAAGAATTACTTTACATATGGTACTTGGCAAAGTCTTGAGGATGACCCTAGACTTTGTGGCTGGGTTTTCTTATCTACCAGAGCTTTAGTTGAATTTGGTTGGAACCCCAACTCTTCAACTCAGTACCGAAAGCCCTTATTATTTCTGAGTTCCTTATGTTTTGTTCTCGTCTTCTACATCTAGGCTGAGTCTCTCTGTTTTCATTCACCCAAATACACATAGAACACTGCCATCTCTGTTTCTATAAGAACTTCTATTTCTTTAATATTTTGTAATTTTAAAAATGGACTTTGATTAAAATATACAGTCACGCTTTTTCCTTGGATCAAGCAGTTCTGCTTATATCCAGCTTCTTGGTTTGTGTGTGACTATTTGCCTTTTAAAACGTCTAAGCATTTATTAAGATCTTTATCCAGTAGTTGATCTTGAACATCAGAGCTGCATGGAGTGCTTTATTCTGACATCTAGTGGCCATGGCAGGGATGGTGCTCATTAACGTGTGTAAATGGAGATGATGGGTAGGAAAAGCTAAGAAGGGAGATGGGGCCGGGTGTGGTGGCTCACACCTGTAATCTCAGCCTCTGGGAGGCTGAGGTGGGCGGATTGCCTGAGATCGAGAGTTCAAGACCAGCCTGACCAACATGGAGAAACCTTGTCTCTACTAAAAATACGAAATTAGCTGGGTGTGGTGGTGTATGGCTGTAATTGCAGCTACTTAGGAGGTTAAGGCAGGAGAATCGCTTGAACCCAGGAGGCAGAGGTTGCTGTGAGCTGGGATTGCACCATAGCACTCCAGCCTGGGCAACAAGAACGAGACTCTGTCTCAAAAACAACAACAAAAAAACAACATTTGTTGAGCACCTTGTGTATTCATGCACTGTGCGAGAACTGAACATGTGACTGCCCGGGTTCACAGTACAGCTCTGTCATTTACTAGCTGATAAACATGGACAGGTTACTTAAAGGGGGATACCAGCATGGTGAGGATTAAATTTATGGAAAGTATTAGGACGGTGTATGGCACGAAGTAATATTATCAGGAGAAGCTTAATGTCTCTATATGTGTGTGTGAGAAAGAGAGAGGGAGAAAGATACATGATGAAAGGAGTTTAACAATTGGGACTAAATTGGAAGAGCAGAGTCTGAAAACTTTTTGGGAAAGCTAATTATGAGCATTATTTCATAAATGGCAATCTTTTTTTTTTTTTCTTTTGAGACAGTCTTGCTCTATTCCCCCAGCTGGAGTACAGTGGCGTGATCTCGGCTCATTGCAACTTCTGCCTCCCATGTTCAAGTGATTCTCCTGCCTCAGCCTCCTGAGTATCTGGGATTACAGGCGCGCACCACCACAACTGGCTAATTTTTGTATTTTTAGTAGAGACGGGGTTTCACCATGTTGGCCAAGCTGGTCTCAAACTCCTGACCTCAAGTGATCCTCCTGCCTCAGCCCCCTAAAGTGCTGGGATTACAGGCATGAGTCACCATGCCCAGCCTAGGCAATCTTGACTTTTAACTTGAATTTAAGATTTTTTTTTTATGCCAACAGTTAATTTTTTGCCCCTAATTTATATGAGTTGAAAACCTTCATCAACTAGGAAAATTGGAGTAAGGTTGTATTTGGATTTTTTAATGTTTGGCTAGAAAGAATAATAATACCTGAGTGCAAGTGGGATGTCACCCCCACATGATTCTGGGGACCAATGAGGAGAGCCAGAGGAGGAGAATGAAAGAGAAGCTGTACCTCAAGTTATCTCAGAGGCTGCCATAACTGATTCCTTGTTATGTCATTTAATCCTGCTGACAGCCCAAATGGTGGCTGTGCCCTTTTAGCAGATGAATAAATTGAGGCTCAACCTATTCCATCATTGCACACCTGGAAGCTAGAGACAAAGCATCACGGGGTCACTTTGGCGTCTGTCTGCCACACTGCCATATGTCCAGCATGCAGGCAGAGAAGGGGCATGAGAAACTTAGTGCAGTGAGAGTGGCTCAGGGCACGGCACCTCTCAGGACATGGGCACTTTCCTTGGGGATAAGGGAGCAGAGGCTGCCCCTCCTTTGGTCCATGTAGGAAGACTTCCTGAAGGAAGTATGATTTCAGCAGTTGTTTGGATGACAGGAGAGAAGCAGTTTGGTAAACTTCTAAGGAATGAAGATTTAGTTAAGAAGGATAGGAGGCAAAGCACACTAGCCGCCAGGTGTACAATGATGAAACCAGAATTTGAACATAGGTCAGTCTGATTTCAAAGCCTTGCTTTTTTTACTCTGTTATTCTGGGAAATAGGGTGCAGAGGAAGGCAAATCTAGGGTTTTAAGCAGTGGAAAAAGGATGAAAACAATGTGAAAGTCAGATAAGGAGACTGACTACTCAGTTGGACACTGTTTTGATATGTTAACTGAACCAGTGGGAGGTGAGCTACACACTCTTATCTCAGGGGCTCCCTTTGGCATGAGTGTGGTAGGTTGTAGCCACTGCTATGGGCTAATTACCTCTTAGAAACCTCTTAGAAACCATGAAGAGAAGACACAGGAGACATCGCATCAATCCAATATGATTAGATAGTCCTATTAGCTACTGGGATGAAGATCATGTTTTCTAAGCCCAATATTAGAATGCGTGTTTTGACAAGCATGTTTTGTACCCATTAGGATGTTAAAAACAAATGTTTATAATTGGGTCATAAGCCATGGTATCTTTTGGTCAAGTTACGCAAATTAGTTTTCTATTGCTGTATGACAATGTTATCACAAACTTAGTGTTTTAAAGCAAGAAGCATTCATTATCTCACAGTTTCTGCAGGTCAGGGATCCGTGCACAGCTTAGCGGGGTCCTCTGTAAGGCTGCTATCAAGGTATCAGCCAGAGTTGCGTTTTCATCTGCGTTTCAGTGTGGAAAGAACTGCTTTCAGGCTTACATTATTGTTAGCAGCATTCAGCTCCCTAAAGTCTTCCAGGCTCAGGAAGCATTCGGTTTTATGCTGGGTATCAGTTAGAAGCCACTCTTAATGTCTTCCCTTTTCGTGTGTTAGCTGACAACATGGCAGCTTGCTTCTTCAAAGCCAATGAGAGAGCATCTCTTGGCAAAATGGACTCTACGTTTTGCAGTGTATTCATGATACGTGTAATCAAAAATGTCCTGGCATCTTTGCCATATTCTGTTGGTTATAAGCAAGTCACCGGCCCACACTCAAGGGGAGGGGATCAGGCAAGGCTGTGGACACCAGGAGGAGAATCACGGGGTCACTTTGGCGTCTGTCTGCCACACTGCCCTATGTCTAGCATGCAGGCAGAGAAGGGGCATGAGAAACTTAGTGCAGTGAGAGTGGCTCAGGGCACGGCACCTCTCAGGACATGCGCACTTTCCTTGGGGATAAGGGAGCAGAGGCTGCCCCTCCTTTGGTCCATGTAGGAAGACTTCCTGAAAGAAGTATGATTTCAGCAGTTGTTTGGATGACAGGAGAGAGGCAGTTTGGTAAACTTCTAAGGAATGACGATTTAGATGAGAAGGATGGGGGCAATATAAAGACAGGAGTGGGAGGACTAAATATACATTCTTTAAAAATGGTTCTAAAAAGTAGTCTCCTGTGTCAGTAAGCTGTGCAATTCACCGACTGTGAAGCATAGGTGATCTTTTTTGTCTTTTTCTGCAGGTGTGGCAGTGTGGAGGGAAGATCGAGGTTTTGCCCTGCTCTCGGATTGGTCACGTAGAGAGACACCACAAGCCCTATGCCTTGGATCTGACCCCTGCCTTAAAGCGCAATGCTCTGCGAGTGGCTGAAATCTGGATGGATGAGCACAAACACATGGTCTACTTGGCCTGGAACATACCTTTCCAGGTGAGTAATGGAATTGTACAGCAGCACGGAAGAATGAAAGAGGAGGAGATAGTGGTTATGTAACGGGGAGAGATAAACAAAAGTGCCAACACAGCCCTAAAGGATTAGGGTAAGGGCCGGGCGCGGTGGCTCATGCCTATAATCCCAGCATTTTGGGAGGCCATGGTGGGTGGATCACGAGGTCAAGAGATCAAGACCATCCTGGTCAACAAGGTGAAACCCTGTCTCTACTAAAAAAAAAATACAAAAATTAGCTGGGCATGGTGGCACGCACCTATAGTCCCAGCTACTCGGGAGGCTGAGGCAGGAGAATTGCTTGAACCCAGGAGGTGGAGGTTGTGGTGAGCCGAGATCACGTCATTGCACTCCAGCGTTGGTAACAAGAGCGAAACTCCGTCTCAAAATAATAATAATAATAATAATAATTAGGGTAAGGTCCTGATGGTGTGACAATAACGGCTTTAACATCTATGTAACAGTGCAGTACTGCATTCTGGACCCTTTTATATATTAACTTATTAGCCATCACAACATATGTAGGGGATGGATAGGTTTTATTTTTATGATTCTAAATTTTACAGATGAGGAAACTGAGGCACGTAGAGTTGAAAGAAACTTGTTTATGGTAATGCAGGTAGTAAGATTCAAACCAAGGAAATCTGGCTCCTAAGTTCCATGTTCTTCATCTCTCTTCTATAATGGGAGACATAAACATAGCAGGTGTGGTATGGGGTGGTAGAAAAGGGCACTGTAATCTTGTTGGACGAACAAGAATGAGAATAGCATTCTTTTTAAAGTTTTTTTGGTAGAGACAGGGTCATACCATGTTGCCCAGGCTGGTCTGGAACTCCTGGCCTCCCAAATTGTTGAGATGAAAAGTGTTAGCCCCTGCACCCAGCCAACGATGGCCTTCTTAGCTAAGCCCACATCTTATACCCTGGCTGTTTAAGGTTGGCATGCTATGCGGTCTCGTGTCCCTGAGCTCTGGCTCTGGGCTAGAGCATGTGGAGCCATGCTGACCCACAGGAAGCAGTCATCTCATTTACAAACTCATCTCTCCATCACAGTGGGTTCTGATGTAGCCCCCAGAAAGCCAGGGGGTCAGGGTGGTGGGTAGCTGTGGATGGACCTAGAAGAGAAAGTCTGGAAGGACTCCTAGGGTCAGGAGCCAGGCTAACACTGAGATCTCTAGGTCTGGAGAATGTAAAAACGTGCAGAAATGCCTGAGCCTTCTTTAAAGTCAGGAAAATCCTTCCTTTCATGATCCAAGCTGCCCATAACTTCTTACAGTTAGCTCATTGTTTGAAGAAAGATGAGTAAATTGATTCTGATGTCCCAGTATACCAACGTATGATAGGAAAACAAGTACCCTCCAGGACATCCTTAGTTTTTTTTATTTCTAGGGAGTCATGCTGTGACTCTCCCAACCTGTACAAAGAATGGTCTGTAAAACAACTGAACCATCTAAGGATGATCTAAATGTTCAAAAGGGATGATCTTAAATGAGCCCCACGGGAAAATTCTGGGAGGAGGGCAGATACACAGTGGTTTCTGCTTTCCTTTTCCAATTTGCCTCTTCAGTATTATTTTACATTGATTCTCTGCAAAAGATCACTTCTAAAAACTCCTCTTTTAATCTCCAAATGTTGGTATTAGAGTATTCCTTCCAAGAGCCTCAAGACAGAGTCTCGCACTGTCACCTAGGCTGTAGTGCAGTGGTGCGATCTTGGCTCACTGCAATCTCCGCCACCTAAGTTCAAGCAATTCTCCTGCCTCAGCCTCCTGAGTAGCTGGGACTACAGGCATGCACCACCACGCCCAGCTATTTTTTTTGTATTTTTAGTAGAGATGAGATTTCGCTGTGTTGCCCAGGCTGGTCTCAAACTCTTGAGCTCAGGCAATCTGCCCACCTCAGCCTCCCAAAGAGCTGGGATTACAGGCGTGAGCTACCATGCCTCGCCCCAAGAGCCTTTCTGGCCATCATGAGGAGGATTTGGGGATTTATTGATGTAAATATCATCTCAAACAGGAGCAGTCTGCATTAGCTGATGAGGAGAAATACACCTGAGCGGCCTCACTATGCAGGCGTTAAAAGAGCAGAATTTGAAAAAGCAGAATTTTCTAGGGCTTAAGGGTTTTCCACTTTCCCTGCAAATATGAAAACATCAAGGTTACTTCACAGGCTATCAGAAAAATATTCAGCTCCATCATGGTGACCCATACCCACAGGTGGAGTTAAGGAGCTGTTAAAAGAAAAACTTCAGCCAAATTAAATTTAAAGGAGTTTAACTGAGCAATGATTGATTCGCAGATTGGGCAGCCCTTGGAATCACAGCAGATTCAGAGACTCCAGCGCAGCCATGTGGTAGATTTACGTATAGACACAAAAAAGGAAGTGACAAACAGATGTCAGAAGTGAAGTATAGAAACAGCTGGATTGGTTACAGCTCCGCATTTGCCTTATTTGAACATAGTTTGAACACTGGACAGTGTGTGAGGGGTTGAGGTATGACTGCTGGGATTGGACAAGACTCAGCTATTGTTACAGGTGCATAGTCCTAAGTTAGGTTTTCGATCTTGTGTATCTATTAAGTTACATTGCAATTCATCCACAAGGACTCAAATAGAGAAACACAGAGTTCTTTCCAGGCCATATTTTGTTTGCTTTAACGAGCTTTCATGAATCAAAGCACAGAAACACTTGGTGTTTTATTTACAGAACTCCGGAATCGATTTTGGGGACATTTCTTCCAGAATGGCACTCCGGGAAAAACTGAAGTGTAAAACTTTTGACTGGTACCTGAAAAATGTTTACCCACTCTTGAAGCCAATACACACCATCATAGGCTATGGAACCGTGCGTATGACGAAATTGCATTTTGGATTTCACATGTTCGACTGTAAAGAAAATGCAGCCTGAACCATGTGATTGCCTGTCCTGCCCAAGATGCCCTTCTTATCTGGCTTTCTCCTCAGCTCTTTGCCCTCAACCCTCTCAGTTTCCTTTCGTTCCTTGCTCCCCGATCCCCATCTCTTTTCCTTGTCTCTGCTTCTAGTCCCCTTGAAAACTGCAGCTCTTGCCTGGACCCTCTCGGTTTCTCCACCAACTGCAGCGATTGGCCTTGCCCACCTGAACTCCCCAGAGGCGCCCGTCCCTGTGGGTGTGGTGATGGTCTGAGGTGGTGGGTGTTTCCAGAATGTGGGCAGTGCCGCCGCACCTCCCTTCAGCACTGGCCTGTTTCCCAGTGCTTAGAAAATGCCTGTCAGGATCCCAGCTCTCTGCTCCCTGAGACTGGTTGTTCTGGTGCCCTTGGCACGCTGGGGAAAATGTCGGTCTGGGGAGGGATGGGGCTCATTCTCTGCCCCTTTCTAACAGTGTCACCATGTGTTTTGCCCCTTCAGATGAAAAACCTATTGGATGAAAATCTCTGCCTGGATCAGGGAGCCGTTTCAGGCAACACCCCCATCATGTATAACTGCCATGGATTCAGTTCACAGGTATCTTCCCCAGTCTTCTTGGCCTTGGCTGGGAGAGTCTGTCGTGGCTCAGCCCCTGATAACCTTTGCTGGGTCTAGACTCCGTGATAGGTGATGGGGAGTCAGGAGCGGAGCATCCTGGGTAAGGGTGAAACCCAGACCTGCACTTGTAACGAGCACATCTTAATTTCTTCAGAAAGCCGTGGCAACGTAGTTTCATTTCAGTTACAGGAGGATAGGTGGAAAGGCTATGCTCTGTCACATTCATTCTCCATGGTGATATCTGCATTGACAGTCACCTCTGGTTCCTTCCTTTTTCCCCTCCTCCCACTGCTCCCTCCGTCTTCTCTCTGCTCCTTGAATGCCTGGGAATGTGGACAGGTGAAGACACCTGTGCTTCTCCTAGAGAGAGGGAAACAGAGCCAGAAAGGAGAGAGGCTGAGCAGATGTTCCTCCAAGGGATGGAAGGGCCCTGGCCCCATGTGGAAGGTGCAGCCAGGGGACTTTTTTTTTAACAGACAATATTCACATCTGTCCTCTTACTTTGCATCCTGCCCTCATAGCAACCTTTTGAGGCATGCATGATAGAGATCATTTCCACTTAGATGAAAAAATGGAGACACGTGACCAAACTACTTGTCTAAGCTCACCGAGCAAGGACGTGTCAAATCAGAAATTAAAAAGGTTTTCTGACAACAAATCCATAGCTGAGGCCTACGGTGAAAGGTTCTGGAGTTGAGTTTTGTTTTTTCTTCAGAGACAAGCTTCTTCATCCATGTAAGCTATGATTCTGTTGGAGCCCTCCTAGGCCTCACCTCCTCCCTGGATTCCAGGGGAGACTAAAGAGTAGAGGGAAGCAGAGGTGGCTTCGTGTTGTCCCAGAGGGTTCAGTGCTCCTGGTGAAACTGGGTGTCTAGGGGCTCCAAGATCAGTCTTCCTGCCCTCCCTCTGGCTAGGGTCTCCTGCTGGCTGATGATGCCAATGGCGAGTCCTCTGCCCTCTTTTAGTACGTCTACTATCACCTAACCGGGGAGCTCTATGTGGGACAACTGATTGCAGAGGCCAGTGATAGTGATCGCTGCCTGACAGACCCTGGCAAGGAAGAGGAGAAGCCCACCTTAGAACCATGCTCCGAGGCAGCTACGAATGGACTGCATATATATTGGGATTTTAAACAGGTGAGTTACATGCATTTTCTTTCTTTCTTTTTTTTTTTTTTTGAGACGGAGTCTCGATTTGTAACCCAGGCTGGAGTGCAATGGCTCACTGCAACCTCTGCCTCCAGGGTCCCGGTTCAAGCAATTCTCCTGCCTCAGCCTGCTGAGTAGCTGGGATTACAGGCACATGGCACGACGTGTTTGTATGTTTAGTAGCGACTGGGTTTCATCATGTTGGCCAGGCTGGTCTTGAACTCCTGACCTCATGATCCCCCTGCCTCGGCCTCCCAAAGTGCTGGGATTACAGGCGTGAGTCCAGCGAGTTACATGTTTTTTAAAGGACAGATATATGAGAGGTTCAGATTTGATTTGATAGTGTTTTAGGAGAATTACTTCTTGTGGCAACATGTAGGGAGAAGATTGGAAACAGGAAACTGGGTATGAAACACTGAGTCTCTTGACTAAGGCAGGGGTGGTTAAGGAGGAGAAATACTGGAATCTGTTGTAGTGGAACAGTTGAGAGAGTTTGGGCCCACGTCTTAGCTCAGTCGCCTAGCAAGTTCCTTACCCTCTCTGAAGCTCAGTTTCCTTATTATAAAATGATGGAGATGATAATATCTTCTGTAAGCCAGTGTTGAGAGGATTAAATGATCCAGTGTGTGTAAAGTATTGAGCGTGCTGCCTGGAGCAGAGGAATGTTCAATATGCATTAGCCACTGCGATCCACTTATTATTAATAATTATCAGAGGGTGTGAAATACTAGGCTGAAATCTGACAGGGGCTAATGTGGGAGCTCTGCCTTTAACGTCAACATCAAATGACCAAAGACAGGGTGAAAGGAATCTGGCAGATGTACTTGATGATGACGCAAGGGTCTTGGCTGACGGCAGTCTATGGGGAATTGACAATGGATGGGGTTACTCCAAAAGCTGTGCTCCTGGGCCAATTCGGTAGGAAGGGACAGTACCTCCTGGAGGGAGGTACTGGTCTGTCTGTGACCATATCTCTGAATGTGGGACTGTGCTTTGTTCAAGTGCCACATGGACAATCCAGCAGTCTCTAACTTTTCAAAGCTAATGCCCCCTTTGAGAATTCGTTGTGAGCTATGGACTCTCTCTCCAGGAAAACCTACATATGAACCTATGTGCAAGATTTGCTTACAGTTTCAGAGGTTTTTTGTTTTTGTTTTTGTTTTTTTTTTGCATCCCAGATTAAGCTTTCCGGAACTAGACAATATTGATTAGAAGAAGGGGGGTAATGTCTTCTCAGTCTCTGATGTCTCACTTTAAGCTCCAATTATATGGAGCTGTAGGTAATTCAGTGAAAGTCCAGGCTCCCTCTTACCTTAGACCTTTTTGCAGGTATTATTCCCTCTCCTCCCACTTCTTCACCAGGCCAACCACAAAGTGTTCCCCTGGCCTTAGACGTCATCTCCCTTGGGAAGGCTTCTGTGACCCCAGAGGAGTCCGGCAGGTGGTTCCTCTATGTGCTCTCAGGGCCCCTTTTATAGCCCTAGTCTCACCATCTCTTGCAGTTGTCAGCTCACTTGCTTCTTTTCGTCATGTGACTGTGAGCTGGAGGGCAGGGTCTGGGGTTTGCTGCTTTTCCTCAAGCGTCTGGCACAACCCCTAGAACATGGCAGGCACTCAACAAATGGTTGCAGAGCAAATGCAAGATTGGCAGGCCTGGAGATATAGCTTGAAAGTCTTGTTAGGCCTTTGGATAGAGAAAAGATGCTGCTGTCTTCTTGAGGAAGACGGAGTAGATTAGTGTCGCAGGAGGGCAGAACTGAGACCAACAGATAAAGATTAAGGTGGCAGAAGTGTGGTGTTCTTGACATTTTGTTAAAGTGAGTGTCGGGGTGGGGGCTGACAGACAAAGCATGCTGAGGAGGACTGGATGAGGAGCCCTGAGGAGTAAGCCGAGCCCTGGGGCCAGGCCTGCTCAGCTGGCAGACCCTGTCCACGAGAGCTCTGTGGTCTGGAAGCAGGGGCCAAGAGAAAGGAGTGGTGGCGATGGTGGAGGAGAAGTTCCAGAATCTGAAGAGCTGTCCTGAATGGCCAATGCTGGATGGGTGCCCAGAGGAGGCAAGGGTGGTTGGGGCCGGGGGAAATCCAATGACAGGAAAATTTTGGGGGAGCAAGGGCTGTTGGAGGCACTTTGTGATTTGAAGAGATGAGAGGCAGGGAGGTGATGGTGAGAGAGGAAGCAGAAATTTGGAGATGTTACAGCTGCAGTCAGTCCCACTTGGTGTTCAAGAACTTGGTGGCAGTTTGTCCGAAGGGGAACAGTCAGGTCGGGGTTTCTCACTCGCCATCAGAATGAATGTTATGGACCCTGAGGAGGATAGCAGAGTGCAGGGCATAAAAAAAATACAGCCTGACCCAGGCACTAATGCAGCTCATGTGAATCCTGCAAAGGGGTTGAGAGGGATGTGGACAGAGAGGGCTGGGAGCAGAGGGCAGGACCAGGAGAGACGGCGGTTGGACAGATGGCAGGATCATCAGTTGCTGAGATATGAAGATAAGGGGGAAGAAGCTCAGGGAGGTTGTGGGGATCACATAGGATCAAAGAGAAGGATGGCCCTTCCCTTCTTTTCCCCTGTTAGGATGGGGAGTGGCAGAGATGAACTAGGATTTGTTGCCCATTTCATATGTCAGGCCCAAGATGCTCCATCAACATTAAGTCTAATTTTAACTTTAATATTAACTCTAAACCCATTTTATAGATGAAGACATTGAGACTTGGAGAGATTAGGTAATTTGTCCAGACCCACACGGTTTGTATGTGGTACAGCAAGGATTCAACCCTGACTTTTTAGCACTAAAGCCTATCATGTTCTCAGCCATAAACCTTGGTGACGCCCCGTCAACAGGAGAGGCAGGAAGCTTCCTCAGAGGCTGAGATTCCTGAATGTGGCTCCTGCTCCAGGTGCACAACATAGTTTCCCTGAGGAGGGAGAGAAGCACAAGGTGAAGGTGACCCTGATGGGTCTCACGGGCTCAGGGGTGAGGACATGGAAAGGAGGGCTAAGTTGAGAAGGCCCACGGTTCTCACAGAGGCCATCATTTCATGGTAGGTCAGTACCGACCCAACGCTTCCGTCTCAGGAGAGGCTGAGGGCATCACACGAAGTTAGTGAAGCATCACCTGGTTGGTCAGTTTGCCATAAGGCTGGTAGAGGGAGCACTGAGTGATCTCATCATATATTCTGCTTCCTTTTCTTCCCTGAATGACTTGCAGAGCACTGAGGGGCCCCTAAAGATGATGAATTACTGAGGCATTTCAGCACCTTGGCTCTGTCTCTCTTCCCCTCCAGGGAGGGGCTGTCATGAACAGGGATACCAAGCGGTGTCTGGAGATGAAGAAGGACCCTTCCGGCAGCCACGTTCTTGTGCTCCAGACCTGCACCATGCAAGTGTGGGAAATCCAGCACACCATCAGAGACTGGGGTCAGACTAACAGCCAGTGATCCTCAGACAGCGCTGGATCTAGGACATTAGTTCTTGCAAGTGGAACGGCTTCTACTCCCAACTTCTTTCTCAGTGAGAAAGAAAGTGTGTGTGTGTGTGTGTGTGTGTGTGTGTGTGTGTGTGTGTGTGTGTGTGTTTATGGCGACTTCAGGTGGGGCCTGTGCATGTGCTGGGGTGTCTCTGTTGGGAAAAGGAGAGGAAACTCTGATGCCTCGTTCCCAGCTTCCCTAGGAAGGTCATGATATACATCAAATGCCATTCTTGGAAACTTGAAATAACCAGCATCATTTGGGGAAAGACATGTTACGTGGGGAAAGAAAGGGGAGGATGGAAGTTTATCTTTGACTTTTGCCCACACTGTTTAGCCTTCCTTCCCAACAGCTACCATTGCCATCTGCCCCACACCTCCTCCCCAGCTCGTCCGCTTGGGGACTCCCCAGGCTGCCGGGGGCCATTCCATGTGAGAGGCTGGGCCCTCCTCAGGCCAGCAGCGTGACAGCTCTCCAGGTGGCACTAATTCTCCCTCCTGCCTGGGTTGTCCTAAGAGATGCAGCAAATAGACAAGTAACTTTTAAAAATTCATCCATTTTCCCATGGCAGTTTTATTTGGATTATCAATCTCTCCCACACCAATGAGATTCTGGAGGCTGAAGGGAGGAGAGAAGGCACCTCGACTCATCACAGCTGTCCAGGGAACAGGGTGTTGAGAAGGGTAAGAAAATCCAAGGCCATCAGAGCCTTTCTCTTAGTAGGTCATAACATTTAATGAGTTAATTACCTATTTCCTCCTCCTATTCTTGCAAGTTATGGAGAAGATGAGGCTTGAATCACAGGGGTGTCGCTTGTTGGGGGCAAAGAAGAGATTGCAAGCAAAATCTTAAAACCAGGGATTATATGGCTATCCACTGGATAAATATTTTCTGCTAGTTGGTGAGTTGGGAAGATCTATCTCAGCCTGGCAATTTTTGGCAAGGTCTTGGAGGCTGGTGGGACTGGGCATCATGGTGGGAGAGGGGGTACGATGTCCGTGTGTATGTGTTGTGTGTGTGTTGTGTTGTGTTGTGTTGTGTTGCGCTGTGCTGTGTTGTGGGATTACCCTTTAAGTATATGCTCCCAGAACCCCTTCTTCAGAGGGTCACTTTTTTCTTTTAATCTCATGTCAGGGCTGCCTGGGAATTATTTTGAGAACCAATAGGTTTTGCATTAGACCAGCAGGACAGTGATACTTTGGTACAGAATTTAATCAATTAAAACTTTAAAAAATGACCTTTTAAAAGGGTGCAGGTTATAAAGGTACAGCCTGATTAAAGTTTCACTGTGAACACTGCCATACCAAGAACTAAAATTACTATAGATAAGATTTTATGATGAAAAAATCAAGGGGCAAGATGAGTGTTAAGCAAATGTATAACTTCTATCTTCCGCCTGGCAAATTGAAGGGAAAATGCAATTCACAGGAAAGTTTGGAAAAAGCATGTACTCAATAGAAAGTTGGGTAAAAGATACAATATCCTTAAACATATGGAAAGATATTTAACCTCATTCATATTTAGAGAAATACAAATTAAAACTGTATTGAGATACTTTTCACTTAAATTGGTGAAAATTAAAAAGTAGATCAGCACATACTTTTGGAAGGGCTGTGGGAAACAGGCAATCTTATACATAAATGGTAAGGATGCAAACTGGGAATATTTCGCAATATCTAAAGATACTGTATGTACATTTTCTATTTGTGCCAGTAATTCCACCTCTACAGATTTACTTCCAAAAATAAGAAAATACTTACGCACAAGGTAATTCTGTGCAGAATTCATTGTAACTGAAAAATGTTGGAGAAAAAAAAACTATGTAGCTGAACATCAGAGAATAATTGAATACCTCCATACAATGGAGTACTATGCAGCTATGATAAAGAACAAAGACTGTCTCTCTGAACTGATATGGGGTGATTTCCAGTATCGTTTGTTAAGTGGAAAAAGAAAGTATCTATACTATGTACCTTTTAGGTAAGAAATAAGAGAAAAATGTTCCTGTATCTATTCATTTCTGCAAAGTAAAACATAAGAAGAATAAAAGAGAAAATAATTAGCTTGGTTCTGATGGGTGGTGGTGGTTGGAAATAGGGCAGAAAAAACTGGGAATAGGAACAGGATGGAAGGGGTGTGGGACAGTGACATTTCTCTAACTATATATTTGCTATAGTTTTGACCTCTAGAACCATAGTATATTTCAAATGCTTAAAATATATAAAATCAATAAAGATAGAAACCCAAAATGGAGTATACACAAAAATAAGTGAACCTAATTATATTGCTATCTTATAAATGAACACATACATACTCACTCATGCACACACATGTTGATCACACCCAGCATGCAACATGAAGATCTTGTTTCTAAATATTTTCCAGTAAAAGAAATTACGAGTCTTTGAAGAAATAGCTAATTTTAGGGCTGGGGCTGGGATATCTTTCTATTTTAGAAAGTTATTAACTGCTTAACAAATTACGGGGACATGTCACAAACCACGATGACCAGGCTGAAGGGGCTTCCGCTGGCCAAATCTGGGACATTTGAATATTAAAATAGATAACGGTAATTTTAACTGAGTGATTAACTTTCACATCACCAGTTGTTGGACAAACAGATATCACGGGCCTCCTGATATAATGCAAGAAGAACACAATATCACTTCTATGGTTTTCCTGCCAAAATACAGAACCAGAACCTATAATCTTGAGGAAACATCAATCAAACCCAAACTGAGGAACATTCTTCAAAAGAAATGGTCTGTATGCTTCAAAAATGTCAACTCGGGAAGACAAAGAAAGAGGAAGTGTTCCAGATTAGAGACTAAGGGGACAACAAAACGTCATGTGTGATCCCAGATCAGATCCCGGACCTGAGGGTTTTTTCCCACTTTGATTGTAAAGGACAGCAGTAGACAATAGGTGAAAGTTGAATAAGGTTTGTTGGTTAGATAATAGTATTGTATCCTGATTTTGATCATTGCACTCTGGGTATATAAGAGAATGTTCTCTATTTTACAAAATAGTCACTGGATGGAGTTGGAGGGGACAGACGTAATCTATGAGATTTTATATAAATAGATGATGGATGGATGGATGGATGGATGGATCGATGGATGGAGCAGTAGGCAGATTCGATGGAGGAGTGGATGGATGGAGATAGATAGATAGACTAAAAATAGATAGAGGGATAGACAGACGGATGGAACCGGGGATGATAAAGCCAACGTGGAAAAGTGAATCTGGATGAACAGTAAAGGGTTTATAAGAATTCTCTGTATTATGTTTGCAACTTTTCTGTACATCTGTAATTGTTTAAAAATAAAAAAAATTAAACTCAAAGAATGCCTATCTAGATAGACATTAAAAATCTCTCCCCACTGAACCTCAGTGATAAGCAACAGCAGCTTAATTCAAGTTTGGTGTACTTTATTTGAGGGAAATCTGTGGTTCTCTCACACTTACAGTGAGGATGACAGAAAGCTCCTTAGGCTTCCCAGCTTCCCAGAGGTCCCCAGCTTTGGCCAGCAGCTCTGTTCTCCAGGGTATCCTGTTAGTTACAACAAAGAAGGTATTGATTTGCTTCCTTGTCCAAAGATCTACATGGAATTCTGCTTATCTGGTCACTGTCTGCTTCTAGCCTCCATTGGCCAGGACATGTGAAAGTTGTCTCCGTGACTGTCTTCACTCCACTCAGGAAACTGTTCCCTTGGCAACGAATTATTTACTGAGGCCTCTTTCTCTGATTTTTGGCGAGAACATTGCAGCTCTACTACAAGTCAGTGTTACCTTATAAACAACAGTATATATGACGAGTAAAGTGGTCAATGACCCTGGAGTATGAAAGGTCACCAAAACTCCAACAGAGAAGTCCGTGTTTGATTCCAGGAGTTGGACCTCTGGAACTGTGGACCTGTCATTCTTTTCCTCTCTTTGGCTCAGAGAGTGAAAAACCCCCGGGGCATCTTGCAAATGGCCATTTTCTCCCCATCCCACATTACCTCTCAATTTCCAGATGGCCATACCCAACTTGTCCCCTCGTGGGAATAAGCCCTGCTACAGCAGCCTTAAAGAATCACAGTTTACTGTTACAAAATGTTCCTCTCATGTTGACCCTAAAGTAACAGGCTTGTTTCTTTTGTCATTCCTCCTATCCAAAACTAAAATTGCAAGGCAGCTTTGCTTGTCTTCCTCCCTACAACGCCAAATTTCAAACAAAAATCCCAGGACTGCAGCTTGGATCTGTCCTGCTCTTTATCGGAGCCGCTACCTCCCCAGGATTCTGGCACTTTTCCAAGGGGAGCAGGGCCTAGAGATTGAGGGATCACTGCCATCATGTGCCTGCTTGTTCCTCTTCTCTAGCCCCTAAGCATCACCCACATGAGGCTTGAGCATCCCAACTCCCTCTTCAGAGGGAGCAGCTTTCTCATCTGCGTTAGACCTAAAGGATACAGAGCTAGGAGCCATGCCATAATGCATTGACATTCTAGAATTTTAAAGTTAATCTCTTACAGAATTCCCTTATTTTAGCAGTACATTTTAACAACAGGAAATGTGCTTTTAGCTAATTTTCTAAATTTAAAGAAATTTGTGAAGTCCATTTATAGAGAATAATGAAATAAAGCAAGGTCTGTATAATGTCATGGTGAGTTAATTATCACTAGGATTGAAGCGTGAAATCAACTGGTCATGACTAAGTCATCATTTTAACAAACACAATTTTCTCCCACAAACATTTTTAACAAATGTGGTTTCAACGAGAAATATGTCTCAAGATTCCAAATCTACCATCTTTTTGGAACTATAAAAACCAAAATCTGTCAATATCACCAGAAGGCTGTTTGGCTTCCGAAGCAAAAAAAAAAAAAACCTAGGAAGAAACTCAACTTTATCTAACAAAAATAAGTACGTACAACTTTATCTAACAAAATAAGTAGGTACAGTTTTAACTTGAACTAATGAAACCAGACAGGTCAACATTCCCTAATGTTGATATTTTCCTTCTCTCTCTTTCAAGTCATAAAGGCTAAGTCAGGACTTGTCCTTTCCAAGTAAGCTGTCAGCCTTCTTTCAATCTTTGAAGGCTCTTCATTGACTTAAGTGAGGCTGGTGCTTCTGCTTTCAGGACATTTTCTAGCTGAGGCTACACTGAAGAAGATGGGCTTGTGCTTTACTGTTGCCACAGGTGCTGTGTGCTGGGGCCCCCACGTCCCAGCTATTCCCCCCTCATCAGGCTCTCTACTCTGCTTTCCAGAGACCCTGCTTGTGGGCCTTCCTGATGGGTCTGGAGTAGATCTTGACCAGGTTTTCCATATGGGAATCCCTTCCTAGCATTGCTCAGGAAATTCCAGTTTTCCAAATCCCAAATTCAAAGGAAAATCAGTTGAAAATGGGGAAAACAGAAAAGAGCTTTAAAATTCTCTTGTGAGAATTACAGTTTTGCAAGTGACATGGCGCTGTTGCTGGTTTGATGAAACCATTGATGTCCAGTGGAATGCAGGAGCAGAAACACAGACACAGTCCAAGATTAAGGTTGATATTTTCAAAACCCAGGACAGGAGAGCAGAGAAAAAAAAAAAAAAAAAAAAAAAAAAAAAAAAAAAAAAAAAAAAAAAAAAAAAAAAAAAAAAAAAAAAAAAAAGCAGTCATGATCTAATCAGTTTATCATCCTTAGAGGTAGCAACAGCCATGTTATAAATGTGGGTTTGTGATTTGTCTGCCTGTAATGCTGAGTAATTGTTGCAAATAAAATACATATTAGTAAGTTTTTATATGTGGTATATTTTATGCAAATATTCATACAACTCTTATGCATGGTGTTTTAAGAAATATCAGGTTTTGGAAGCAAAATATGTTCTTAAGCTGCCAGTTTCAACCTGTGATTCAAGCTAGTGCTGCTAGCCTTACTAGGGTACCTGAATATTACATTATCTGAATATACACAATAATGTTTGCTGGGATTTCCCAGAGTTTGAATATTTGCTACAGACCATAGTATTGATAAATGCTATTGAACTTGATATTTTTTATTTATGAAATAACTTTTAGATATCCATAACAATGAGTAAAGAGTATAATTAATTTTAGAAATACTTAAAGAATAACGAATGATTTGGAGAATTCCTGAGAGTTCTGCTTTTTTTTTACTCCTGAGTCCCAAAGAAACTATATGTTGGGAATCTGTTGAAAACACTACCCTAACTGTGCTTCAACCTACCGGGTGGTCTCCTTCAATTTACTGTTCCGGGTTCTCCATTAAACAATCAAACACGCATCTTTCAGGCATTTTGAATAAAAATGTGGTACTTTTAGGTATTTTAATAAAAAATGGATAACTATTTTTAACAAACCAAGTGTTTCAAATGCTTTTGAAACAATGAGTTTCCCCGCAGCCTCTGTGATCTTCTCATGCCTGTGTGTGTATGTGTGGTACAAATGTCTGTTTTAGGATTTCTCCAAATACCCTAGGTTCAAATATTGGTAGCGAAGGACTAAGGTTGGATGCGTATTTTGGAGGTATATTTGTCATTTAATTTAAGGAAAACTCAATAATAAACAAAGGTATGGCAAGATACTGTACTCAAGATGGAAAATGGGGCATTATGGTAAAAGCTGAATAAAGACAGGATTTAAATTCTCTACTCTCAGAATTTTTGTATTTGTAAAATGATAGTCAATATGGTATTTAATCTCATGACTTGTGAAGATCTAAAGAGATGCTGAGAGCTTGGAAATTCACAACTTTAAAAAATTAAACCGGGGCCGGGCGCGGTGGCTCAAGCCTGTAATCCCAGCACTTTGGGAGGCCGAGGCAGGTGGATCACGAGGTCAAGAGATCGAGACCATCCTGGTCAACATGG
>NW_016107539.1:3481010-3504282 GCF_001604975.1 Cebus imitator | reverse complement strand
GCACCTGTAGTCCCAGCTACTCAGGAGGCTGAGGCAGGAGAATTGCTTGAACTTAGGAGGCAAAGGTTGCAGTGAGCCAAGATCCCGCCGCTGCACTCCAGCCTGGTGCCTGGCGACGGAGTGAGACTCTGTCTCAAAAAAAAAAGAAAAGAAAAGAAAAGAAAATTCCATTCACACATTCTTCAAACATCCTTGAAAATATAACACCTAAGGCACTTTTTTCCCTAAATTTAACTGGGTGGCTGTGACCCTTAGAAGTTCCTTCTAGGTGCATGCTTTTCAAGATATCATATAAATATTTTCTTTAGTAATCTCTTAGGCTGGTCGCGGTGGCTCATGCCTGTAATCTCAGCACTTTGGGAAGCCTAGGCAGGAGGATGGCTTGAGGCAAGGAGTTCAAGACCAGCCTGGCCAATATGGTGAAACCCTGTCTCTACTAAAAACATGAAAATTAGCCAGGCCTTGTGGCATATGCCTATAATCCCAGCTACTCGAGAGGCCGAGGCACGAGAATCACTTGAACCCTGGAGGTGGAGCGGTAGTGAGCCGAGACACCACTGCACTCCAGCCTGGGCGACAGAGTGAGACTCTGTCTCAAAAAAAAAAAAAAGGAATCTTCTCTTGTTCTCTCAGGATGGAGGCTTCTAAAGACATATACATGTAATTATGATATAAAATTGTACATATAAAATGTCACCTGGCCCAAAAATTTCACCACAAATTAACCTGCTCAAAACATCTACCATACACATTTCTTATGGAACAAAGGAATTCCCTTTTCTCTGGCTTCAGTTAATTTAGTAATTTACCAATTGGCAATTTACTGATATTTTTGTGCCGATATTTACGGATGCTTTATATTCACGATCTTAATTTTTTAAACGATTCTGTGAAGTAAGTACAGCCATTTGACAGAAGCCGAAATTGAGTCTGAGAAAGATGGGCTCACTTGCTCAGGGTCATACATTAAAAGCAGGTTTCTCTCACTCTAGTCTTAACCACTACCTTATGGAAAATGTATGCAGCAGAACTAGAGAGCAAGTGGAATTCTTACAAAAAAATTAGGAGGGTTTATATACTAAACAATTGAGGGAGGCTGTGGTCTTTGGGGGTACCAAGTTTATTATTTCACTGTGACAGATTCACTCACCTACCAAGCCTCCAATGCCAAGGCCCTCAGGTAGCTACTAGCATCTTTTCCCCACAGTCGAGTATGTGCTGGAAATGGAAAGCTGCCGAATGTCCACTCTGCTGGTTATTAATACATTCTGGCTTGGACATTATTTAAATGCCCCATGTGGATGTTTACTTTCATCAGTTGTGTAAGGAAAGAGAACTCTATGGGGAGTGAGTGTCCTTTGGTAATTAGCACCCCATCCTGCCCCCGTTATTACTGAGATTTGTCTCCAAGGTCTAGGGAAGCTGTCTCTGTGGGTCCTGGGACTTCAGGCAGGACTGGGGGCCCAAGCTCCAGAACAGGGCAGGAAATTCCCTCTTGAGCCTCAACCACACTATAAAGGCCCCTCTGCTCAAGGGAGCTCCCACCCACCTCTCCCTTCAGCCCTTGACTGCCTGGGGGGCTGGGCCAGAACTCACAAAGAGGAATGGTGTGCTCTCTGGCCACCATGCACAGAGGCCTCCTCTGCATGGGGAGCCCACATCTCGAGGCACGATGGGTGGAATGAGTGTAGTTGACATCACTGGGTTCTGAAGTCCGGGCTCTGGACAGGCATTGCCGTATTGGCCAGTGACTCCCAAACCTGGCTTCCCCTCCATTTCCCAGGTGACTTTAACCAAATTCTGTTTTGTAGAGACTCCAGAGAGTCTCATGGAGTAGGTCTCAGATAAGGGCTAGAAATCAGCATTAATGTAACAAAATAACACAATAGTTTAGAGCCACTGACATCCCGCATTTGATCTGATGAGAGATCTGAGGGAGATTTTCCTCTTAAAGGGTGGTGAGCAGCCAAGGTAAAAAGATCAACCATCTGTTCCCTAAACACCACTTTTCACCAGGGGCAGGTTCCAGATTGTGAGGATGCCACTTTCTTGCCACATGATGCATAGACCTCTTTGGGTCTTGTATCAGACCTTGAGAACGGAGCCAGTGAAGCGAGCCAGGGTTGGCCCTTTGAAGGCAAGGTGACACACCTGTCATCCTACAAGCTGAAAATCGCACAGGTCTCTGTGTTGGATTGTTTTAATAATTTCTGCAGAATTAGAAGGCTGTCTCCTTGCATGACACTCTTGCTCACTCATTGGTCAGCCCGAGCATGAGATCCGGTCTGTTGTTCTTCAATCACAAACAAGCAAAGTGGGGATTGGGTGGGGAGGAGAGGCAGCCAGTGTGACATGAGCTGCTGCTATTTGCAACACTGACTAACATTAGTACAGCAGGGTAGGGATGCTGCTAAGAGAATGAGAAATTCCTGTTTTGTAATTTCCTGGAAACATAAGTTCCACTAACTTTTGGACTGAGAAGCACAAGCTGTTACAAAAACAGGTTGGAAATGGCTTCACAGACATTCTGAATCATGTATGCTATGAAATCTGCAGGGATGAGTGCGGGGAGGGGGGCGTGAATATGTGGAAGATGTGCTTGTGGGACGAGGTACATGTGCGTAATGTGGTTTCATGTTCGTGTTGTTGGGGAAAGCTGCATGGAGATGTGCTTGCATGTGGGGTTGTGCGTGTGAAGCCATGCATGGGTGCCTGGGGGCACATGTGGATGTATGGGCCTGTGCACATGTGGGTGGGTCCGGGTGTGCCTATGCCTGAGGAAGGAGTGAGTGTGCTTTATGGTTGTTACAGATTTCCCACATAAAGGGAGCACACTGAGAACTGAATATCACAGTGGAAATTTGAGTATCTGAGATTTTGATATGTAAGAATTTAATCTTGCTATATGAGACTTTTGGAGATACTAATCATGTTAACCTTCCATCAAGAATGAGGAACACAGTTCTTGCCAGTTCATATCCTTTCACACAATCATAGCCCTGTTGAAAGACCCATTTTATCTCAGGTTTCTCTATGGAAGGGCTTTGCTGATGACAACTTCTGTTCCAGTAGATTAAAGAGAAATCCAAGTCCCTGAGAAATCTTAGGGTGCTGAGCTGGGATTTTCCTGGAGTTGCCATCTAAGTGGCCTTAAATTAGCTAGGGTGTCAGGTATTTTTCACTTTGGACTTCACTTCTGAGGAAAGCTGATTCAATCCAAGCTTTTTAGCATTGATGCATCCGTCCAGTTTTCCTGTTACCTGGGCACAAAAGGTAATTGCTGGTGACTGATATTGGTTTTAAAGGCAGCCTAGGTAAATGGGACAATTTTGGGATACTTTTTTTCCAACTCTTTTCCTGGATTGGTGTCTTTAATTTTTTTAAAGGAGGGCCAGCCAGTCCTCAAAACAAATCTTGCTTTTGTTTCCTTTTTCAATATTGGATCAAGCATCCTTAGGGCATGCAATTAAGCGGATGCAACTGGAAACAGAACGAGAGGCCGGATGCTTTTCCCAAACTGCTGGATTAAGAAAAAGCAGAGGAGGGTCCCAGAAAGGCTAAACAGATGTTCTTCTGGCTGAAAGATAAAAACCCGTGGATCTTCAGTGGGAGGGAGCAGCACCAGAAATGTTAAATAAGTGACTAAACATAAAAAGCTATGCTTCCTGTAATTTCTGTAATTTTCTTAAAAGAAAAGACTAAAGTGAAATTCACAGCATTGTAAGCTGAGATCTAGAATGTAAGTAGAAGTAAAGGATATAATAACAAGAAGACAAAAAATGGGACGCGTAACTGGAATTGTGCTGTTCAAGGCCATTACATCTTTTGGCTCTAAATGGACTTTGATACATTCTGAATGTGAATTATTTGCCCTAGAGAAACAAAAACAAATAAATAAGAGTTGTAGCAACACAGCCAATAAAAGGAATAAAATGGAATGCTGAAAGATTTGATTAAGCCTCTCCAAAAAGGCAAAAATAGAGCAATATTTTAACAGCAGTAGTACCAACAACAGAAGGAATAAATGGGAAACAACCCAGCTGCTATTTGTAGAACACCGCACTCAACAACAGCAAAATATGGACTCATTTTCGGTGCTCAGTGATATATTCACCCAGATAAACTAAGTACTAGATCAAAGAAATAAGTCTCAATATATTTTAAAAGATTGAAATCTTCAAGAGTATGTTCTCTGGCTATGTTGAAATTAAATTGGAAATTGATAACAATACTAGATAAGATATCCATAACAGTCTTCAAATACTGGGAGCTTAAGAGCAAAACAGAATGAATAAGTTAAGTCAATGAAATAGCAAAAATCTATGAAATAGCAAACAATAGAGAAATATAATAAAGTTGAATCTTTGAAAAGATGACTATACTTGATAAACCCAAAGTATGACTAATGAAAAAAAAATAGAGAGAGAAACACAAATAAAAGCAGTATCAGGAATAAGAGAGCAGATATAATTATAGCTTTAACAGACATTAAAAAGATAATAAAGACATATGAAAAACAATTATATGTCAGAGATTCAATATCTTAGAAAAAATGAACAGATTTCCTGAAAAATCACAACATAAAAACTGACACAATAAATAGAACTCTGCAGGTAGTAGAAGGGCTAAAATTTAGAAGACCGGAGTGTTGGGGAGGAAAGAGGGATCAGAACGTTCCTATGCTGCCGGTGGGAATGTGAAATGGTACAACCACATTAGAAAACAGCTCGACGGTTTCTTAAACAGCTAAACACCCAACCACAAGACGATCTAGTTATTCTACTCCTAGGTATTTACCCAAGAGTGGCACAACAAGAATAGGGGTTACAGAGCCAGATGAAGCCAGTTATAGAGAATAGTTATTCTCTTCCATAGCCAAGTCATGGGCATGCATTTTAAGCCCCACAAGTCATGAATATGCTTTGTGGAAAGGCAGGGACCCAGGCTGTCTCAATGTGAACAAGGGTGATGGCTCAGGAGTCAGGCATCCCCCAGGGTTCAAATCACCACTGAATGTGTGTGACTTGGTGTCCCCATGAGTTTCATGATCTCAGCCGCATCTTTTTTATAAGTTTGGTGGGAGACTTAGGCAAGACGAGATGTGACTGGCACATGAACTCTCAATCTATGTTAACTAGTCATTTCATTGTTCAGTACATCAGAGTGGTTGGATTCTTCGCTAATGACTCAGGCGGGCCACATGCACTGAATGTGCATTCATCTCCAATAGACATACCTAAAGGGAAAGACAGATTGACAGATGGCTTATGGTTGATTTACGGAAAAGCATATGTAATAAACACAGATAATACCAGATTGAAGTACGTAACATCAGATTGGTCCTATATTATCAATTGAATAATAATAAGAGCTAATTTAAGTAAGGGCGAGAAGTGAGAAAATAAAGGTGGCAGCCTAATCTGGAGCCCATATGTGTAGTCACCACATTATGCCTCTAAACCAAAAACTAAATATATTTTTGAAAAGAATACTGGATAGAACATCTATATAAAATGAATAGAAATAAAGAAATAAAATACTGTTCATTTCAGGACTGGGATCTCTAGCTACGAGCATGCACAATTGTGCTTCATTAAATTGCTTGAGGCCAGAAAGATTATACCCTTTCCCAGTCCTGAATGATTTTTCTTATTATTAAAAATAAATAAAATCAAAATAGCAATATGTGGTTTAGAATGACTGTATCAGTCAGTCATTCAAATTGCAAGAGGAGAAACTCAGATCAAAGTGGAATAAGCAAAATGAGGAATTTGTTGGCTCATGTACAGGAAATGCAGGGATGGATGAATGGTACCAAATGATGCCATGAGAATCTGACATTGCCTTCCTTTCCCTGTCCTCCATTTCTTCTCTTAGTTTTGTTTTCCTCTGTGTTGGCTTTGCCATGAGGCCAGCCCTCTCTACTTGGTGGCCCCAGCAAATGAAGGGCCTTAAGTAATCTTCCCAGGGGAAAGAGTCTTCTGTTTCCTAGTTGCTCCAGCAAAAGTCTCCACATTCACTCTGATCTGACTAGCCTGGAACATGAGCTCATCCCAGATGGATGCACTCAACTTTAGCTAAGAGAGAGGAATGTGCGGAGTGGTCCTAAATCATGGGCTTTGCCTTGTAGGATGAGATTGGTCTACGTGAATCACACAGTAATCAGAAGACAAGATCTTGGATGCTGGGAAGGTAAAACCCAAAGAAGTTCATCACACAGAAACCAGCTCCCTTTTATTTTAAACACATGATTTGACAGCAAGTAGGTTTCTCAGGGACTAGAACAGAGGCTAGCCACGTGCTTCTAGCCTTGCAGACACTCAAGGGTGTCTGTGCTGTGTTTGGCTGATCAAATGGCCTTCAAATAACTTCTAAATGTAATCTGCAGTGTTTGAGAAATTGATCAACATTTACATTCTTCTGCTTAGCCCATAGAACCTCTTGCACCTGTGAACTGGTGGAAGTAAAGAAGGTAATCATAATGATGTCATTTAGTTTAATTCTAATTTTTAGAGATTCATGTCTATTTAAAGAATCTTAACCTTCATGCTTATGCCACTGAACAAAACTATCTTGAAAGAATAAAACACCTCTGCAATACGAACGCATACTAACCAGGAGCCATTTGATAATTAAGTTTAGAGATGACAATGGGGAATATGAATTCCTTGTCTTTAGAATAAATATTAAATATATTTGTGTGTCTGATCAGCATCCTTTGTGTTATTCTCTTTGTGGGTCTCTTTATACTTTGAGCTCAAGGAACTGAGAGAAGCCCCCTGCCTCTTTCCCACCAAGCCTTAGTGAAGCTGACCATTTCCCGCAATTTAAGTCTGAGCTCAAATATTAGTTTTATGCCTACCTGAAATTTTACTATTTCTTTGTTTACATGTGTGTGATCTGCCTTCCCCCGTAGAATCTGAGCTCCAAAAAGCTAGGGCCTCGTCTGCCTTACCCATCACAGTATCCCCAGTGCTGGGAATGGTGCCTGGCACATAGCAGACGCACAATAGCTATCCCTGGACTGACTCCACTTCCAAAGAATTCCATTCTAATTGGATAGAGTATAAAACATATCAACAAATCACTGGAAATTTATATTATTTTTCAATGGGAAGTCCCATTATTCTAAAGAAAGCTGTGAATATTCATATAAACAGATAAAATCCCAAATTATTCCATGCAAGCTGCATTAGGACTAAACGCTGAGAAACTTCCTCCTCAATGCTGTAATCACCACCATTTCATATGGCACAAAATCCGGAAGCATGTTCCATCACTGTTCTCTGTGGGTGAAAAATCAAGCAATAAAATCTAGATTATGAGGGATGTTTGGCAATTGCTACTGCACAAAAACTGCATAAGTGCTCTGCTAATTTTTTCCCCAAAGATAAAAGGACTCTTCCAGACTTTTCTTGTTTGCCGCTTTACGTTCATAAACAAAAAAACAGATATCCCCATTCACTCCTGGAGTTTACTCATCTAACCACAGAGGGACTTTCCACCAGGCGCCTTTAGGTGCCAATTGCTTATCAAAGTGTATGCTTGTTGGTTCATATTAAAGCTCTGGCAAAAAGATATTCTGAGCTCAATCATCCTGCAGAATGCTATCCAAGTCAACAGCAATAAGATGCTATGTGGAGGCAGGATTTTGACATACAGGAGCAGAGCAAACTATACTTTGCATCCAAAACACTCAACAATAATAATCCTGTCGTAGAATTTCCCCAATTTTCACTCTGACGGGATTAGCCTAGTCATCATGCAAGAAAGGATAAGGTAGGTATCTAGGTGATGATGTAATTTTAAAACTGAATTATGAAACACATATGGTACCACTGGAATGTCTACAAAAATCAATGGATTTTTTCATTAGCTAGCTTCACTTGATTCTAAATCAGCACAAATATTTTACATATATTAATTCATTTATCAAATTCTCTGTTTTCATATGGAGATAACCTGTTAAAGAGTGCACATCTGTCTCACACAGATCTCTGTTTTACTAGATATTTTGAAAAAAGGAAAAAACAAAAGAAAATGTTTCTTTATATATAAGGTTTGCAATTAGACACATCTTTTTACCAGGAGCTAAATGTAATAGAAGAATAGACTCATTGGATTGAGTACAGCTATAACAAGTAAGGCACTTTATCTTTGTTGTTCTTGCAATAGTATTATTTGACAAACATTTATTGAGTACCTAAACTGATCTCGGCATAGCTATAAGTACTAGGAATATGACAGAGGGTAAGACAGACAGTCTTCCTGTCCTCAGGAAGCTGGCATCTTGAAGCAAGCTAGACTTTAAGTTACAAGACAGTAACTATATAATATTATTATAACTATATATTATAATGATATGTAAGAGACACTGTTATGATTTCTATTTTATAGAAGAGGACAAGATAATGTAACCTGGTAACAATGGTAATACGTAGCAGGGTAGATTCAACCCAGGTCTGGCTTAAACTCTGTAAGAAAGTGAGGTATTGTCATTATAAAATGGGAAATAACAAGTCTCGCCTTACAACATTGTTGTGTGGGTGGAGACAGTAAAATGTCCGCCACACACATGGTAGTTCCTTAATAAGTTATAATTTGTAGTAATGGTGAAATGATTCATAAACTTGAGTGTGCTTACTATATTTCTCATCTCCTTTGCAATAGAGCAGCTCTTTTAATGATAAATTTGTTGAAAATTTCCCCCTGTTAACTGCATTTCAAAGAACTTAAGATACCTTTTCTATACCTGTAATATAACTTTAATTTACCAACACGACTGAATTCTACTCAAAAATTATCAAGCAAGTACAGAGGCCAAACAGATTTTAGTGAAGACAATGATTGTGTTTTGCCTAATATTTTAAGTATTTATCTTGACCTTCCTGAGACACAGGTATAGTAGCCCCCAATTTTACCAATAAGGAACTAGACTCAGAGAAGTTAAATAGCTTTCCCAAGACCACACAGCTAATGAGTGGTGGAGTCGGTTTCAGCCCAAGCTGTTGAGATCAAAACCATTATTTTGGTCACATAGAACTATTTTATATATGAACAACACACAAAGCCCTCCAGGATTACCAACAATTTCCTCAGAAAACAAAGAATACATTGATACTGAGCTTTCTGCTTTTCACTTGGGAATGAGGAAATAATCAATAATCAATTTTCCATTATTTACTCACTGGGTGCTGGCCAACATAAACAGCCCTGTCATATACTCTAGGAAAAACAAAAACAAAGCCAAAAAAAAAAGAAACGGTATCTATAATTTCAAGAAGTTTTGTCTAATTAGGCAAAGAACTGCAAGACACTTGTAATAAAGATTATGACTTTAATTATTTAAGAGCCCAGTTCCTGAAGTTCTTAATGACATTAACAGTGAGCAGGTGTGCTAGGGACTTTCAGCGCTTTGTCATCCTCAGAAAAACCCTATGGAGTGGGAACTACCATGATCATCATTTTTTTTTTTTTGGATGGAGTCTCACTTTGTCACCCAGACTGGAGTGTAGTGGCACTGTCTCGGCTCACTGCAACCTCTGCCTCCTGGGTTCAAGTGATTCTCCTGCTTCAGCCTCCTGAGTAGCTGGAATTATAGGCACCTGCCACCATGCTCAGCTAATTTTTGTTTTTTTAGTAGAGACAGAGTTTTGCCATGTTGGCCAGGTTGGTCTCGAACTCTGACCTCAGGTGAGCCCCCTGCCTTCATCTCCCAGAGTGCTGGGGTTACAGATGTGAGCCACTGTGCCTGTCCTGATTACCACTTTTGAGATGAGGAAACTAAGGCTGAGACAACCACGTTGTAAACGAGTAAGTCATCCCCAGTTTTTCTGGCTGCACAGTAGCTGAGCTGGGGTTTGAATTTACCAGCATTTCACTGCTAATCTTCCCTTGGCTTTATTCAAGTATACAGTTTCCTGAGTCAATTGCAACTATTGAGTTGAACACAAAAGTATAATAATGGAGACATCTAAGTTGCCTCCCTTCTATGGACTTGGCAAGAAACAAGGTATGCAATACAGTAATGCTACAAGGTAATATTTGCTGGGCACTTTGCTGTGCTAGGAACTTTAAATGCAGTATTCTCACAGCAAGGCATGAAATTGGCTATTATTACTACTCCTGTTTCCATGAGGCTTGACCTTTACTGTGAGGTTACTTGCAACACTGCCCATTCAACAGATGTGACAAGTAAGTCCTCCAGGTTTCCACAATCAGAAAGTGGATCTAGTACTCACACCCCAGTTTAGGCAAAGATTTTGTTTTTTTGAGATGGAGTCTCACTCTGTCACCCAGGATAAAGTGCAGTGACATGATCTTGGCTCACTGCAACCTCTGCCTCTCAGGTTCAGCTAATTCTCCTGTCTCAGCCTCCCAAGTAGCTGGGATTACAGGCATCTGCCAACACACCTGGCTAATTTCTGTATTTTTTAGTAGAGATAGGGTTTCATCATGTTGGCCAGACTGGTCTTGAACTCCTGGCTTCAAGTTATCCACCTGCCTCAGCCTCCCAAAGTGCTGGGATTACAGGCGTGAATCACCACGCCAGGCCTAGGCAGTTTTAAGCACAAAGCTATATTACTATTGCATCTACTTGAAAGGGTTTTGCATTTTCCAGTGCAGAGAAACCAGCCCTTGCACTCCTACACACTCCTCCACCCCACCCTCATTACACATGTGGACACAGGTGTGTGAACTCACACATACATGTTGCCATGGGTGGTCCCTTGATATGAGGGCTGAAGTATAATGATCCATTCCAGGACTTGATAAGATTTCCCAGAACAAAATAGAGGGCCTGAGCCAGTCTCAGTAATGATGGCAGTCATTTATGAGGCATTTCAAGATCTCTCATTAGTAATTCCCGACAGGATCCCTGTCCGGATGACTCACAGAGCAAAGTAGTGAGTGAAGGATGAGGACAAATGAGGAATAGTGAGTTCCTGGAAGTGGGATCAAAAATAGTCCTTTTGAATTTAACCGTACTTCCCAAGGACAGGTACGTATTGAGGTCAATGAAGTTTCAAAGAAAGTCTTGTTTTTCTCTGCGATTCAATCTAAAAATTACTGGGGATTTTTCTCCATTGAACATGAGAAAATATATCCCTGGAATAGGAATTTTCTTTTTGGCTACCATGTAACTAATGATTGCCCATACATTTAAATATCTATTTAGAATATACAAAGCAACATAGCACGAAACTCTTAAAAAACCTAGCAAGTCTGAAATGATTTCCTCTTCTCCTTGTGCATACCTGCCAAAAGACAAGGAAAAGAAAGAATAAGTGGGAAAATGACCCAATGGCTGAAATATCAATACAGCCATTCACTGTGTCCAAACACCGCACCAGAAGCAAGGCACTCAGTGGCGAACAACGTAGAACTTCTATTTAGAGCTATTCTTTTTTTTTTTTTTTTTTCCTTTCTTTTTTAGAGAGTCTCACTCTACCGCCCAGGTTGGAGTGAAGTGGTACAATCTCAGTTCACTGCAACCTCCAAAGTAGCTGGGATTACAGGCATGCACCACCATGCCCGGCTAATTTTTGTATTTTTGGTATAAATGAGGTTTCACCATGTTGGCCAGGCTGGTTTCAAGCTCCTGACCTCAGGTAATCCACCCACCTCCATCTCCCAAAGTGCTGGGATTACAGGCGTGAATCGCCGCACCCAGCCAGAGCTACTCTTTTGCAACACCATCAGCACATACAACATTTCTCTCACGCGTACTGACATGGTAGGCGTTCTGGACCCACCGACTTTCCTCTTGGTGATAATTCTCATTTGAGAAATACTTCCAATATTCTGAGACATTCTGGTTTAAGAAAAAGTGACGTAACATAGCATGATGTATAGGGGTGTATAATGTAGGGCCCGGCCTAGAATCAGAAAATATTGAGTCTGAATCCCACCTGAGCCAATTGTAAAAGTCAAGAGTCAAGGGTTTTTTTGTCTTTGGTATTTTTTTGTTTTTTATTTTATTTCATTTTATTGGCATTGGGCTGAGACGAGAACTAAATGGGAAAACTGACATAAAATGTCTAGTTCAGTGCCTAACTTATCATAAGCCCTAGAAAGATTTCATAAGAATCTTATAAAACATATGGATGTACATCCAGTATGCCGCCTATACTATATTACATATATTTAGTGTATATTGCATATAACATACAATCTGGTGTATGCTGCTGCTGCATCATATATAGTATATAATGTATATATAAATAGGTATCATGCATAAATTATAGTATGTATCAATAGCTATTATTTTTACTAACATAGACAGTCATTAACCCCTCCTGACAAATCAAAAATTATGGTGTTCAAGCTCAAGTCGGGCTGCAAAAGATTTTTAAGAAACAAACTAGAGACTTACAAAAGAATTTACCAGGGAAAGATTTGCCAACACTCGGGGCAAAAAATGACAGAGACACGTGACTGACAAGCAGGGCAAGGAAACAGAACGTCCCTTCTCTCTTCCTTGGCTAGTGGTAGTTTTGTATCGGATCAGGTTGAAAGGATTCAAGCCACTTTAAAACCATCAACAAAAATCTCCAACTTCCCTTCCTGAATTAGCAAAGCGGGCTCTCTTGCCGGCCCGGATGATTCTAGAAGTTGTGTATGTTTGTCACTGGGCCTGCCTAGGACGCACCTTGGGGTGGGGGTGGGGGTGGGGGTGGGCATTGGGGACGGTGGTCTCGAGCTCTGTGTACCCCTCCTTTTCACAAGCTCGTCGTTGTACAAGAACAGAGACGGGCGGTGGACATAGGGAAGGTGGCCCAGCCTGAATTCAAGCGTCGCTGGTACAAGCCACCCTCTCCAAGGCGCATTTCTTAACTTCAAGCCACCCTCTCCAAGGCGCATTTCCTAACTTCCTAAAGAAGGAACACCAGCAGCTAATTTTTGGTGACTGGTGACTATGGACAGCGCTCCGTTGTTGCTGCTTTACGTGCGTTCATTCATTTAATCTGCAAAACAACCAGACATGAAACAGCAGGAAGGAAATTCTACAAACTCCCCTTCTCGCTCAAGACCCAAAAGTCTCCTCTTGGGGTGCATTTCAGTAAGACTCAGATCCTCCTCACTCTGAGAGACGCAGAAAGCCAAAATTTCTCCAAAACAAAACTTCAGTCCAGGTTGCGGGATCTGGCTCCCGGGAGGTGCGCGGGCTCTCCAGGCTCCTGGCAGACGCCAGCCGCTTTCCCGGGCCCGCACTCCGGGACCTCGCCCGCCCGGCATCGCGATTGTGCAAGCACCGGGCGGCAACCACCGCTGCCACTGCCGGATCCTGCCCGCGGGGGGAGGGCAGGGAGGCGCGTTCGGCGTAAACCCGATGAACTCCGGGCTTCGGGCTTCGCGTGCCTTCCCGGGGGTTACCTCCGGGGTGGAGTCTGCGGCCCCCACCCCACCCCACCTCCCGCGCCCGGCTATCAGCAAGCACCCCGGTGACCCGAGGCGCGGATGCCCTCGATCACCTCGCTGACTCCATCCTCCTTCCACCCCCTCCCCTGGGTCCCGCGTCTTTCCCTCGGAACCTGGCCAGCTGGGGGCCACTCCGCCCTCCTCTGAGTGCTCATTGGCCACCCAGAGCATGCCCTGTCTCCATAAATGCAAGGTCCCCGGGCACGACAACTTGGAGAGGGACCGGAAGGAACGCGGCGCCAGCAACATCTCACCTACCCTCCTTGACACCTCCTCCCTGCGGTTCCAGCCAGACCTTAGAAGTCAGACTTGCAGACCAACAGGAGGACTCCCAGCTTTCCCTTTCCAAGAGGTCCCCAGCCCCTACGGCCAGCACAAGGAGGCACCAACGCTCTGAGGCTGCCGCACGGTGCACCGTCGAGCATCCTCGCCTAGATCCTTTCTGCCCGGTCCCGCCTCACCCCGCTCCATCACACCAGCCGGCCCTCTTTGCCTCCCCTTCCCAGAATCATTAAGCCCCCAGATCCCACCAGTGCCTAGTACCCACCTCGCCCCACCCCATCCCGGTGCCTTCCCACACCCCAGTGTCCCCCGCTGCCATGAGCTCCCCCATCAGCAAGAGCCGCTCGCTCGCCTCCCTCCTGCAGCAGCAGCGAAGTCTGAGGCAGCCTCCCAGACCCGTGACCTCTGCGGCGTGCACACCTTCTCAGCCACGAGAGGTGCCGGTCTGTCCGCTGACAGCTGGTGGCGAGACCCAGAACGCGGCCGCCCTGCCAGGCCCCACCAACTGGCCACTGCTGGGCAGCCTGCTGCAGATTCTCTGGAAAGGAGGGCTCAAGAAACAGCACGACACCCTGGTAAATACATTTTTGCGCCCCTGATTCCCTTTCTCCTCCCTGTTCCGCCCTCCCAGTGGCGCACCAAACCTTCCCCGAGGTGCACAGCTCTGGCGCACAGTGCGCTTTGGCGTCTGGGCAGCGAGGGTCCCCGGTCCCCGAGGAGGAAGGAGGCGGGAGGAGGGAGAAGCGCTTGGGGGACCGCGGAGGATGCGCGCTGACTCCGCGCTGTGCCGGGCCCGCTGCAGGCGGAGTACCACAAGAAGTACGGCAAGATTTTCCGCATGAAGCTGGGTTCCTTTGAGTCGGTGCACCTGGGCTCGCCGTGCCTGCTGGAAGCGCTGTACCGCACTGAGAGCGCGCACCCGCAGCGGCTGGAGATCAAACCATGGAAGGCCTATCGCGACTACCGCAAAGAAGGCTACGGGCTGCTGATCCTGTGAGTCCAAACCGAGGGACCCGAGCTCGCGGCCGCGCCTGATGAACCTGACAGCGCCTGGAAATTGCGAAGAGGCGGGAGTAGAGTTCCCTGGGGTTGGACTCTTCTTAGGCAGGGCGGATACCAAAGCCCCGGTCCGGGACGACTGCAACCCTGAGCTCTTGTGTAGATTAGAGTCGGTCCATTAAAAAGCCGTGCTGTGCACCGGACACCTGCGTTCTCTCTGGCAAGAGGGCAGGGCCACACCCTTCCATCAAAGAAACGCCAAAACAGGGTTGTACAAACTGTGGTGTTCAGATCCCTGGGCAGGATGATGTTGTGAAGTTAGCTTACGGGGCAAACACCTTACACAAACAAAATTAGCCCTTAAAACTCCCTGAAATGCCTTGCAAGCTCAAAAACCAGAAGTTAACCTCTTTTGCTTTTTACAGTAACCTTTTCTGCAAAGGATTGGGGGTCATGCCTTTCTACTTGTAAAATTTGAATCAGGAGGGATGTCAAAGTTGTATTTTAGGTAGATAAATGCTACAATGGGATAGGATTCTTCTGCTTTTTAGTTGTTAGCATTTAACAAATTAGCACCTTTATTTACCCCCCCCCCCATCGTAATGCCTAATAGTTATATTTTCCAGGATATAATTACTGGAATTAAAAACCGTATTAATGCACAGTGCATCACTCTGTGTGGTATGCTACGGGGCAGGTGCATACAACCGCATGATTGCAAGAGGCTTTTTACTACTCCAGTGAATCTCTGGCTGTATGTTATTATTTGGAGGTGATGGTAAAATTCTTATTCTGAGGTATTTTGCAAATATGAACTCCACACCAATGAGTTGAAAGAATACAAGATTCTTTCCTCAAACAGATCAGAGTTGCTGGTGATGGGGTGTTCACATGCCCCCTTTCACTGCTAGGAACTAGCCTCTGGCCTCCCAGCTCCCATTCCCTGCAGAGACACCTCAAAATCCCTGAACCCAGATTATCTGGACTTCAACTTTCTGGTGCAATCTTTGACTAGGAGGAAAGATGCCTTTTCATCCTATTGCCAAACGATTGTCAAAATATGATCACTATTTTGCCCCAAATATTCTAATGTTCATATTCTCTGGCTATTTCTAGCATGATTCTCAGTGTTTGATTGTGTTATTCCTGAAGTTGCAGCTGGAGGTATTTCTGCATCTCCCTTCTTTTCTTTTCAATGTGCTCTAAATGTATTTCTGCTTCTCTCACAGGGAAGGTGAAGACTGGCAGCGGGTCCGGAGCGCCTTTCAAAAGAAATTAATGAAACCAGTGGAAGTGATGAAGCTGGACAACAAAATCAACGAGGTTTGCAGGCTGGGGCCAGCTTTCCTGGGGCTCCTGGGGACATGGGGATATTAATAGAGCTCCAAGTCACAGCCACAAAGTACAGAGAAAAAAGAATGCAATTCGGATGATTTAAGGGCGTCTTCTCTTTCTCTCCATTCCTTCTACAACCTACTCCCCACCAATATTTCTCTATCCTTCACGCTCTGTTTTTGGTTTTTTTTTTTCTTTTGAGATGATGTCTCACTCTGTTGCCCAGGCTGGAGTGCAGTGGTACAGTCTCGGCTCACTGCAACCTCTGCCTCCCAGGTGGAAGAGTGATTCTCCTGCCTCAGCCTCCTGAGTAGTTGGGACTACAGTTACCCACCACCACACCCAACTAATTTTTGTATTTTTAGTAGAGATGGGGTTCCACCATGTTGGTCAGGCTGGTCTCAAACTCCTGACCTCGTGATCTGCTTGCCTCTGCCTCCCAAAGTGCTGGGATTACTGGCGTGAGCCACCGTGTCCAGCCCTTCAGCCTTTTTTAAAGTCATATCACAATGAGGGAGAAATGAGGAACATAGACTTTGGTATTCTACAGCCTTGGATTTAAGCCCCAGCCTTCCACTCCCTGGCTATGAGAACTGGCGATGTCACTCAACTTCCCTAAGTCTCCGTTTCCTCATCTACATAATGGGAGTAACTGTTCCCACTCCATGGGTTTGCTGTGAGAATTAAATGAGATAACCTTGTAAAGTTCTTAAGCTGTGATACTTGAGCTGGGTTTTGCAGGAAGAGTAGGAATCTGAAAGCAAAGAAGGTGGAGGAAGGCGTGACGGCAGAGAGAAGAGCCTTCTGAAAATCAGGAGGCATGAAATGACATGTTGTGTTCAGAGAATCAGTCATTTAGTATAGCTGATGTAAGGCTTTCTCTGAAATGATACTGGACAGATCTTAACAATATTTTTGAATTCTACTAAAACGTTTGGACATTATCCCTTAGCCAACATGGAGTCAAAGGGGGTTTTAAGCATATAGTAGTCTCTTTTTACCTCCATTAACTTTGGATGTTTATTTTGAACTGGATGTGGCCACAGATGGGATCACATAGGTGAAGGTTTGCAAACTCAGAAGCTTCCAGGGGCCACATGACTAATATAAAATAATAAGGCAGACCCAGTGAAAATTGTAGGAAACATGACAGTGCATGCCCCTCCTAGGAGGGACAGCAGCCCCAGTGCCAGCAAAGGGTGGCCATGTAGGAATGCAGACCTCGAGTCACCAAGTTCCGTAATTGTTATTTACATTTTAAACCATTAGTGGCAAATCCATACATTCATATGAAACCTCTTGTTTTTTCTAATGGTAACAAAGTACTTTTAAATGCACTATGGGGGCAAACTAAACATGCAAACTAAGTCCACATGTGTGGACTTTATGATCAGACCAGCTCTTGGTAGGGTCCAGGATGGCAACTTATCAGCTCTTTGTCCACAAGTGAGCGACTTGGCCCCTTTAAGCCTCAGCTTTCTCATCTATTACATGGGAAATGAGTAATGACAGTACCTACTACCTCATGGCGTTGCTGGGAGGATCAGCCAATACACTTTGTACAGTGTTGGGTACCATGTGGACCTCATTAAATGTGAGGCATTCATAATTGAAAACTGGTTTATGAAACTGGCATCCAAAGGTCTTATGTGACTGTCCCAAGGTCATAGACTACTCAGGGAAGGAGCTGCGTCCAGAATTGGTAGATCTTCTGGCTCCAAATTCAACATGCTTAACACAACCACCAACCAATAAAGAGACGTTTGCTTGTACAGATGTGGAAGGGCACCTCAGGATAGCTGCCGATTCACAGTCCTTGAGATGCTGGGCTAACAGGGACATTTGGCTGATTCCTTTGTGGTTTATTCCCCCATTCTGATTAGGAAAAAAAACGTTTTTCTTTTCTTAAATTGCCAGAATTATTTTTAGATCAAAAGCTGAAACGTAAGCTTCAGGGTGGCTTCAGAAAAAGCTCAGGAAATAACCCAGGACAAGGTCCTTAGGGGATAAGGTGGGTTCCCAGGGAGAGTATATAATTAGCATGACTTCAGGATGAATAACATGATGGCCTGTGAATATACGACGGAGCAAGGCCTAAAGTTAGTTCAGTGAGCTTTGAACCTTTGTTTTCCTTCAACATCTTTAAAATGTGTCTTTTGTGGTTGTTTTCTTTGAAGGTCTTGGCTGATTTTATGGGCAGAATAGATGAGCTCTGTGATGAAAAAGGACACATTGAAGACTTGTACAGTGAACTGAACAAATGGTCACTTGAAAGTGAGTTGCCACTACAGTCTTGCTCATTGATTTTGCAGGTGATTTTCAGAGTGAAACACGGCTCTGTTGGCAACCCTCTGTAATCATGCATTATTGCTGCCTAGGGAGAGGCCATAGCAGCCCTTTTCATGCTTCTTTTATGTGCTTAAGTTATGCCTTGAACTATGGATTGTTTATGAAGTCATACAACAAACATTTGTTGAACACTGGCTGTGTGTCTGGCACTGTGCCAGGTACTAGGGATACGACGAGGAACAAAACAGATAACCTCCCTGCCCTTGGGGAGCTTATATGCTAGACAAGGCGATAGTCAACAAGTAAACACATTTTAAAACATACCCTTCCAAGGAGTAAAGGAAAGAGAAAGGGAGTTAAGAGGCATGAAAGCCAGGTACGGTGGCTCATGCCTGTAATCCCAGGACTTTGGGAGGCTGAGGTGGGCAGATCACTTGAGGCCAGCCCAGGAATCTGAGCCCCGCTTGGGCAACACAGCAAAACCTTGTCTCTACAAAAAATACAAAAATTAGTCAGGTGTGGTGGCACATGCCTGTAGTCCCAGCTACTCGGGAGGCTGAGGTGGGAGGATTGCTTGACCCTGGGAAGTCAAAGCAGAAGTGAAGGCGTGATTGTGCCACCGCATTCCAGTCTGGGTGATGGACTGAGACCCCAGAGAGAGAAAGAGAAGGGAGGGAGGGAAGGAGGGGAGAAAAGAGAGAGAGAAAAAGGAGGAAGGAAGGGAAGGAGGGAAGGGCAGAAGGAAGGAGGGAAGGAAGGAAGGAAGGAGGGAAGGAAGGAGGGAGGGAGGGAGGGAAGGAAGGAAGGAAGGAAGGAAGGAAGGAAGGAAGGGAGGGAGGGAGGGAGGGAGGGAGGGAGGGGAGGAAGGAAGGAAGGAAGGAAGGAAGGAAGGGAGGAAGGGAGGGAGGGAGAGGGGAAGGGAGGGAGGGAGGGAGGAAACTGGAAAAAAAAAGAAAGAAAGAGAGAAAGAAAGAAAAAGAAAGAAAGAAGGAAGGAAGGAAGGAAGGAAGGAGAAAGAGAGAGAAAGAAAGGAAGGAAGGAGAACGAAAGAAAAAGAAGAAAGAAAGAGCATGAAAGATATGCAAATCCTTTTTAGTTAAGGAGGCATGTGAGGTAAGTCCTAAAGGAAGGGAAGGAGTGAATCACGAGGGTTCCTGTAGAAGGCTGTTCCAGGCATCCCAGGCAGCAGAGACAGCAAGCGCAGATGCCGGGAGGTGGAAGCATGAACGCAGTGTCTGAGGAGCTGCAAGGTGCTGGTGTGAGTGGATCACGATGAACAAGCTGGGACGAAGGGGAGGCTGTGAAACAAGATGAGGTCAGAAAGAAGGCAGGCATCTGATAGGTCCCGGCAAGACTTTGCCCCTAGTCTGATTCAGAGGGGGCAAGCAAGGGAGGGAGGGCATGACCGGTTTCTTCAAGGATCACTGTGGAAGAGCTCACTGCCCATGGGGGCGCAGGCAGGAGGGGAGTCAACTGTGATGAGGCGGGAGAGCACCTGGCTGAGGACATTCAGGGCTGTGGGAGAACGGGAGAGGGCTGCCTAAGCCAGACACGGGCAGAGGTGGCTTCACGGAGATGGGGCCTCTCAGCTCAGACCTGATGGTTCAGTAGGAGCTCACCAGGTGAAAAGGGAGGAAGGAGAGTGTCTTTGCAGAAGTTCAGAATGAATGAAGCATATCCTGTAAGAGAGGCGTGTGGGAGGGGACGGAGGCTGGGAGAGGGCCGGCAGCCAGCTCACGGAGGGCTGCATGGGTGGGAGTTTGCATTTGAGCCGGGAAGTAACCGGAGCTGTGGGATGTTTTTAGCAGCAGTATGATATGGGCAGATTTGCTGGGAGGATCACTGTGGCTGCTGATGGGAGGGATAGAAGGAAAACCTATAACACTTCCATAAATTCAAGGTCAGAATCACTGCCATAATAGATTAATAAAAAAATAAGTAACTTTCTTTTTATTATTTGAGACAGAGTCTCACTCTGCCCCCAGGCTGGAGTGCAGTGACGTGATCTCGGCTCACTGTAACCTCCACCTCCTGGGTTCAAGCGATTCTCCTGCCTCAGCCTCCAGAGTAGCTGGGATTACAGGCACATGTTACCATGCCTCGCTAATGTTTTATTTTTTGTACAGGCAGGTTTCTATCATGTTGCCCAAGCTGTTCTCAAACTCCTGGGCTCAAGCAATCTGCCTGCCCCAGGCTCCTAAAGAGCTAAGATTACAGGTGTGAACCACCATCCTCCACCCTGTGTCCTCTTTTAAAAAAAAGTTTACAGGAGATAATTTTTAGGACAATGGGGAACATTTTAAAATGGGACACAGTAGATTTTCTATGAAATGGCCGCTAATGTTCTTAGGGATGTTAATCACACTGTGTTTATGTAGGAGAATGCTTTATTCTTGGGACATTATTGCTAAGTTATCTAATTGCGAAGTGTCCTGAGAGCTCAAAATTATTTCCAAATGTTTCAGCACACACAATCACATATACACTTGTACGCATACATACACACAAAGAGAAAGAAATGGCCGCAAAATGTTGATGAGGTCAGAGGATACAGGTTTTCATGTTACCACTCCTTCAGGTTTTCTGTAGGTACAAAGTTTTGAAATGAAGAGTTGGGAATTTTATTTTTAAAAGGTTTCTTCTAAATAAAATGATGAGATGGAAGAAAAAACTCTATATGAAGTCCTAGCCCAGTACCTGGCAGGTAATAGGTGTTTGGAACCTAATTATTTCCTTCCCTTCTCTTCCTCTGGTGAATGGCTTCCAAACGATTAGGGCCGGCAATAGAATCCAATAAGTGACTCTAAAAACCCAGCTGAGTTCGAGGCATAGCACAGACCTGACCCAGCAGCACCTTTGCTAGGGCCCCTGGATCTCCTATGTGACTGCTGTGACTCAGCACAGTGGATCTCTGAGCAGGATGTTCTAAGGTGATGAGTCATTGGACCTGGAGATCATTTCCAGAAAAAGAGGAGAGTGATTGTGCCCCCCTTCTCTCAGACTCTTTGCTTTTTCTTGATATTTTTGGACTATTGCCTTTTCTCAGAAAATCCCGCACTTTTAAGAGGCATAGAACTGTCTTTAATAGCCAGCTAAGCACAGACTCCAGCATTGCTGTGATTGTGAAAAGTGATGATTATTTTAAATAACAGGTATCTGCCTCGTGTTGTATGAGAAGAGATTTGGGCTTCTCCAGAAGAATACGGGGGACGAAGCTGTGAACTTCATCACGGCCATCAAAACAGTAAGCAGCCTCTTTAGGCGAGCAGTTTCCTTGACTGATGTTTTACAGATTTATTTTTACAGAACTTCAGTGTTTCCCAAAACATGGCATACACACATATTTTATTTCAATAGTTAAGTGTTCATTTTATGTGCATATATGCAGCTGTCTCTAACCTTTCTGGCACCAGGGACCAGTCTTATGGAAGAAAATTTTTTTATGGATGGGGCAGGGTGGTGGGGGAGGGGCAGGAAGGGAGGATAATTCAAGCAAATTACATTTACTGTGCACTCTATTTCCATTATTATTACGTACTCACCATAATGTAGAATCAGTGGAAGCCCTGAGCTTGTTTTCTTGCAATGAGTAAGTCCCATCTTGGGGTGAGAGGAGACAGTGACAGATCATCAGGCATTAGATTCTCATAAGGAGAATCTACCTAGATTCCCTACCTAGGTCCCTTGCACGGGCAGTTCACAACAGCGTTTGCACTCCTGCAACAATCTAAAGCAGCCATTGAGCTGGCAGGAGGCAGAGCTCAGGTGGTAACCCTTGCTGGCCCGCTGACCACCTCCTGCTTCGTGGCCCAATTCCCAGCAGGCCATTGGCCAGTACTGGTTCATAGCCTGGGGGTTGGAAAGCCCTGCGTATATGCACGTACCATAAAGAAGCACATTAAGTCCATTATTTCTTGGTTTAGGCATGGTTAAAATCACTATTTTAATTAAAAATCAGTCGATTAAAAATGCTTTTTAAAAAGAGCCCGAAATTTTTCAGATTTTACCTTTTTGAATAGTTTGGGTGATGTGTCAATAAGATAAACGCTGTGAAATTGGTTTGGAAATGACTGAGGTTTGGAAATTATTAGAAATTGAAGTGAATATGAAAGTTATAGTTTTCCCTCTTTTTTTTTTTTTTTTTACAATTGGGTCATAAGATTACAATTTTAACCCGACACATCCAGTGGGAAATCATCCCCCATACTACTTTCCATATTGAAAGGAGCTGGCAGTGGGGTATGGGCATTGCTCCCGGGACCAGTGCAGAGAGAGCCGGGGCATCCTTGTAATTCCAGCCTTTCAAAAAGTGCAGGGTGCTGTGGTTTACAATGCCCCTCTTCCAGAATGTAAGTTGTCTTTGAGAGAAGGATAATTCAGAATAAAAAAGGGTTTGCATTTCTCTCAGATGATGAGCACGTTTGGGAGAATGATGGTCACTCCAGTTGAGCTGCACAAGAGCCTCAACACCAAGGTCTGGCAGGACCACACCCTGGCCTGGGACACCATTTTCAAATCAGGTAAAGGGCCACCCTTCACACCCTCTGTGTCTGCAGCTGCAGAGAGAAGGTCTGGAGTGATCTCCTGGACCTCATCACCACGTTTAGGTTTTGCAAACACATGTGTTTTGGGGATTGCTTTTGTATACACAAATTCTAAGTAACAAGCTTTCTGTAGTCTTCTTTGGGAATTAAGAGTGGTTAAAAGTAAAATCTGGCCAGACACGGTGGCTCAGTGCTCTCATCTCAACACTTAGGGAAACCGAGGCGAGCGGATCACCTGAGACCAGGAGCTTGAGATCAGCCTGGCCAACTTGGTGAAACCCAGTCTCTACTAATAATACAAAAATTAGCTGGGCATGGTGGCAGGCACCTGTAATCCTAACTACTCAGGAGGCTGAGACAGGACAATTGCTTGAGCCCGGGAGGTGGAGGTTGCAGTGAGC
>NW_016107539.1:3436074-3480916 GCF_001604975.1 Cebus imitator | reverse complement strand
AAAAAAAAAAAAAAAAAAAAAAAAAAAAAAAAAAAAGTAAAATCTATGGAGTAAGGGATCAGCTGGGTTCAAGTTGCTCTCTGTCACTGGTTGTTGGGGTGGCTTGGCCAAATGTGCTATCACCTTTTCATCCTCAGTTACCTTGTCTCTAAAATGGACTAATAATAATTAATAATAAAAAGAAGAGTACCCACCTCAATGTAACAGTTACATTGGGTCTAGTATAGATTATAGATAACATAAAAACCTGGCATATCACAGTATCTCATTGGCCAGAGCTATTTCTGCTACATGATGAAGGGGAAGATTGGATGCTAGGCATTGTTCACTCATACATTTATTTAATCCTCACAACACGCCTGTAAGGTAGGTCCTTTTATTAGCCCTGAGAGAGGTACCTGAGACACAGAGAAGTTAGCAAACGTTCCCAAGATTGCATGCTAGGTGGTGGCAAAGCCAAGGTTTGACGCCAGACAGAGGGGTTCCAGGACTCGAACTCTGACTGCTGTGCCATATCTGAACACCATTATTATTACCATTTTCATTATTCTAATGAGCCTGGTGGTTGTTTGCTTCCAGGTGAGGGAAGGCAGGGGATGGTGGCGCATGCCTGTGATCCCAGCTACTTGGGAGGCTGAGGCAGGAGAATCACTTAAACCTGGGAGGCGGAGGTTGCAGTGAGCCGAGATCGCGCCACTGCACCCCAGCCTGGCAACAGAGCCAGATTCCATCTCAAAATAAAATAAAATAAAATAAAATAAAATAATTACGGAGATACATGCCTAGATTTTACACTATAAAGATTAGAAATTTTTACCATTATTGTCTACATACAGGGGCACTGTACTTGTGTGTATGTATGTGGGGTGTGTGTGCTTAGTAACATCTGAGTCCAAGTCAGATTCTGAAAATGAACCCTAATCCTACCTTCGTTTATGCTTATTTCTCCCAAGAGCTTAACTCTTACTACTCAAAAGTATGACCTGCAGCCCAGTGGCATCAGCCTCACCTAGGAGCTTGTTAGAAATGCAGAGTTCCAGGCCCACCTGAGGCCTGATTCAGATTCTGCATTTTGGGAAGATGCCCAGGTGATTCCTATACACATTAAAGTGTAAGAAGTCTTGCTCATGTGTGTATTGAAACATCTTTGCCGACTTAACAAGAAGCCAATAATTAGTGTGTGTCACAAATCGTCAGTGTTCCTGAAAAGACTATTTAGATATTGTCAGAAGGATTTGGGACTGAAGTTTTCTTTTGTGATTTTCCCCATCCTAATTTTCAACTGACTTCCTCTCTTTCTTCCCTGCTCTAATAGTCAAATCTTGTATCGACAACCAGTTAGAGAAGTATTCTCAGCAGCCTAGTGCACATTTCCTTTGTGACATTTATCACCAGAATCAGCTTTCAAAGAAAGAATTGTATGCTGCCGTCACAGAGCTCCAGCTGGCTGCGGTGGAAACGGTAAGGATGGGCTGGATTTGGGCTTGCTAAATGAACGTCTGTACAATTTTTAGATGACAAATTTTAAATAGTAATTCATCTCATTCATTTCACCCGGATTCACTGAGCACCAACTTCACAGAAACGAAAGCTCTCATACTAGATGCCGCTGTGCCTCAATGCACAGCCTTTTGTCCTGAAACACAGTGTAGTGGACTTCACATGCCCCAGTGACAAAAATCCAGAGTAAGATGTAATCAGTGCTGTGATGTACATGCAAACTGCTATGGGAATTCAGGAGCAGCAAAGTTCCATGCCCTGGCAAGATACCAAATCCAGATTTTTCAAAATTGGATGTATTTTGTTCAGTCACACACATTATCCCAAAGTGCCTAACTGTGGCTGTTACTGTAAAAAGAAAATGGCATACTCTCTTTCAAGCCAATAATATTTTTATCTGCTTGGAATTGTAAAGAAAGTCTCAGAGAAAGAGTCTGGGGCAAGTGGGTTTTAACTGAAGCAAAACAGCTCATTTTAAAGACCAAAATTCTGTCTCTGATATGGCCAGTACTCCCTAGGAGATAGTAGATAGTGGATACTAAGTGCAGACCAACCCCAAACAAATCCTTCCATAGACATTCAGGCAGGTTTAATTGACTTGGATACTTCTTCCAGCTACGATGGGAGTGATCCACGTGAAAACTGCCCCTAAGTCGAGATTTTATGCACCTTAAAGTCTCTAAGCAAAACATAAAGCAGTCATTTATTTTCCATGCGTTTCCCCTTCTGTGCTGTTTCTCTCCTGAAGAAAAGGTAGGGTTTTCTCTATCAGGACATAGCGAGTTTCTCATTTCTCCTCATGCTCCAGAAGGTGGTTGAAAGTAGAAATCCATCCTTACTCACTTTTCTATTGAATTACTTACCCTTGGAGGTTCCTTGAAGTCTTGAAAGTAAAATGTACCCATTATTCTTTCATTTTTTCAACTGGACTTCACCTCTCCGAGGGCTGAGGGCAAGGTTTAGGGTTGTCCACTGCTGTGTTTCCAGGACATAGAACAGTACTTGGCATATAGCAGTGGCTAAGAGATTCTTGTTGAATAAATGAAGGAATTCAGGAGCTATTGAGCACCTTCTGTATGCCTGGGACTGTTCCAGGTTCTTGAGAGACCACCATAAATCAGAGACAAGGGTTTCCACTCTCACGGAACTTGTATGCAGGTGGGGAAGACAGACAATAGACATGTGAACAAACAAATGTGGTCACTTTAGATAGTGGCACGGATTGTGGAGGACACCATCAGGGTGGCATTATAGAAAGAGGTGGAGATGATGGGAAGAGACCCCTCTCTGAGAAAGCAGTATGTACTGGAGCCAACTCTGGAATAATGAGAAGGATCCAGCCATGGGAAGACCTGGTGGAAGAGTACTGCAGGTAGAGGAAACGGCCCATGCAAAGGCCCTGGGGCAGAAAGAGGGATGGAGCTAGAGAACAGGCAAATGTGGTGAGAGCTGAGATTGAAGAAGTTGATGGGCCGTGTTAGCAAGGGCCTTGTGAGCCTGGGTAAGGCATTAGGATTAGATTGCACCTGTGATGGGAAGCTCTTGCACGGTTTTAAGCAAGGGAATCACCTAATCCTTTATGTTTTTAAAAGTGGGCTCTGGCTGGTGGGTAAAGAATGGACTTAGCAGAGAGAGTAGACACAGCAGACCAGTTCATGAGCTCGGTCTGTTCCACAGAGGTCAATCCAGGACAGTGTGTGCCCCTGAGGTTTCCCAGGCCACTTCCCCTGGAATCAGCTGCTGCAGCTCAGCCCCTGCAGTTTTCCTTACAGGCTCGGACTGTCTTACATGGCTTTGGTAAAAGTGACAGTTATCTGCCTTTTGGAAACTCTATTTGGGACTTGCGGTGAGGGACTCACTGATATGGTCAAATCCATTTCTTTTTTGGTCCTGGCTATTCTGAAGTCACATTTGGAAAATCAGACCCATTTGAAAGTGTATCTAATTTGATGGCTACACCCTCTTCCTGTTTTGTAAATTAGACTCTTGTAATAATGCTGTCTACAGTTTATTTGTAGCCGAGGCTGCCAGTTCGCTGACATGAAGAAGGCTGCCTGGGAGGCATCTTCTTCCAAAAATAATAAATAACCATCATCTCTGAATGGTCTTGCACTTTGCTCATCTGTGTGAGTGGCACATGGCACTTAGCAACAGCGCCTTCATGTCTGCGAGGAAGGACACAATGATCATTTTTAGGGAATATTTGGCTTAAATTAGCAAAGAAAGGCCTAAAAAATAAATATATATGACTATTAGTGGTGAATATTATGTAGCCTAAAGCTACACTGGCTGTTTCCACCAATATTTTTTCTCTAAATGTCTTTGGAGAGAAAATAAAAGATGCCACTTAAAGGGGCGTGGGCCTTTGTCAGAAACTGCAGCTGCTTCCTTGAAGTACTCAGCTCAGTGCTCGAATTTATTTTGGCATTGGCACCCTCGTATGAGGGCTCTTTACATGTGGCTGAAACCCTGAGTGCAGATAGTGCCTTTTTATTTTGGTGGTAACTTTTTAGGGTATGGCCAAAAACTTTTAAATTCCAGAAATGCCATTTCTTGTCCATTTGCACTGTACCATTTTCTTCAGGGCTCTCATTAGCAACAGCCTGAGGATCACCATCCTGCTCTGTTTACTTCATTTTTACATTAATGTTTTTTATCTCAAGCAACTTTTAATTAAATTTTTATTTTAAGATCATCGTAGATTCACATTCAGTTCTAAGAAAAAACAGAGAGGGATCCCTTGTATCCATTTCCCAGTTTCCCCTGCTGGTAACGTCCTAACAAGAAAACATTATCATAACCCTAAAATTGTCATTGATTTAACCCACTAATATTCTCATTTCACCAGTTTTACATGTACTCATTTGGGTTCAAGCAATTATTGTGTCAAACTGTATGTTAGGCCGGGTGTGGTGGCTCATGCCTATAAACCCAGCACTTTGGGAGGCCAAGGAGGGTGGATCACCTAAGGTCAGGAGTTCAAGACCAGCCTGGCCAACATGGCAAAACCCGGTCGCCACTAAAAAATACAAAAATTAGCTAAGTGTGGTGGTGGGTACCTGTAATCCCAGCTACTCAGGATGCTGAGGCAGGAGACTCGCGAGGCAGAGGTTGCAGTGAGCCAAGATGGCACCACTGCACTCCAGCCTGGGTGACAGAGGGAGACTCCATCTCAAAAAACAAACAAACAAACAAAAAAAAAAACCTGTATTTGAAATGTTCTAAAGCAGCTGATTAAAAGATTATACTTTTGTTTCCTCAGTAAATAATTTAAAATATATCCCTAATTGATGTTTTATAAAATAAATCTGCTTTTTCATATATTGGATTTATCTAAAGGCAAAGCAATAGGATACATGAAAAATCTTCACTAATAATATATTTGCAGAACAAGGTGGTAGGCATCATCGCATCACCTTTTCTTCAGCTAATAGTGGCTTAACGCAGTTATTTACAAAAACTCAAGTTTATGTCCATTCGGCTTGCAGACAGCAAACAGCCTAATGTGGATTCTCTACAATTTATCCCGTAATCCCCAAGTGCAACAAAAGCTTCTTAAAGAAATTCAGAGAGTATTGCCTGAGAATCAGGTGCCACGGGCAGAAGCTCTGAGGAATATGCCATATTTAAAAGCCTGTCTGAAAGAATCTATGAGGTAAGAGCATCTCTCTGAGCCAATATGAATGTGTTAGCACACTGTTGTCTTAAATACAAAGCCAGGGACCCCCTACTCATGGGCAGCTTCCTGTAGCTAATTAGAAACATTTATCATACTGCAAAAAGTCTTTGGAGCCATATTTCTTTTCCAGCACTTGTTTTCTAAATCATTTGGTCAAATTCTATTAGATCTTGGAAAGCTGGTGCCCTCTCCTTTAATTCAGTAATCCTGCTACTCTAATGAATGCTGTAAGCACTAATTAAGATTGGGGCATGATTGAAGGCTATGAGATGAAAGCTCACAAAAGAGCCATATTATTATATGATAGGACCTAGAGACAGCTTTGTTTTTGAGCCTCTGGTATAAAACATTTTTTGGAAAATTTTTTTAGGCCCTTTTGGGAAAACACAGCTCACAACATGTTAGGATTAGAAGGAAACTCAACTTTGTGAAGAGTAGAGAGGAGAAACTTTGAACAAACGTCAGGCTTCAAGGGCTAGCATAGAAAGATACACATTGAAGTCAGGAGTGACGTATGAAGAAAACCAACATTAACAGCTACTAAACAGCCTTGCACTGGGTTTTAACTAACTCAATAAGATGAGAGGAACAAGAGATGTGAATCTTGGGGAAGAAAGAGACAACTTCTTTAGGAAGAGCTGTGATCATGCTGCCTCTTTGAGTATGCACTTGGGCAGCACCTAATCCAATCTGCATTTCCACTGACACTTCAGTCCTCACCTGTACATCTTTGATTTTACCTTCTCAGGCTTACCCCGAGTGTACCATTTACAACTCGGACTCTTGACAAGGCAACAGTTCTGGGTGAATATGCTTTACCCAAAGGAGTAAGTAGAATTTGTATATTCTATACCTTACAAAACCTCGAAAGATACACTTTGCAAATATTCATCAGCTCCCCCTAGACTTTGTACTGGAAAACATTCATTTTTGGAAACACACACATGGTAGTGAATAGTTGACACATTGCATAGCATAGAATTAGAATTATTGGCTACGGAGACAGAGACCTGGATTCGGTTTCACCTTTGTCTGGCTTATCTTGAGTGACTTACGCAATCTCTGTGAACCTCAACTTCTTTATCTGTAAAATGGGTTTAATAACAATCTACCACACAAGGTTGTTGTGGGTGTGATGTACAATTTTAAAGCCCTTTACCTATTTATTGCCTGGTGCATTTTAAGCACTCAGTGCATGTTGCCAATTGTCATTATCAAAAATTTGTCGATTTGGCTTTTCATTTGTAAGGTGACAACTTTTGTAAACATTTGCCATTTCAAAGGTCTCTTCTGGTTATTTTAAATGCTATGTGTTTCTGTATGTTTTTAGACAGTGCTGATGCTGAATACCCAGGTGTTGGGATCCAGCGAAGACAATTTTGAAGATTCAAGTCATTTTAGACCTGAACGTTGGCTTCAGGAGAAGGAAAAAATCAATCCTTTTGCTCATCTTCCATTTGGCATTGGAAAAAGAATGTGCATTGGTCGCCGATTAGCTGAGCTTCAACTGCACCTGGCTCTTTGTTGGGTAAAACCTTTACCTGTTTCTGCAATTACGTTCTGTGCTATTTCATAAGGCAGAAGAAGAGAGGGATAATTCTGTTTTTGTGTGCATGTGCGTTACAGATTGTCCGCAAATACGACATCCTGGCCACAGACAACAAGCCTGTTGAGATGCTGCACTTAGGCACACTGGTGCCCAGCCGGGAGCTCCCCATCGCATTCTGCCAGCGATAAGATGCCCCAGATGAGCATCCAGGGGGTTCATTATCCTCTGCAAGGTACTGACAATGACAAGGGATGAGCCATGCTCAGAAGTCAGCCAGACTGGGATTTGAATCCCTGCTCACTTCTAACTTGCTGGGTGACCTTGAGAAGTTCCCTAATCTCTCTGCTTTCTTTTTTTATTTGTAAAATGAGGACCCAAAGAGAGTGCATCACAAAAAAAATAATATGAACACCAAATACCTATTCCTGAGCCTGGCGTCAATTAAATGTTTAGTAAATGCTAACAGCTGTTCATGCTTTTTGCATGTGAATAGCAAATGTTGGCAAACTTTTTCTGTAAAGGGCCAATTGGCCAATATTTTAGGTTTTGTGGACCATACAGTCTTTGTCACATCCTCTTATTACTACCTCAGAGCATGAAAGGGGCCACAGATAATCTGTAATTAATGAGTGGGCTGATGTCCTAGTTTTCTATTTCTGCCACAGCAAATTACTAAAACTTAGTGAGTTAAACAACACACATCTATTATTTTACCGTTCTATAGATCAGAAGTCTGACAGGGCTCCTCCAGGCTAAAATTACAGTGTTGTCAGGGCTCTGTCTGGAGGCTCTAGAGGAGAGCCTGTTCCCTTGCTAGTTAGGGTTGTTGGCAGAATTTAGCTCTTCATGGTTACAGGACTGTAGTCTTCATTTTATTGCTGCTGTCAGCTGAAGGTTATACTCAACCTTTAGAGGTTTCCCATATTCCTTGGTTCATGAAAACCTCCCCATCTCAAAGTCAATAACAACGGTCAGTTGAGTCCCTCTCAAACTTTGAGTCTCTCTTTCTTCTTACGTTGCTTCTGTCTGACATTATCCACGATCACATCTCCCGTCTCAAAGTTCATAACTTTAACTGCATCTGCAAAAGTCGTTCTTTCACATAAGGTAGCATATTCATGTGTTCCAGGGGTTAGGGCATTGACATTTTAGGAGGACCGTTATTCTGCCTACAAAAACTGTTCTGATAAACTTTATTAAAAACAAGCGGTGGGCTGTATTTAGCACTAAGGTCTAGGTATGTGTGATGGCAGGACATGTAATGTAAATGTATATATTTATCAGCCTGTATTGAATACATATTTTTTCTGACAATAGAGGAGTTCTTATGTTCCCTCCATGACTTTTGCCATATCCATATACCAACCAGATGCTATTTATTTCAATACTACTGAGTTATTTCCTTAAATTAATATAAGCCTAATTGTATACATTAGTCTTGTCCTGAGCAATAATTTCCTTAATGAAATTAAGAATTAGTAAGTCTAGTGATAGTCTCCTTATATGCATTAAAATGAATTCAAGAAATGATCAAAAGTTAGTCGAAGAAAGCTCCAATATCATTTTAGGTGGAAATATGACATTTGTAACATATGGCTTTATAGAGTGACATATGACATGTCAGTGTTTAAAATCAGATTCTATCATTTTTGTTCTTTGATCAGCACCTCTTAGGATTTTCCTAGAAGAAATTGCTGTTTGCCAATGGCAAGTTAAGGAGCATTTGCTGATTGGTGGATTTAGAGAAACTTAACAATTACAGATGAAATTTCTGAACAAGGCCCAAATGAATATATTATTATTCCTCCACAGAGCGTCTGATGCTATTTTGAAATGTGTCAAATTCTGAGCATCCCAACCAACAGAACTGAATCAAGTAGAATAAGGAAAGTATTCTCACTTGTGAGACCCCCAGTCTTCAGCAAAGACAGCATGTTGACCACAGCAAGCCACACCTGTGGCAAGAGCCCAGGGCAATTTTAGTTTTAGCATATTTTTTTGGCTAATAATTTGTCTTCTTTAAATATACTTCTTTGATATATAATTAGGGCGTACCCTTTTTTTTTTCAGATTTTTTTTTTTAAACCAAGACCAAAGCAGCCATTTTGACATTTCTACAAGAATGGTGCTTTTGGCTTCTACATTACCAGAAAGCAAACTTCAAACACCCACAGCTTACAAAGAACATTTAAGCCCAGGTGTTGATACTTTTTCTTCTGCAAAAATTGTTCCAGAAGCTGTACTGTCTTTCTAGATGGTGGTATTTGCTAAGATCACATCCAACTCAGGGAAGCGGACCGAGTGCTGAGATCCAAGGCACTCTACAGGGTTCACTGCTGGTTTACCCTTCACCTGCATCAGCACCGCCTTCAGGTGCTTACAATGACCTGGGAGCCTGTTCTCTCTTGCATCTTCCATGACATGAAAGGGAGGCTGGCACCTGTCAGACACGTAGAGCTACTAACTGTTTCAGCCCCTGCCTACCACATTCATTGTTGGAATCTTTAATTCCCAAGAATAAGTTTACATTTGACAATGAAAGACGTACAACAGCTAAATTTTCTGGGGCTGGGAGTAACACTGACAATCCATTTACTGTAGCTCTGTTTAATGTACTGCTTAGGGAAATACCTGCTTAATAATGTAAGCTAAGCTAAATGATGGTTAGTTACCAGGTCTCCCATGAAATTGTGTTCTTCCTGCATTGCAATAAAAACATTATTGGGAAATTAGAGAACACCTCTATTAAAAGGACTTTAATGAAGTCAAACATCTTGTAAGACTAGTGACTTACTGTGGCATAATTTTGTTAAAGGACCTTAAAATTCTTTATTTTCTTAATGTAATTCCTTTATGGCATTGAAGTATGGATAAAGTAATAGTTTTTAAATTGAGTTTATGCATATGAAGCACAGACATGCGTGTGTGTGTATGTGTGTGTATCTGGTTGTGCCTGTGTGTGTGTTCTACTAGCAATTTGCCTTAGTCTTTTTTTTTAATATTTGCAGTACTTGATTTAGGATCTGTGGTGCAGGGCAATGTTTCAAAGTTTAGTCACAGCTTAAAAATATTCAGTGTGATTTTAATATTATAAAATGAGTTCCCATGCCTTGATTTTTCTGTCTATTCAATGGGACAATTGTAAAGCATGCAAAAGCTAGAGATTTGTTATATAACATTTGTTATTTGAGCTCCCAGGAAAAATATGATTTCACAAACATAAAATGCATAGAAATGCATGCAATATTTATGACTTAAAAATTGGGTTTACAGATGGTTTATTTGTGCATATTTTTACTACTGCTTTTCCTAAATGTATACTGAATATAATTCTGTATATTTGATAAAGATTTCCCTTCCTAGGTTATATTTTTAGACTATTTCAGAAATATACATTTATGTCCTTATATTTTAATAAATATGTACATATCTAGGTATATGCTTTCTCTCTGCTGTGAAATTTTTACAATTATAGATTTACATGTCTTGTCAGATTTCATCTGTATACCTTCAAATTCTCTAAAAGAATAAAAGTTTTTAAAATATTTGAGAGACTTCCCCTCTTTATTGCCTTCGTTACAATAAAATAAAAACAAATTCAAACTTCGTGTTACTAGAAAATTTTCTCATATGGCCTACAAGTCCTCTATTACAAAGCCTACCTTTAGATAAATCTAGACTTTAATAGCAGTTTTACTGCAAGATTATTCTTAGAATTGCAAAATAACTTTCCATGTTTTTGCTGCTTAAATTATTTCTCAAGTCTAGTTACTTCTATCTCTACCGCCCTTGTAATCACACTGGTTGTGGCCACTAATATCTCTCGCCAGGACCCACTGCAGGGGCTCCCAGCTGATCCCAGCCTCTCCTGCTTCCTTCCCTTCTATTCTTTGCACACCTGCCTTATTGGTCTTTTCAAAGCCCAAACCTGATCATGCCTCATCCTGCCTCTGGGGCTTCCCATGGCTCTTACGTGAAGATCTGATTCTGTAATCCGCTTATTCCAGGCCCTATCAGGTGAGGCCCTCCTGATCCCCCACACCTCAGCCCATATCATCCACCCCCAGAGGCCTCTGGACCCCAGCCACAGTGGCTTCTGCCAGTTTCTGCTGTTCCTTAAATGCTGGCAAGAGGGTTCCTCCCACCGTCTCCCTCCCAGCACGCTCTTTCTCTGCCTGTTCTTCTCCTACGCACCATCTAGATCCATCCAGCTTTCACTTCCTGAAAGAAACCTTCCTTGATGACTTAGATACCACAACGGCTGTCTCTGGCACCGGGTTTCATTAGGGTTGTGATTCCCAAGGAGACCTGTGCGATTGTGGGGACAGCGGGATGGGGAAGGGAAAGAAGCCAACAAGCGTGTGGTTTTGAGTGAAGTGCCAGCCTCAGCCTGATCCCTGGGGAGCTCTGGAGTGTCCATTGCAACTCAGTTTGTCATCCTTGTGCCCAGGGCACGGGGCTTCCACACACCTTCAATCCAGGCTGCACCTTGGGGTGCGAACTCCCAAGTACTTCTAGACTTTACATATCCAGGCAAAATGGCTATCGTGGCCAGAAGGGAGTTTTTGAAGAAGGCTGCAGGTGCCAGCCATTAGGAGCAAAGCATGCAAAGCCTGAGGGGAGGGCACAAAGACTGGCAAAGGGTGTGAGCAGCATGGGGTGGAGCAAGGACTATGTATGCTACCCCTCACCTCCCTGAGCAGGTTGCCTAGAGCCGACACTGACATGGACACAAATGTGGCCATGATGATAACACTATGTATTGTATTGACTACTTCTGCTGCCTCAGTCTCTCTGCTGACACTTGCTATATATGAATTCACGAATCCTTATCACTTCCCTGGATCTTGTTTCTCATCTGTTCTCACTGAGTGAGGTTGTTGGAATATCTTGGGCTACATCCTATGATAATTCTCCCCATTTCACACCCGGGGAAACTGAGGCACAGAGGTGCTCAATATCTGCTTAGAATCACAATCGGTACATAGGGAAGCCAGGTTTCCAATGAAGATAGATTGGTTCCAGGCCCTGTGGGATGCATGTCATATACTGCTCCTATATAGTTCACCACAATGGCAAGTTTATATGCATTTCTGTGATTATTTGATTAACATTTCCTCCCCTTGTTCTCCCTCAGCCCCCACACATACTAGGATATAAATGGCGTAAGAGCAGGGACATGTTTATTTTGGTTTGCCCCTGTACACATGATGCTTGGCTTATAGATCTTAACAGGCGCTCATTAAATATTTCCCCTTTACCTCGTTGTCCCAGCTGTAATCTTACAACCGCCATTTATGGTAACCCATAAAACTAGGCAAATTTCTCAGGACTCATGCCAAGTCATAAAATCTCCTCTCCAAGGTCTTCTAAATCAGCATGTCATACAGTGCCTGTTCACAAGGTAAATGCTTAGTGACTCCGGGCTGTGGTGATTGTTATCAGTAACACTTGCTGTTCAGTGCTCACAGTTTATTATGACATCTTTCCAGTCCCCATTCTGTCTCCCTCAAGGCTGACTCCATACTTCAGCTTCAACAAAATTTCCAGGGATATTTGTGGGAAACAAGTTCACAATCACATATATGGAATTCAGTCCAGTTGGCTTTTGTGATGTCTGAATAATTTTTTGAGATAGAAGAAGGGAAAAATAAGAGAGAAAGGAAAAAATGAAGGAGGGAATGAAGAGATCAAAGGAATTCCTCAATGCTTGTGGCAGGAATTCTGCAGACCAGGTACTGCTCCTCTGGAGAGTAGGAAATTCTTTATGGGGAAACTCCTTACACAGGGGTTGGAGTGAGGTTGCGCTATATGTACACTTAACCCAGGCACATCCAACCATCCATGCTTGGAGGGGAAAGATGACTATGGAAAAATGTATCCCAGGTGATTCCAACAACCTCACTCAATGAGAACAGCACAGTGAGAAACAAGATCCAGCTCTTGCCTTATTTCTCACGCACATCTCAAAATGTGAGCTCCTGATGCCCTAGGTGTGGCTCTACCATCTGAGGACATAAGTGAAAGCAAGTTTATTAGGAAAGTAAAGGAATGAAGAATGGCTGCTCCATAGGAACAACAGTGGCATGGGCTGCTTGACTGAGCATACATATAGTTACTTCTTGATTATATGCTAAACAAGGGATGGACTATTCATAAGTTTTCCAGAAAAGAGGTGGGCAATTCCCGGAACTGAGGGTTCCTTCCGCTTTTAGATCATATAGGGTAGCTTCCTGATGTTTCCATAGCATTTGTAAACTGTCATGGCACTGATGGATGTGTCTTTTAGCATGCTAATGCAGGAAAATAATTTTAATTTCTGTTTAGAGTCTTCTTGGGACTGAGGGAGAATTACCAGGACAATTAAAAAATACAGTTTACTCCATCAACCCAGTCGTCTAATCACGGGAGATTTTATGCTAAATGCTGGAAACTACAAATCCACAGATTAAATTTGATACATTTGGTTTGGTTTGAATCTAGTTGCCAAATAGTGACTTTACTAATTCCATCAATTTTGTGTACATTCATTCATTCACTCATTCATTTATGAGACGGAGTTTTGCTCTGTCGCCAAGCTGGAGGGCAGTGGTGCGATCTCAGCTCACTGCAACCTCTGCCTCCTGGGTTCAAGTGGTTCTCCTGCCTCAGCCTCCCGAGTAGTTGGGACTACAGGCACATGCTACCAAACCCCACTAATTTTTGTTGTGTTTTTAGCAGAGACGGGGTTTCACTATGTTGGCCAAGATGGTCTGGATCTCTTGTCCTGGTGATCCACCCACCTCAGCCTCCCAAAGTGCTGGAATTACAGGTGTGCTGTCAGGAAGAACTTATTCTTTATAATTTGTGCCTATTTAGGGTAGTGCAAGCTTGCAGATTCTTATGTTTTTGAATGGGTTATAATTTTTCACACTATTATTATTCATTTTGATATTCAGATTGTCCCAGATTTAGCTAATGGGAGGAATGAAGGAAGGGAGGGCGGGCGGACAGGCAGTGTATCAAGGTGGTTAAGAACTGAGTGCAGGCTGGGTACCGTGGCTCATGCCTGTAATCCTAGCACTTTAAGAAGCCAAGGTGGATGGATCATTTGAGGTCAGGAGTTCAAGACCAGCCTGGCCAACATGGTGAAACACCATCTCTACTAAAAATACAAAAAATTAGCTGGGTCTGGTGGTGTGTGTCTGAAATCCCAGCTACTCAGGAGGCTGAAGCAGGAGAATCACTGAACCCAGGAGGCAGAGGTTGCAGTGAGCCGAGATAGCTCCATTGCACTCCAGCCTGGCAACAAGATTGAAATTGTGCAAGCAAGCTTTGGCCGGCGGCGGCGGGGTGGGGCGGGGAGTGAAAGAAAGAAAGAAAAGGGAAGGAAGGAGGAAAGGAGAAAAGAAACGAAAAGAAAAGAAAAAAAAAGAACAGAACAGAATTGAGGGCTGGAAGGAGATAGATTGGGTTTACATCCCAGCTCCTCCACTGTGTGGCATTGGGAAAGTGATTCTAACCTCTCTGTGCTTAAGTTTTCTCATCTATGAAACAGAAATCATGATCAAAACATATGCCATAGAGTTGTTGAGAGAATAAGTGGAAACAATGCACTAGAGCTCTTAGAAGCTGTCTGGTACATGGCAAATTTTCAGTGAATATCAGGTATTTAAAGATGTACTAACAGTTAACAGTTGTGGGATGAGGTGCACTATCTCATATTTCTGGAATCTGTGGAAAAACAGAAGTCCTGTCTGTATGACCCACCGAACCCATAAAGCCATCATCTGGAGCCAGACCTTGCTGGCGCAGGGCCTGCGCTTCAGTCCCCAACACTGAGTCCTGACTCAACTTCTACCCTTTATAGCACCTGTCACACCTGATTTTCAATGTCTATTTGCACATCCTGGAAATCTATGACTTATTTTCCTTTGGTGTTAAGGGCACCTCGCTGTATTTCTCTAAAAAGCTGAAATGCACAAATATCTGATTACGGCAACTAACATATTTTGAGTATGTTCTAGGTTCTTTGCTATAACTTGTCCCAACAATTTCTCCCATGGCCTTGCCAAATTGCTGGGAATCTTCTCATTTTTCAGTTAGGCTTAGAGGAGTTAAGTGTCTTGCTCAGGGAAATGCAACAAGCAGACGTGGACTAACTCCAGTTTGTCTGACTTCATACTTCTTATTTCCCTACTTTTCATGGTGCTCAAAGAACCTAAATGAGTCTGCCACTGAATCTATAAGCAAGTATTTAGGAGAAGGCTGTTTGTTGAAAACCAAGGTGCCATTTATGATTCGGCCTAATTTGTTGAGCTTTTCCTAATCTCCTGGATTGGACGTTGACCCAGTAAGTGATTAATATCACTTATGCTTCTCCATGATTGTTCCGCCCTGTAGAACCTCCTTTATAAGCAATAGCATATTTGCAGAACTCTTAATCATTGGGATGCCTTGCACCTGGGCTTTTCAAGCTGCACCAACTCCCCAGTACCAATGCTTTAGAAATAATTAGAAGATTTGCACAGAGGAAACTTTTCCCCTCCCAAATCTGTTGTGCTTTCATAAAAATGAGTGTGCAAGATATCTTGCACACATTGAGCAGAAAGGTAAGGTGATGAGGATGTCCCATATTGTGGGAGAAAGATCAGGAAGACAAAATAAATATGAAGCTGAGAATTGATGACATGTACCTGAAAAAGAAATGCTTTGCTTTTTCATTTGCATCTGTTTTCTTTTTAATAAACAGGTTTTCCTTCTTCATTTCATATATTGTTAATGATTTTTTTCAGTTATGATTTGCCCAGGATCTTTCTGCACCAGGTGAAATCTACTGAAGGCTAGTAGCTGTCCCCTGGATTCTGCCAGCACCAATTTATTGGTGACAGCTACCTGAAACACACTGTCAAGAAACATTCTAAAGCTGAGTCCAAGCATGGCAGGAAAGACCATTACCAATAGGCCAATGGTGACGGAAAAGAGATGTTTAGCCTGTGTTTCATCTTATATATGATATACTGCAGACCAGACTTGTAGAAGCATGGTGCAAAAGTAATGGCAAAAACCACAACCACTTTTGCACCGACATACTAGATCTATAATAAAAATAACTTACATTTATTAAGGGCTGGCTGTGTGCTTGACACTGTTAATGTATTACAGTGATTTTTTTCAGCATTTTATTGAGGATGCTTATGTATAATCACAAGTTACATACAGAATGAATTTTCAAGGTACACAGATGAGCAATTTCATTACTGGTAATATGTATGTTTGTAATCAGCTTCTGGTAACACTAGTTCTTTTTAAAGTTCTGGTGCTACTATAAAATTTACTTTGTAAATCAATTAAGTTTTAAAAGATGATGGCTAAGTAAAACAATAACTGAATGATATTTTATGAGGCAAACAGAGCTTTGTGTAAATCCCTCCCTTTAAGTGTGGGCAGGGCCTGTGGCTTGATTCTAACCAATAGAATATGTCAAAGGTGATGAGATTTCACTTGGTGATGTGAGAAAAGATTGTAATAGTCATCTGCTTTTGATGAAGCAGGCGATTGTGTTGGGGAGACCCTTCTGGCAAGAAACAGGGTAGCCCCCCTTTTTTTTTTTCTTTTTTTTTTGAGACAGAATCTGGCTCTGTTGGCCAGGCTGGAGCACAGCGGCATGATCTTGGCTCACTGCAACTTCTGCCTCCCAAGTTCAAGAGATTCTCCTGCCTTGGCCTCCCAAGTAGCTGGGATTACAGGCACCTGCCACCACACCCAGCTAATTTTTGTATTTTTAGTAGAAACGGGGTTTCACTATATTAGCCAGGCTGGTCTCTAACTCCTGACCTCAAATGATCTGCCTACCTCGGCCTCCCAAAGTGCTGGGTCACAGGCAAGAGCTGCTATGCCCAGCATCAGCCTCTTAGTAAAAACTGAAAGTCTGAAAATAAAGAACGTAAAGGTCTTAAATGAATCATCAGACTCAGTACTATGCATTAATTTATCCAGTGCATAGCTACCAAACCCTTACTTTTTGAGAGACTGGTTCAGGAATAAAAGAATTCTGTTCTTATGTTAGGAGATAATTCAGTTTCTCAAGGTTCATGTTAGGAGAATTGTTATTCCTCCTAGAAATTCTCTGTTTTCCACAGTATAATTCACAAGGAGTCAAACTCATTTCATCTTTCACGGTGGGCTTTATTTGTTCTTTTATAATACCTAAATTATAGGACATTTCTGGGGTTACTGTTGTCGAATAGTTTTGATATTTTTAATTCTAGAAACATTTTTGACTATAGGATAACTACAAATATGAGCTCTCACCTGTCACTGAAAATGAAAAAATGAAAGCAAGGAAGAAAACATAATAAAAAGAGAGGCACCAATATTTTTGAGGCATCAATGAAATGGTTTTAGACTTTCATTAAATTATAGAAGCAGATTATTCATTCAAATGAACAACTAAAATCATAAACATGAAGGCCACAGAGATTAGTTCATGGCTACCTTATAGAGAAACAATGTAACTAGATCAGAAATATGGAAACAGAACAAAATAAGTATGCTTCCATTGTATTTTTCATAAGATTTCTAACACTAATTCCATCTTTTTTTTTTTTTTTTTTTTTTTAACTTAGAGCTTCCAGAAAAAGAAGCTGAGTCTGACTTTGGACAAACATCAAGTCAATTTGCCAAATCTTTCCAAGGTTCACTAGAAAGTGACCTGGAAAAAAATTCATATTAAGACTTTAAGAGTGTAGAAATGCCGGAAGGGCTTAAAATAGTTAACCCATCAACTAACCTAGAATGAGTTGAGGATAAGCTATTCTAGCATACTTTTTGTTGGGAACAGAAAAAAAAAATAGAAAACAACTTCATTTGAAAGCAGAACAATTCAACTGTAAAGGTCAATATCAAACTTCTTAGGTAATGAATGATTCTGGCAGTTATTCGTATTTTGGCAGATCCAGTGAAATAACATTTTATCTCCAAATTTCTAAATGACTTTCCTCAAGAGATCTTGAAATTGTTACAATGATCTTCTAAATTGAACTGGGTAACTTGCCTTCTTTTCCTATTTTCAAAAGTTTTTAGATTATCAGTACTGTAAAATTAGTCGTAAAACTCACCTATAAAACTATACTGGTATGAATGGGACTGGCTACAGAATTTGCAGTGCCAAGTACAAAATTAAAAGGAAGGCTTCTTATTAATATATGGTAATTAACTCTATAATATATTAACATTAATATATCAATATCTAATTCATATATTAACATAATTGATAATATAACATATATTATAACATTAATAATTTTAAGCCCAGGTGTGATCGTTCACATTTAGAATCTCAGCATTTTGGGAGGCCAAGGCAGGAGGATCACCTGAGCCCAGGAATTACAGACCAGCCTGGGCAACACGGCAAGACCCCACATCTACAAAAAATTTTTTTTAATTAGCCAAGTGTGATGGTGCAAACCTGTGGTCCCAGCTATTAGGGAGGCTGAGGTGGGAGGATCACTTGAGCACAGGACTTTGAGGCTACAGTGAGCTGTGATCGCATCACTGCACTCTAGCTCGGGGGACAGAGTGAGACCTTGCCTCAGAAAAAGAAAAAGAAGAAGAAGAAAAATTTTAAGGTAGTAGCAGCAAAGAATTACATCCAGAGCAAGGTACTTCTAAGGATGGGGCCACCATGTGATTACCTAACTCAGGTCCCTCCCCATGGAGCCAGCTCTGGCACTGGCCTGCAAGTGTTTGACCACCACTTCAAATCCTTCACGGTTATTGGTATTTAGTTTTTCCTCTACATTCTGTGTCAGTTTATTTACTTCTTTTTCTAGAAAATTGTCCATCTTGTTTAGACTTATAAACTTTTTGGCACATAGAGTTGATAGCTGTATTCACTTATGATTTTTTAAAACATCTATAATTGTAGAGATTTTCGCTTTATTCTTACAATTATTTTTATGTTCTCTATATCTCAATAAGAGCCTGTTTTTAGTTTTTTCAAAGAACAAAGGTTTGGATTTTCTTTTTCCATTTCATTCATTGATGCTTTCTTTTCTTCTTTTTTTTTTTTTTTTTCTACTTTCTTTTTGCTTATTCTTCTTTTTAACCCTGGATTTCTATCACCTTAGAATTAAAAGTAGGGGTTGGGTGGTGGGTGCACCAAAATCTCACAAATCACCGTTAAAGAACTTACTCATGTAATAAAGCAGGTGTGCTGCCCAAAAACCTATGGAAATAGAAAAAAAAAATAAATATAAATAGGACTTAGAATCTTTCTCTTTAAACATTACTAGTTTAAAAGACATATTTTTAGTTCCAAAATTTGGGGTACAAATCATGTGAATTAGGAAGGATCAAGAGCCTGGCGATGGCAAAACACATGAACACTCCCAGCCACAGCTGTTCATCATAAGCTGTCTGCAACATGTGCCACAGCTTCCAAATTCACACGGACCCATTCCAGGGGATAAGCACCATTTAGCCCATAATTGCTTGCACAGGAGAAAATTGCTTAGGGACAAAAATTCCCCTGTAATATAGGCAAAAAATAAATTTAAGAAAATAACCATCTTAAAAGCTTGATGTGAATTACTGAATTCACAGCTGTAAGTGATGAAATTCCAATAAAACTTCATTTACAAAAACAGGTGGTTAGCTACAGTTTTCCAATCTGATTTTTAAAATATTATATAAAAGCATTACCTTAACAGCACTGAGTTTTTTGGAACTTGGCTACATTTTGCACCCAGAACAAGCGTCTCGCTGGCTCTGGTGAGACACACGAGCTGCCCAGGCAGCTGGGAGACCGCTGAGTTACACAAAATGTCACCTTGTGACTGAAGTGATTCTAATCCCAACCTCGGCAAAATGCCACAAGACCATAAATCATGGGCTTTGGGACTCATTCCCAAACCTTTAAATGGCAAAGATGTGAAACAGAAAAACAGAGTGATTTGAGTTGAAAAAAAACTCACCCATGTAACAATGACATCTATGTCTTCAATGACATTTGTAGGGCATTTATCACCAGCCTCTCACTGTGCTGACCACATTACATTGTTATCTCTTGTAATTTCCACAGCAACCTTATTGAACAGGTGCTCCTGTTATCCTCATTTTTAAAAATCAATGCTTGGAGAAGTTAGCTGACTAGAAAGTGGCAGATCTGGGCTTCAAAGTCAAGTCTTCCTTAGGCTGACACTCTCAACAGGTACACCATCAAATGGCTTATGACCGTACTAACTAAGCAAGATGCTTTATTCTGCAAGTCTTCATTTCTCCACAAAATCAAAAATTAAATATCCTTCGCCATTCTTCTTGTACTTACTGGAATACAAGAAGATAAAATGAAGCCATTTGGTGCAGGTACAACATAAGGTTCTTATATTAGTTTTCTGCTTCTACATAAGGAATTACTGAAGACTTAATTGAAGAGGAAAAATTAATAAAAATAAAATTAATGCAGGAAAGAGAAGCAGAAACTAAATTTTTCTTTTATAAGCAAACTTCCCTGTGTCCTTCGCCCTCCTGTGAGATTGTATTCTGCTTTGCAAGTTTTATAAGTTTATAGATTCTTGTATTCTTGTTCTGTGAAGCTGATAACTGTAAGTTTCTGTAACACAGTGAAAGTCATAAGAAATGCCCAAGCAGGCAGGACTCTGGCCTTCTGGACACCAGAGCAGAAGGCAATAGATAAGGCCTGTGCTAGAATCCTTGAGCTCTACAGAGAGCGAACATCTGGGTCGCATAGCAACAGTCATATGTAAGCCTAAGTTAGGTGCTTGTCATTGCTAAATGAATTGCCTTTGTTCTACACCTGCAAATTTGTTTTAGCGCCACTGTGTACTTCATGTATAAAAAGTCAAGCCCTGCCTTTGTTAGGGGCTTAGCCATTTTGTTCCCAGTCAGGGAACCAGCTGGGCCAGTGTAGACCTAAAATAAACTCCTTCTGTAACCTCCACAGTCTCTCCAGTCTCTGAAATCCTGCAACATAATGCTTAGAAGAATGTATCATATACAACAGGGGTCACCTACCCCTAGGCCGCAGATGGGTACCAGTCTGTGGCCGGTAAGGAACCAGGCCATGTGGCAGGAGATGAGCTGCAGGCAGACGAATATTACCACCTGAGCTCCACCTCCCCTTCCGTCAGATCAGGGGCAACATTAGATTCCCATAGGAGCATGAACCCTATTGTGAACTGCACATGTGAGGAATCTAGGCTGTGTGCTCCTCCTGAGAATCTAATGCCTGATGATCTGAGGTGGACAATTTCATTCTTAAAACCATCCCCCACCACCACACCATTTGTGAAAAAATTGTCTTCCGTGAAACAAGTCCCTGTTGCCAAAAAGGTGGGGGGGGGGGGGCACTGGTCTACAACTTCTGAGAGCCAGGAATTTGGGTGTGGCTTAGCTGGCTAGGAATCTCTCATGAGGTTGCCATCTAGGTGTCTGCTGGAGCCACTTTCAGCCGAAAGCTCAACTGAGGCTGGACAATACTCTTGCAAGATGGCTCACTTAGGTGGCAGACAAGTTGCCAACTGCTGTTTGGGGAGCCTTAGTTCCTCACCACACGGACCTCTCCATGGGGCTGCTGGAGCTTACTCACAACACAGCTGACTTCCCCAGTGAGAGAGAGGAAAGAAAGAGAAGCATTCCCTCCAGATCAGGGTGTCTTAACCTCAATACTAGTGGCATTTAGGGCCAGATAATTTTTCATCAAAGGGGAGCTGTCCTGTGCACTGTAGAATATTTAGCAGCATCCCTCTACCCAGTAGATTCCAATAGCATCCTCTTTCAGCTGTGACTACCAAAGATGTCACCATTGTCAGATGTCCCCTGAGAGATGATATCACCCTTAGTTGGAAACTGCTATTCTAGATTCCTCTCTCACTAAAATTTTTCTCTGCTGGAATATGTGAAAGTACACTGCAAACTCCATTTATTGAAATGGGAATTTAAAAGCATGTATTCATTCCACAAACATTTATTGTCTCTCTGGAGACCTATATACACAACTTAAAAAATGCCTACCCTGGCAGTCATGAACTTCCCAAGATATGTGGGAATGGGTTCCTAATTGTTGGAGATTAAAATCTGCACTATGGATTAGCAATGGAACAAAAAACTGGCTTGCTGGGCCAGATTATGAATGATGGGAGCAACTGAGTTCACTGTAACAAAAGGGTGCAGTTTATAGAATGCATTCCATTTACCCAATTCAGAAGGAATTTTACCTGTCTTTGAAGCAAAGCTTAAGGAATGTATAAATTTCCATGCCAGTGTTGAAATTGCTTTGGGGATCAATTCATTACTAAAATATTTGCCTTGCAATTCAAACAGTTCCCATGGATCTTGTATTACCAGTCAGAAAGTCAGTTGAGAAAAATGACTTGTGGTCATGACATTACTGCTCAAACCGTGTTGTTCGTAATTCAGTTTTAGACAATGGCTTTGGGAAACACATTTGTCTCAACGAGCTAATGTATTTATATTTATTATTAAATAACAAGGAATCTTTTGATTAATGGGGTGTGCTGGGGAGAAAAAAACAGGATCTTTCCTCTGCCCACCATCAAAGCAATTCATTTGAATACACTGATGGAAACCATTCAAATTTCTAGCAGTTTCTGACAACTCATAGAAAGCTAAAATGCCAAGCTGAGTTAATAAGGGCTACACATTCAGTAGAGATGTTGACATCAATTTTGAACACTGTGACAGCTCATGCTCACATAGCCTTGTTCTCAGCTACTTTGGTAGAAGCTAGCCTAATGCCCCACACATAGTAGATGCTCAAAAATCTTAGCTGAATAATGAATGTTCTTTAAAAGTTCATTCATGGCCAGGCACCGTGGCTCGTGTCTGTGATCCCAGCACTGTAGGTGGCTAAAATGGATGGATCACCTGAGGTTGGGAGTTCAAGACAAGCCTGACCAACATGGAGAAACCCCATCTCTACTACAAGTACAAAATTATCCGGGCATGGCAGCACATGCCTCTCCTACTCAGGAGGCTGAGGAAGGAGGATCGCTTGAACCCAGGAGGCGGAGGTTGCAATGAGCCAAGATCACACCATTTTACTCCAGCCTGGGCAACAAGAGTGAAACTCCATCTCAAAAATAAAAAATGTTCATTCATCTCATTTCCTGGAAGACTCACAAGAAACGAAATTCTGGAATAGATTTTAAATCCCATTTCTTACCCTCTACCATATTCCAAATAATCTCTTAACACCTTTTGCTATAAATACCTGAATCATCAGCTAATTCTTTGGCTGTGAGAATTGATTAGATTTTGTGCTGTAATTGAACTTCGATGCCTCTGCTGAGCTGGCCCAGTGCTTGACTCACACAGCTCATGTAAGGATGAATGGTGAGCCTGCCAAATTTTACGAGGCTCAAGGGGAATGTTTTACTACAGATCTGAGCAGCTGGCATCCTAGCTATGCACGACCAGGGCTCAGCAAGACCACCAAGTTCACCGTTCCTCCAACCTAAGCCAATTGTATGCTTGACCTCCCAGGAGTGTTAGAGTGCCACCAAACTTTATGAAACATTTCAAGGAGTAACGGTGGTCTATATTAATAATAAAAGGAATGATAGCAAGGGGAGTTGTTGATAATACGTAGTGAGAATTTTTATGCTACCCATTATAGCTAAGTATTTTATACTCAGTATCTCACTTTAATCTTCACATTAAAGCTGTGAGTATGATTATCTCCATTCTTCCGATGAGGAGACAGAAGCTCAGAGAGGTTAAGAAATGTGTCACAGGTCGCAGAGGTAATAAGAGGCAGACCTGGTCTTTGGACCCAATATCCTTTTTGACCCCAGAGTATGGGCTTACAACCATGATGATTTATGTCCCTAAATGAGCATCTGAAAACAAACAAATATACAAACATTAAAATAGCAGACATCACGTAAGTTTGAGTTCAGAGTTCAAAGGTATGGAAAAACAAGCTGTCCTGATTTACTGATACAAGCAATCCTCACTTTTAATGGTACTTCATTAAGTAAAACCCCCGCATATGGGAGCCACGCTCTCATTTAGCACAGCTTCTTGGCACTGTGGTCTGAATATTGGTTTTTCCCCAAAATTCCTATGTTGGAACCTAATAACAATGTGATAGTGTTAATAGATGTGACTTTTGAGAAGTGATTCAGTCATGAGTCATAACCCCTCGTGAATGAGATTAGTGCCCTTATGGAAAGAAGCTCGAGGGGGCTCCCTTGCCCCCTTCACCATGCGAGGTCACCTTTGAAGCAGGGAACAAGCTCTCACCAGACACTGGATTTGTTGGTGCCTTGATCTTCAACTTCCCAGACTCCTAAGCTATAAATAATAAATCTCGATTATATACAAATTACCTAATCTAAGGCATTTTGTTACAGCAGCCCAAATGAACTAAGACACATGGTGAAGGGGTCAGGTGTCAGTCACTACACAACTGTGCACAGTGCATTCCAGTCTGCACGGATTTCAGGTATGTACAAAGCAAGAACCATGTGTACAAAACAGAGGAAACCTTGGGTGTAATTCACCCAGCAGTATCTTCATTATCTCACCATTGAGAGGAAAGGGTGATACAACCAGCTAACAAAAAGTTCTCACATCTGAGATGGTTTGACTCTCTGGTTTTGATTAAATTCGGGTTTTGATTAAATTTCTCTTTTTAACTTCTATTATTTGCAAAAAACATCCTAAAAATAATTGTACCCAAGGATATGCCTACTTACCACCAACTCTGTGATTCGTCACATTCTATTTTGTACATGGTTATTGTGTTTCTAGAGAGCCACGGTACATCACTGCATAATTGACTGTTATTTTGAAGATGCGCACACACACATACACACACATACGCACTCAACTTTATGTATTCACTTGCTGACTTATTTTTCATAGAAGTTTGATTTTCCCCACTCTAATATTTATTTTGCAACTTTGATTCCATGCACTTCCTCCCATAGTTAGCAATTAGGTATATAAGGACTAGCAGCTACCAGTTTATTATAATAGTCACCTAAGTCAGGGGTCAAAAGCTACCAGCTAAATTTGCACTGCACCCATATTTGTTTTGACTTTGATGGTATTCCCTTTACACAAAGTATCTGTCTCCAGTTTGTCACAGGCCCCTAAGGTGCAGACAATTTTTTTTCAGTAGACTGAGCCTACTTGATTGTGTTTCTTGCCCACATATGGAGACATTCGATTTTGCAAACAAGGTTTAATCAAGCATCATTAGGAAGTAAATTTGTTGAACAAATCCCAAAATATTAACCAAAGAAAAACATTAAAGAGGAAAAGAATTTTTTAAAAAAGTCAAAAGCGTAGAGGATATTTTGTTTGCTAAGAAGTTTATTACAAAATTTTTAATTCATGCAGTGTAAATAATGTACAGAAAGGCAAGTTACTTCCTGTCATAGGTTTGGGTAAATTTTTAGGGCCCTTCTTTTATGTTAGCTTATTTGAAAATCACAGTATCTTAGAAACTCAGGTTAAAACAATACAGGGATGCATTAGTCTAGTTATTCCTTTTTGCAATTAGCCCTAACATTTCAGCTGCTTTTTATTTTGAAAATTAACCATCCAAATTATGGGTGTTTCTGCTCTATATAGCAAAATTCATAACAATTTTAAGGGTTGCATTAAATCTTCTCCTTTTGAAGGTCTTTGAATCAATCTATTGTTCTAATATTAATCTGAAAATAAAGCAAAAATGAAGAGGGAAGTGGAATGTGGAGAAAAAGAAAGAAAAAGTAAAAATGGATAGGAAATAAGAGAATGAAAATGGCAGGGAAAAGAGGAGACAAAGGGAGTTAACAGATTCACTAAGAAATATTTACTCAACACTTGCTGTGTTCTGTATGCTATCCTAGGAGCTAGGGAACGGTTCATCGGTAAACAAAGTCATGGCTCTCATGAAGCTTATACTTTAAAGGGGTGAGAGAAAAAAATATATAAAATGTGCCTAGCCATGATAAGTGTTATTAAGAAATAGATAGTAGGTAAGGAAAAGAAGAATATTGGTGGATGGGGATTGATATTTTAGCAGAGTGGGCAGAAAAGTCCTCTCTGACAAGGAGACATTTGAGCAGAGACCTGGATGAAATGAGGGAGCAAACCATGTGCACACCTAGGGAAAGGGGATTTCTGATTAAAGGAATAGTGAATGCAAAGGCCACGAGGCAGAAAGCACACTTGGCATGATAAAAAAGGAGCCGGGGGCCCATGTGTCTGGAGTGGAGGGAATACAGGTAGAGGATTCCGTCGGAGGTGGCCGAGAATGCATTCATGCAAAGCTTTGAAGGTCAACAAAATGAGCTGGCATTTTATACTGATCAAGAAGGGAAGCTATTGGTGGGTTTTGAGTTTTACGTTCTGGTTGCTGTGTCCAGAATGGACTAAAGGTGGGCAAGAATAGAGACAGGGAAACTAATTGAGGGATGATTATAATGGTCCAGACAAAGGTGCATCAAGGCTTGCTTCAGATTGACAATGATGAGATGGTGGTGGTGATAGGCGTTTGAATTTGGGATGCATTGGGGAAGTACAGCAAACAGGATTCATTGACACTCGTATATGAAACATGAGAAAAAGAGACAGACAATCAAGAAGTTTAGCTTAAGCAACCGGGATCATGAATTTGCCATTTTCTGTGATGGAGAAGACAAGAAAAGAACTAGAATGTGCACAAAAGATAATCACAAGGTCAGTTTTGGGCATAAAATATTGAGATGTCTATCAGGCTTTTGAGTAGAGAGGAAGAATTAACATGCTATACGAGCCTAGCATTCAAGAAAGAAGTCAGGAATTGTTAGTGTATGTAGACATGGATGGTATACAGCCACAAGGCTGGGTGACATCACTCAGGGCATGGAGCATCTAGAGATGAGTTTCAAAGACTAAACCCTCAGAAGCAATGGCCAGTGAGATGAGAGATGAAGCAAAAGAGAGTGGTGTCCTCAGATTAAGTGAAGAAAAGCATTCAAAAAGGAACAAGTAATCCACCGTGTCAAAAGACACAGTTGACAGGTCAAGTAAGACAAGATTTGAGAAGTGCTGTTGGATTTGGTAATACACAGAGTGCTTCTGGCCATAACCAAAGAGATGCTGATGGCAAGGTAGGTTAAAGCCTTACTCAAGTGAGCTTTAGAGAAAGCAAAGGGCAGGAAGTAGAGCCATGGAGTAAAGACAATTCTTTTGAGTTCTGTAAATAAGAGAAGTGGGATCAGCAACTTTTTTGTTTGATTGGTTGGTTAGCTTTTATGATGGGAGTTAGAGTCTGCTTCTGTATGATGGGAATGATCAATAGAAAGGGAAAAATGGATCATGTGGGGGGAAAGAGAGTACAATTGCTGAAAGATCCATTTGGCAGGTGGAAGGGAATGGGATTCAGCATGGAGAGATTTTAGGTTAAATTGCATCCCCCACCTACCCTCTTCCTTATAAAAAATGTTGAAGTCTTAACCTCCAGCCTCACAGAATGTGACCTTACGTGGAAATAGGATCTTTACAGATGTAATCAAGTTAAAAGGAGGTCACTGGGGTAAGTCCTAATCCAATAAAATCAATGTCCTTTCAAAAGGGGAAATGTGGACACCAGGACAGACACACATAGAGGGAAGATTATGGGATGAGCACAGGGAGAAGTTGGCCACCTACAAGACAGATAATAACCTAAGCCAGCAAAACCGGAAACAAAGACCTGAACAGATCTTGCCTCAGCGTGTTTAGATGGAGTACAGCCCTGATGACACCTTGATTTTGGACTTGTGACCTCCAGAACTGGGAAACAGTACATTTATGTTGATCTAAGCCACTCAGTTTGTGGTATTTAGTTATGGCAGCCCATGAAACTAACTGATATGGTTTGACTGTGTCCTCACCCAAATCTGACTTTGAATTGTAATTCCCACAATTCCTCCATGTTGTGGGAGAAAACAAGCGGGAAGTAACTGAATTATGGGAGTAGGCCTTTCTTGTGCTGTTCTTGGAACAGTGAACAAGACACACGAGAGCTGATCGTTTTAAAAATGCAAGTTGCCCTGCATAAGCGCTCTTTACCTGCTGCCATCCACGTAAGATGTGACTTGCTTCTCCATGCCTTCCACCATGATGGTGAGGCCTCCCCAACTGTGTGCAACTGTAAGTCCATGAAACCTCTTTTTCTTCCAGTTTTAGGTATGTCTTTATCAGCAGCATGAAAATGGACTAATACATATATATACAAGCAAAAGCTGACCATCTGTAGTGACAGGAGAGAAGGTAGAGTCTATGAGTATAGCTGGGTTTGCAATTTGTTGGTGGAAGTATGTAGAATTAGTCTCCTGATAGCTTCTATGTTATCAGGAGCGAGGACTTTGGCCAAGAATGAAGAATGAGACCAGGTATTGAAGAGATGAAGATATGAAAAAGTCACCCTAGGAAAAGAATACATTGGCTAGGGGCATGTAGAAGGACAGTCAGACAGCACTAAGGTTTTAGTTGATGTTTGTGATTATGAACTTGAAATGAGTTCAGTCAGCATGTTGGCATGCCTTTCAATGGGTTAGATATTAAAGCAATGCTTTAGATTTCTCAGGGCTGAGGTTTTGCAAGATTTGAACAAAGGAGGGTGACGGGTGTGTTAGCAAGCCTCTGAGATGGCCCGCCATGGTCCTTGCCATCTGGTATTCATGCACTTGTGTGATCTTCTCTTTCACACTGAGTATGGATGGCCTTTATGATTAATTAGATATTATGAAGACAATGATATATGCCTTCCAAGACTAGATCGTAAAAGACATAGTGACTTTCACCTTCCATTTTCTTGGCTCGCTGTCTCTGGGCAAAGTCAGCCACCATACCATGAGGACTCTCAAGAAGTCCTGTGGAAAGACCCACATGACAAGGAACTGAGGTCCCCTGCCAACAACCAGGCCTAACTCACCAGGCATGTGAGTGAGTCAACCTGGAAGTCAATCCCCCAGCCCAGTATGGTCTTCAGACAACTGTAGTGCTGGCTAACGTTTGACTGCAACCTCACGAGATACCTACAGGCAGAAACACCCAACTAAGCCAGCTTGGTTTCTTGATCTACTACAGCTAGTGCTTGACTTACGACCACAATTGGTTCCGACAGACCGGTCATAACACGATTTGGTCGTAAGTTGAGTAGGCTATATGCACGCGGAGATGGTAGTGCTGCCGGAAGCTGGTCTGCACTGTCATACGCCCAGCTGGGCAACGTTTGCGCTGCCAGACGCGGAGCAGTCGTGGCCAGCGGTTGTGGTCGTAAAGTCAAATGGTCATAAGTTGCATAGGTCGTAAGTCGATCAATACCTGTAATGCTGTGTGAGTTGACAACCTCTTCCTATTTCAAACTGCTAAATTTTTGGCTTAATTTGTTACACAGCAATAGATAACTAATACCAAAGGACAGGATATTTTCAAGGGAATGATTTTAATGATAAACCATGGATAAGGAGGGAAGAGAGAAAGTATAGGGAGTGAAAAAAAAAAAAAGTTGAGTGGATTATGATTGAACGAGATCTCAACATCTCACCATGGCCCACATCACCAGCTCCCATTGCCCTCTGACACAGCCTCCTACCACGCACCCTCTTTCACATGGAGCAGAGCCACACAGATTCTGTTGATGTTATTGTTGTTTCTTTAATAAACTCAACTCTTCCCTGCCTAGGGACTTCTTGAAATTGTGACTCCTTTACTCAGCACACTCTTCCTCTAGCTGACTCCTTCTTATTCTCTAGGTCTCTTTAGGATAAAATTCACACAGAGAGAACCACCTCATCTAATGTGGCCATCTCTCAACTCCCCCAAATTATATCACACCATCACCCTTTAGTGCCTTCGTATTCCATAGCACTGTCTAAAATTATTTTATTAGTTTGTTCATTTGTCTACTTATCTAGCTCCTCAACAAGAACAGAACAGAACAGGGACCTTGTTTACCTTGCTCACTTTTGTGTTTTCAGGTATCTTAAATAGCGCCTTCATCATAGAAGGATCATCATAAATAGTGACTGTGTGAGTGGACGAAGCAGCAGCAGCAAACAGAATTGCTTGAATCTGCTTTACACAGCAGCACAGAGGACTGACAAGGAAATGTCTTGTTAGACTGTAACAGCACAGAGGGAGAGCAGCTTCGAGGGGCTGAACAAAAGACACCTTAAACCCCAGAGGATTCCAAACTGCCGTTCAAGACTCAGCTCTGGGAAGGAAGACAAGCACAACTAAACCGGATCCTGGTTTCTGGATGGAAATGTCACTTTAGCCACAGTAACAAGTATTCAGATACAACAGGAAGGAGGTGGGAAAGAATCCTCCTGGCAGTGACCAGCTCCCCATCCCTACACTTTACCCAATCCTATTTGGAAGCTTCAGACGCACCCCACTTTAGTCTGTCAGGACTTCTTCAGCCCTCTGAATATGGCCACGTGGAGAAGTCAGAGTTATCTGGGAACCCATTCCTCCAATTTTGTAGAGCTTCAAAGAAAATTCCTCTGAAACATGAGTGATCTTGTATTCATTCACTGCCACACATTATGTTCCATCCTAATTGGGCTCTCTGAACCCAATATTAACACATTATTGGCAACTAAACCCACAGCAGCCTTGCCCCAATTACGGATTTATAAGCTGTTGACACACCACATGAGGCATGTTTAACCATTAAACACAAACGCAGGAACAGTTTGCTATTATGCCCAACTGCGTGTTGCTCCACGACTGCAATTGGGCAACTCCAGACTTCAAAGGATGTGAAACTCACTCCATCCCTTCATGAATCACTATGCTTTCAGAGTAGATCCCAGCACACTGCAGAACCATTGGGACACATGTTTTATGTCTCAACCAGGGAGACAAATTCCTGTGTTGAAAATGAAACAATTTTCCCACTTCCTGATGAAAGGTATGAGATCTTGTTTTGAAAATGATTGCAGAGCAACTGGAAATTCATCATCATATTTGGGAACCGGGATAATTCATAACTGGTAATTCTTAATAAGTGGAAGATTTAAGTAACTCACAGTCATTTGTATAACAATTGGAAAGGCTTCATTGCGTCCATAGCTCTTAGGACAAATCCCAAGGGTCACTTGAGTGGCGAAAGCAACACTTAGTTTAGCATTGGACACTGAGCACAAATGTGCAAATGATGGTTAAAGGAAGTGAAGAAATACACCATTTATAATGTTTGTCATTTGGAGTTTCTCTCTTACTAAATGATGTGAGTAGTAAGCATTTATCTAAAAGAACCCCACCAAAAAATCTTGTTTTCTTTTGATAATTAAGACCAATGCTCATATCCTGAAGAGGAAGTGCTGAGCAATTTTTTGGGTTTCAAAATTGAAACTGTCCTATCTGAATCTATTATTCACTAAAAAATTTAAAAAGGACAGAAAAGAGCTGTCCATGATTCCAGTGGAAGTTGAGGGTCTTTATTAGGCTGAGAAAGGCTTCAAGAATCAGAGAGATACTGGGCAGAAGAGAAAGAGGAGCAGGAGAATAAAAGACAGGCCCAGGCTGGCAGAGCGCGGTGGCTCACGCCTGTAATCCCAGCACTTTGGGAAGCCAAGGCGGGTGGATCACAAGGTTAAGAGATTGAGATCATCCTGCTCAACATGGTGAAAACTCGTCTCTACTAAAAACACAAAAAATTAGCCGGGCATGGTGGCACGTGCCTGTAATCCCAGCTACTCAGGAGGCTGAGGCAGGAGAATTGCTTGAACCCAGGAGGCAGAGGTTGCAGTGAGCTGAAAACGCCCAATTACAAACAAAAAAGGGAAAAAAAAGCAAAATCATCTCAAAAAAAAAAAAAAAAAAAAAAAAGACAGGCCAAGCAGAAGCAAAACAAAGCCAAGGGAGTTCCTCTGCTGACTGCAGGTGGATTCGCCGGCTCTGAGGCCGTATGGCTACGCCTGGGATTGAGGCTCTTGAGAAAGAATGCTCTAGGTGGAGGGGCCTGTCAGGGATCACATCACAGCTAGATTCGCCTCTGCCCTCCCCCAGCCCCGAGAGGCTGCCTTCCACATGGGCATCACTGGGCTCCAGCACCTTTGCCAGTGCCTACGTTTAGTCTCAGCCAATGGCAGCAGGCACCAGCGGATATCAGAGGCTGAGAAGTGAGAGAGACCAGAGCTCTACCTCTGTTGCCTCTCTGGCCATGTGTCTGGCACTGGCTTCCTTCCTCTAGGTTACATCTACTCCCAAAGGCTCCTCCTCCACTGCCTCAGTTTTACTAAGCGCCTGCAAAAATTATTCTATCTTCTTGGCCCTTCAGGCTAAGCTTTTCTTATGATGTCTCACACTGATTAGTCTTGGGTGTCTCATCCCCTTCCCTCTTGTGAGTTCTCTTAACCGACCCATGCCTTTGGAAACAGTAACTTTAAAAAAAAAAAAAAAACCTCTGGTTAAACATCTGAATGGAATTCTGTTTTCTGCCGGAACCTTGAGCAGTACAGGTAGTAAGTACCTACCATCTGGTGCCCTCCTAGTAGCAGCTGCTCCAATTTTGGCAGCTATGGGTATTTGGCGATTTTCCACTCATCATCAGCATCACCACCCTGATCCAGATGTGGAAGCATGTGTGTGCATCTCCTAGAGAGGTTTGTGGGTTTGTTTATTTTTACGTAGCATAGCCTCTCCTCTTTCCAAATATCTTGGACCTCCCTAATCTAAGAAAAGGGAGAGGATTTGTTTTTCTTTTTGCACAAATAAATATACATGAAAATGTGTATCTAGTAGACATGATGAGGGTCTCCCAGGATCCACTGCCCACTCCCTTTTTCCTTCTTACCAGTGGAAGCCTAACTCCAGGTATCGGGTTCTCATAGTAAGCACAGACCATCCCCATCCTTAGAGTTCATGTCTGGCTTAAAGCCTTGGCCATCCCTGATCATTTTATTCCTCTTCATTTAGGAGGAGGCATATTATTTGATTCTGGCCAATGAATTATGAGGGAAGGTGTTCTTGGGGCTCCAGGGTTCTCCTGGTTTCTAAAACAAAGGCACAAAGTGAACTTCTGGCCTCAATGATATCAAAATGGAAAAAGAGGATGGAACTTTCCTGAATCTTTAGTGATGTTGTTTTGCTGCTAAATTAACCACCCTTAGGGCCATCCTTTCTCTGCATGTCAAGTTCTACAGGACGATAAATCTCCTTTTCGTGTAAGTCATTATGAGTCAATTTAGTAGTTACTGTCACTCAACTCATTCTGACACAGGGGCTCTCATTAGATGGTGCATGGAGACCAGATGTTACCAGTCACATCACAGTTTTCACATTAAAATAAAGACATAAACTGTGCATAATGCTGCATTTGGGTTAAAAAAAGATCATAGTGGACACTGTTCTATGCTGGCAGAACCTGGGTTACTGAATTCTCTCCGTCTCCCTGCCTTCTGTTGGCACAATGTGCACAGGGCATTACACTACTTACTGTTAACCCATCATGTAAGTGACAGTGCTCTTGCCTGTGATTGTTTTAGGAAGTGGTAGGAAACTGTATCCTCCCTCAATATGATGTGTGAGGAGGACTTCCAAGGAGCAGAGAGCAAAAGGGTGGTTGCCAGGGAGTGCAGGGGGAGAAAAACAGAGACCTACTATTGACTAGGTGTAAAGTTTCAGTTATGCAAGATGAGTTCCAGAGAGCTGCCACTGTTCAACGTAGTATCCATAGACAACAGTGTATCAAACACTTAAAACTCTGTTAAACTCTAGACTGAATAAGGAAAATGTGGTACATATACACCATGGAATACTATGCAGCCATGAAAAAGAGCAAGATCATGTCTTTCACAGGAACACAGATGGAGCTGGAGGCTATTATCCTTAACTTTAATCCTAACACTGGAACAGAATACAAAATACTGCATGTTCTCACTTATAAGTGGGAGCTAAATTATGAGAACTCATGGATACAAATAAGGGAACAACAGACACTGGGGCCCACCTGAGGGTGGAGGGTGGGAAGGGGAGAGAATCAGGGAAAAATAACTAATGGGTACTAAACTTAATACCTGGGTGACTAACTAATCTGTGAAATTAACCCCCCATACTGTGAGTTTACCTATACAATAAACCTGCATGTGTATCCCTGAACCTAAAAGTTTAAAAAATTGTTAAAATGATAGATCTGATGTTAAATGTTCTTACTACAATAAAAAAGACAAATTTGAGAGATAAATACCTAAAACAAAATTAAATAATTTAAAAATAGGTAGGATAAATTAGGCAAAGGGAAACATTTAGAGATGAAGAACTTTAAGAACAACAGTAAGGCCATTTGCATTTATGAAGCATAGACTACACGCCAGACGCTCTCAACCCGCTGTGCACTAACAAAGAACGCTCTACCAGTTATCCCAGATTTTCCTGACAACCACCCCTGGAGGTAGGGATTGTTATCCCATCTTTCAGATAAGAAAACCAAGACTCTGGGTTGTATAACTCAAGGTTACAAAACAAATAAACATAACGTATGTATAAATACTTTGAAAAATGTAAAGTTCTCTTTCCCAGATCTTGAGCCTGCAATTCTTCTCTCTGGGGTGTTCCCTCCTATCAGAAATGCCTACCTCTCCCACCCGCTTTACCTCTCCAGCTCCTACTCACCCCTCCAATCTCCCCTTAGCTGTCACTCCCTCCCTGACGCCCAAAGCTGGGTAAGATCTCCTTCTTTAGCACTTATCCTTCTGCATTTTCCTGTGTGCTCCTCTGTGTCCCCAGCCATCACTGGACGAAAGGCTTCTGTAGAACAGCAGCCTCGTCTGTTACAATTTCTCCCGTAACCCTAGTCCTTTGCACAGACCATGTTTCAGAAAGATCTTCCGAGTAAATGAAAAAAAAAAATGCATCTGCTTATGATAACCAGGGAGAATATATCTTATCGTATACCTCAACATGAACTCATTCCCCTCTGGAAGAAAAAAAAAAGGAACAAATACGTATTTCCCATAGAGACAAATAAATGATGTCATCATTATACCCTAAAGCCAAGCTAGCAAGCTAGTTCCTTTTTTTAAAAAAAGGCAAAGCATTCTACCAGACAACAGAACTGTAAGCTTTAACACAATCTCTAGAAATGATCTCTAAGAAAAAAGAAAGAATTTTTATAAAACAAAAAACAGTTACAAATAAAGCAAAGCAGTCAAATAGGCTCCAAATCTAAAAGCGTGAACCCCACGAAGCCTACGTGAAATCTTAGGCCCTTTCTCTGAATCTCATACACAAGCCCACACACTAACCCATTCCTCAAGCCAAGAAAGAACCTAGAAACAGAAACCAAAAGATTGCACTGAGGATTTCATTACCAAAGTACGTAAACCAAAGGTCTCCAGGAATACTGGCAAGGTATTTTCTCCCACATGCTTGATTTGTCGCCCAGTTACAAACCTCCTGAAATCAATTACGGCCCAGGAATCACCATCACCATTCCCAAAAAGGGTTGCGATAAAGTTATTAGGAACTTTGTGTCCAAACAGAAGAAAAAAAAAGTCAACATGAGGAAAACAATGTCCTCCTGTGGCTGGGGCCAAAGTTCCTTCTTACGAGCATCTTATCACAAGACATATCACCTGCCCTCCCATCAACCACAACCTCCACTGATACAGCATCTGAACTCTTGGATTCACAGTATCACGCAGTTGGGAATAGTTTATTTTTCCAGGCTAGTAGTTTTAAGGAAGACTAATTTAAAACTTTAAAAAAAAATCCAATTGGTCAGCCGTAAGTGGTGGAGAAAACAAGGGAAATTTGAAGGGAAATAAAGTAACTACTTTGAGAAACAATTCTGTACAAACCAAACACTCCGTTTTGCTGGGTGGAAGACTTTTATGTGTTAGACAGAATAGCATCAAAAGGCTTTAAAAGATTCTGACTTGACAGTAATCCTATTTCTCTTGAAAAGGGCTAATGAGCCACTGCTACACACAGGAGTTTTTGAGACTTATGTCCCAAAGCCAGGATCATCTGCAGTGACCTGAGAGATTGTTAGATAATGTCCCAGTGTCTTGTGCTATTTCTTAAATGTGGATTGGGATAATTACTTACTGAATATTGCGGTGAACGTCTTGATACACCTCAAATAAGGAACAAGCTGCACTCACAGCCAGCTCCTCCAAGGAAACCCATATAAGTACATCATTCCTGGACTTGAGAACATCAACATTTCTTTGCCCTCTTCCTCTCTGTACCCCTGGGCCAACTCTGTAAGATTCTGTATGGGGTGAGGAATTCATTCCTGACCTAAAGATGATCAGTTCTTGAGATGAAATGTACCAGATGAACATCCCTGCATTACCTCATCCTTCTTAGCCACAGCTTTGCAAACGCCAAGGGGTGATGTAGCCCTTCTTGAAACGCACCCCAGAGCACCACCTCCATGACCTTTGGCCAGGCTTTCAGTTAGGGACCACTTTAAAGACATGTTTTTCCTTTATTTTTTTCTCTGAGTGTTCTTCTTCAACCTTCAGACACATATTGACAGCAATTAAAACACACACATCGATACTTTCTGGGGCACAGAAATTAGAAGGTGCCAGATTAAGCTCGTCTCTTCCTTTACCTCCTTTCCTCAACTTTCCAAAACTCCATGCAGCTAAAGACATGACCAAGATACATTTTCACATTTAAAAAAATGAAATGTGGCTTGTTTCCTCAAACTAAAGATGTGCAGGTCACAGAGAGTTAAAGCTTAGCTTGACACATCTTACCAGCAATTTTAAAAAATTACACACACACACACACACACACACACACACACACACACTCCTTTTCCTTGATCCAAATATCTGCACTAAGAAGAAAATAACCAAAATTATAAATACATAAATACATTTTAACTACAAAAATATGATGAGTGTAATGCATTGCAAATAATTAGAATCATCAAGTCAACATGGATCTAAACAGTATTATACGTTCAGAAAACTGGTAAATGGATATACAGGAAGTGTAACCAGCCACTGAAGTAGGTACTTTCATTATCCCCCTTTTACAGATGAGGAAACCAAGGCACAAGCAGAAGTAAACTACCCAAAGATACATAGTAGGTAAGTGGCAGAGGTTGGGCTCAGAACCCAGCAGTCAGGCTCTGAAGCCACATGTGTCATGGCATTATAATGCTTTACTCCAGACAGGTGGCAAATAAAAGGATTTATTGAGCACCTACTATGTGCCTTGCACTGTGCTTGTTGTGGGAAATGTAATATGGGACAGAAGAGCAGACACAGTCCCTGCCCCCAGGAGGCTCCCAGTCTTCCAATATTACCCAACCAGGAGTCTTACAAGGAGTTGTCAGTGCCTTTAGTGGGGCTTTTGTTCCAATTAGGAATGAAAATCTTTGCTCTTTTTGAGATAAGGTCTTACTCTGTTACCCAGGCTGGAACGCAGCAGCACAATCACAGCTCACTGCAGCCTCGACCTCCTGGGCTCAAGGGATCCTCCTGCCTCAGCCTCCTGAATTAGCTGAGACTACAGATGCACACCACCATGCCCTGCTAATTTTTAAGTTTTGTGTAGAGATGGGGTCTCACTATGCTGCCCAGCTGGTCTTGAACTCCTGGGCTCAAGTGATCCTCCAACCTCAGCTCCTCAAGTGCCAGGATTATAGGCAGGAATTACCATGCTGGCCCTTTGCTTTTTAAGAGCTATCTGATAACCTCTAGTAGATAAATTCTGAAACCTTGGGATTAGCCTTAGAAGAATGTCAGGAATAAATTCATTTATTGATGAGGCCTAAAAAACATATATTCCATTAAAGGTTTTTCATTTCCACAATGTTAGAACTATTTAAATCAGGATCAGATTTTCACAGGGCCTACAAAAACGGTTGAGACCTGCCCAGGTGTGGTGGCTCACACCTATAATCCTAGCACTTTGGGAGGCCAAGGTAGGTGGATCACTTGAGGTCAGCAGTTCAAAACCAGCCTGGCCAACATGGCAAAACCCCATCTCTACTAAAAATGCAAAAAAATTAGTCAGATGTGGTGGCAGGCACTTGTAATACTACCTACATGGGAGGCTGGGGCAGGAGAATTCTTTGAACCCAAGAGGCAGATGTTGCAGTGAGCCAAGATTGTGCCACTGCACTCCAGCCTGCGTGAAAGAGTGAGGCTCTGTCTCAAAAAAAAAAAAAAAAAAAGGTTGATACCTGAAAACAAAATGTTTCTAATGTGTGAAAAGCAAATATTGTCACATATAATAGATGTTTAATAAAATATCTACAAAGCAGAAAACCGTGTTCATAATCAACTGGTAATCAAATTAGTGCATACATATACACATGTGTACGTGTGTGTAAATATGATTTTGTGTGGGATGTGGTTGAAATTAAATCTATATTAGTATGTAGTAGAACATTCTAGACATAACAGCAACATGAATTTGAAGAAAAGATACCTGTGAAGAACAGTGAGGAAGTCTAAAATTTAACCATATGTTGGATTACACTTCCAAAGAGCAACCCAAAGCAATTATTTTATCTTTCCTGCTCATGAAATTTTTAAATGTTTCTTTTAATTAATTGTCTGAAGCAAGTGGCCCATTTTGCAGGATAGCGTTCCCTTGAATTCATGCCCCAGGTATTTACTGAGTACCTACGCTGTTGAATGATGGTCACATTCCTCGTCAAGGCTTATGCCTAATCAACATCTTCAAAGCCCTGCTGGGTCTGCTCTGGCACCAGGAGACAGACACAAAATCAACAGTGTCTCCTTACCTGACTGTCTTTGGCAAGAGGCAACATGACTTTGCCTTCCCCAGGGAGGAATGTTGCCTGCGCCCAAGCGTGAACCCAGCCCGATGAACCCACTCATCTCTCAGCGCCCTCCCTCTAGTCTGAGTGATTCAGAGGCAGACCGGCCATGTTGGAGCTCCTGACTGGTGTTGGTGAGCCTGAGAAACAGGCAGCTTGCCCTTTGATGTGTCTAGACACGGTGATGATTCAGAGGTCCCTCTCCGGAGTCCCTGTGAGGAGTGCTGGAAATGTCAGAAGGAAGAAGCCTGACTTCACTAGGTCCCTGCTATACAAAGCAGGCCCCAGGCTGGACATCGGTCCTCTCTAGTCACTCCCTTTCCTCCCCTGAAGGAACCAGATGATGAATCACTCACTAGAAAGATCCAGTTCTTTCCTTCCTAATAACCAAAACACAACTTTCAAGCCCCATTGAAAAAGGAACCACGAGTAGTTCCCTCTAATGATACCTATTTACTTATGTATTCGCCATGGCTCAGAAAATATGTACGGTGTCCTGAGAAGGACTAAAGTGGTTTTCATAGTAACTCACCTCTCCAGGTTCCTTTAGGTGCTTTCTAGAACAGAGGACCTTAGCCTGGGGAGTAAGGGAGGCAGAGGAGGTCCATGAATCCCGGAAAGGTCATCAAAGTATACGTGAATGTTCTTCCGGGCAGGGTCTTTAGCTGGGGACTCAAAGGTTAAGAATCTGCTAGCTCTCCAGACTCACTGAGCTCAAAGCCTTGAATTTGTATGCAGGGCCAGGCAATGTTCTACCCATTCGTTGAATCCTCCTAAACAAGTTATGAATTGACACTACTCTTTCCACATCCCTGTCTTACCAACTCCACGTTAAGCTACCAATAACAGTGGTATAACCAGGAATCTGACCCAGGAAGGCCGGCTCTAGTACTTGTCCACCTAAGCACTGCACTGCTTAAATAAAACAGAGATAAAGTGACTTATTTTTCTACATGTAGTTGTACGTAGTCTGAGTGAGAAGTTAAGAAGACAAAGTGGCTTTGACCAAGAAGAAATGCAGAATTACCTGGGCTGTTGGTGGATCAATCTACTAGGACATTTGGCAAATTTTCCCACGCTTATTATCTCGTGCCTTGGAGATGTGTATGTATATGTGTGTAGTTGTGAGTGTGTATATGTGCATATAATTTGCGGCCCACATTTTAATAGTTGAAAAATCTGATTTCTATCCTTGATTATTTTATCATAGTTTCCTAAATAGTTTGAAACATAATAACTATTCTAGTAATTTTTGGAAAGACAATGACTGTTCAAGGACTTTTTTGATTAGCATTTTAAAGTAAACATGTTTGTTCCCTAAGCAGGGAAACCCACAGTCCGGGGAACTGGCTTTGTCTGAAAAGATGGTTTTCACCAGACACTGAAGTTGTTGAGTTTACAAGTCATCTCTGACTCATCCTTCAGGTCTGCATCAAAATTCGGGAGAAAAGACTTTATACTCAAGCTGATACTCAAGCTGGGTGTTTCGCTGCTGTTTATCTTGTTGTTTTGCATTAAAGATCCTCAAATCAAATTGAGAAATAAAATCAGCATTGCGTTAAAAAATGGGCTTAGCCTCAGTTTCATGTGCAGAGGCAGAAATGGTTCCAGTGGCTGACTTATTAGGGGAAGGAGTAGTATTTGGACATTAAAGATTTACCAAATTGTATTTTCGCAATTCTATTTTTGGGCTCTGAACAAAAAAAAAAAAAAAGTCTCTGCAACCCATGAACCTGGACTCTGAACATCCTCTCTAGTTTACTATAAAAAGAAAATTCTTTAATAAAAAACAGTGCTAGGATGTCTGAAAGTTTAAGGTCTTCTTTAATTAACAGCTTTCCTGTGGTTCCTGAATTTCTGGCTGAACAAGCACAAACTGGTGAATAATGGGCAGGAAATCAAGGTAAAATATTAAAATATTGTCTATACTGAAGGTCCTTGTTCAGGAGGAAGAGTTAAGAAAAGGATCACACCAAGGGTTCCTAAGTAAACACTTGACAGGAAGTGAGGCGAGAACTACCTTGTCGGGAAATGTGTGGGATGCTGGAAGATTCCTTAATGCAAGTCACAGACCGGCAGGTTCCCAGCCAAATGTAGACCTCACATGTGCTTTGTTTGGCTTGCGTGATGTGTTTTAAACGTTTGAATTTGTTGACAACTTTTAAAAATCAAGCAATTGCATTTTCAAAGTTGATATTTTCCTCTTGCCTTTCAACATTAGATCTGTTGCTAGGGGGCGTAGTGGCTCACGCCTGTAATCCCAGCACTTTGGGAGGCCAAGGTGGGCGGATCATCTGAGGTCGGGAGTTCAAAACCAGCCTGGCCAATATGGTGAAACCCCATCTCTACTAAAAACATGAAAATTATCTGGGTGTGGTGGTGTGCACCTGTAGTCTCAGCTACTTGGGAGGCTGAGGCAGGAGAATCACTTGAACCTAGGAGATGGAGGTTACAGTGAGCCGAGATCATGCCACTGCACTCCAGCCTGAGCATCAGAGAGACTCCATTTTAAAGAAAAAAGTTAGATCTGTCTATGGTAGGCCCACCTTCTGCTCAGCATAGTTGATTATAACCCGGTAACAAAGCCCCCTTTAAGCAGATCAGGCCTTGACTGGTTTGCCCGTTTCCAGCATTCCCTAGGACCTCCCACTTGGGCTGTCTCAGTCACGTAACCCCTGGCTTTATCCCACACACATTTAGAATTTGCATATGTGCCATGGACCATGGACCAGTCATATCTTCAGTCCTTGTTTACTTTTGAAATTTTTTTTTGAAGTTGAAACACTAAAGGTCCCTTTAGTTCTCTTCAGCTGTAAAATTCTATAAGAGAAGTATTTTCCTATCCTCACGAAAAATCTCACTGGAAACGGCAGAAAAAGAAGCTAACATTCTCTTCCTTGTGATTTCTGGGCTTAGAAATTTCTCTAGAGTGCCATGATTTGCACGTCTGAATCTTTTGTTCTTTTATTTCATCCTCTTTTAATTTTATTATAGTTGAAGTTCTGGGGTACATGTGCAGAACGTGCAGGTTTGTTACATAGTTATACCCATGCCATGATGGTTTGCTGCATCCATCACCCCGTCATCTACATGAGGTATTTCTTCTAATGCTATCCCTCCCCTAGCCCCTCACCCCATGACAAGCCCCGGTGTGTCATGTTCCCTTCCCTGTGTCCATGTGTTTTCATTGTTCAACTTCCACTTATGAGTGAGAACATGCAGTTCTTTTCTATTAAAAAAAAAAAATCAATCTGTTCCCTGCTCCATCCCTCACATATCTTTGTCCTTTCTTCCTGGTGACATCTTCAGTATCCAGACTGACACTGCGAGTCACAATGTCCGGAACCCAATTAAAAATTTTTCCTTTTCTTATATGAGTTAGATTACTAAATTAATATTCTCACCTTATCTGTAAGAATGTAGCCACTGTTGGACTGCAGATATGCCTACAAATGCCACCAGGGCACCTACAAGACGGGAAGACACTGTCTAGACACTTGCCTTCTGTTCAGAGCAGGCCATCAACTGGTGGCCACCTGGGCCTTGTCCAGTTCACAGGTGTGTATCATTTTGCCCATTTTGTGTGTTCGAAAATAGGAATCTATTACTAAGGTTAAACATACAAATGAGATATTTCACATACAATCCAGATTCCTAACCAGTATTTAAAATGGGAGCTGTGTCTGACATGGGCCACATTCCCAGATGGCAAGAATTGGCCAAGCAGCTTCCCCCTGAGATGGGTCTGAGCTCTCTATTCTGCCGCAGGCCCCACCTGGCTCTTTTGCCCATATATACCACTTTTCTAGCGCCAGAAAGCGCTGGGATCTAATCTGCATATTCCTCTTTGGGTCTGAAATGCCACTGTACTACTGTACTTTAAGAATGAGATGCTAATCTAATTCACAGTCAATACCCACGTCTTGGAAGTAAAAGTGCATTCTAGTATTATTCCCATTTTACAGATGATAAAATGAGTTTTAGAGAAATGAATGTCTGTTGGCCAAGGTACGTGCCTAGCAAGTAGACCAGCCAAGGCATATCTGGCCCCAAAGCCCATTTCCTTTACCAACTGTGATGCTTTGTCCTTCTCCCTCCCTCCCTTCCTTCCATCCTTTCTTCCCTCCCTCTTTTCTTTCTTCCTGTCTTCCTTTTTTCCTTCCTTCCTTCTTTCCTCTTTCTTTTTATCTTTCTCTTTCTCTCCTTACTATAGCGCTTGTAGAAGCCTCCCCGCCCTGTTCCAATGGTCAGGATCTCAAGCAGTCACTTCTCTCCTATCTACCTACCTACCTATCTATCCGCCTCTCTATTGAGATAGAGTCTTACTCCGTTACCCAGGCTGGAGTGCAGTGGTGCCATCTTGGCTCACTGCAACCTCCGCCTCCCCGGTTCAAGTGATTCTCCTGCCTCAACCTCACAAGTAGCTGGGATTACGGGAGTGTATCACCACACTTGGCTAATTTTTTGTAATTTTAGTAGAGACAGGGTTTTGACGTGTTGGCTGGGCTGGTCTCGAACTTCTGGGCTCAAGCAATCCTTCCACCTTGGCCTCCCAAAGTGCTGGGATTACAGGGATGAGCCACCACACACAGCCTCTCCTTCTTTCATGTGTCTTTTCCCCATACATCCAAAAAATTAAGATCCTTTAAATCTGGCCTCAAACTAGGACTAAACTTTAATCTCAGGAACTCAGTTAAAGGTCACAGCTCCCAAGCAGGGGAACCGTGGGGGGCAGGGGGAGGGTCTGCCAATGATTGCCAGCTGAACTTCATCACCTCCAAGACTCACTGCAAAGTCATTTCGTACACATATTGCAAAATCGAACAGAGACGTTTCCTTATATCCCTCTTAGGCAAGCAATTTAAAAAAAAAAAACAAAAAACCCTGCTTTCTTACCAAACATGTATAAAACTCAAAGAGAAACATACTCACCCATCTGAAAATAATTCCGTATGTTTAGGTAAGAATCACTGGTATTAGAATAACTGAGTTGATCAGTTACTTTTATTAACATGTCTTTAAAATTAATGTTTTTACTTACTATTTGCCATAGAAAAGCCCAAGAAGCTCCAAGTTTGAGGAATACTTAAATCCAGTCACCTCAGGATTTGTTCAGGGAAGCAGAACCAGGATGAGTGGGATTGAAGGGTGTTTTATGAGATTAGGTCGTATATGACTGTGGGAGTCGCTCCTGAAGTCAGCAGAAGCAGCTGTCAAGGAGACAGGCGTGAAGTAGGAATGACAAAGAACAGCCTGAAACCTCCACGTTAAAGCAGCTGCAGCTTTTCTGATCTCAACCATGTATGTAACCTGCATGAGCTGCGGAGCCTCCTCACGTCTGCTTGGACCAGCATTGGAAGACTGGAAGGAGCTGGTCGGCAGGGGCTTCAGAAGCCAGGGACAGAGCCACTGCCCAGTGCCAAGGAGATGAGCTTGCTGACCCGCCACAACTTGCAACAGCTGCGAACATGTTGGTTCCATGCTGACCCCCAGATGCTTAAAACTGCCTGCTCCTCCCTTCCTTCTGCTAAGTTACACACACATTTCTCTTGCAGGCAACTCCCAGCGGGAGATACAGAAGAAAGCAAATTCAGGGAAATGTAGTTCCCCTTTAGCTAAATTGACATGGTGCAAATTCACCATCAGGAGATGGGTTTCCGTACTTGAACATTAATAATAACAGAAACTAAGTATTACATCATTCATTCAGCCATCATCCATCTATTTATTTATTGAGCATCCCTTACTGGGCACTGGGGAAGCAAAGGTGAACAAAGCAAGCCCACAGTTCCTATGGAGCGCCCTTCATTTTTCTTCCAGATACTGGGTTTTCTGCTTTGAAATTCAATTCTGCCCTTATCTGAGACAGAACCTACTGGCCTCTCCCTGGTCTGGTGTTCTAGATCTCAAGAGGCCACTTCTCTCCCTCTCCTGTGTCTCTTTTTCCCATACATCCCAAAACAGGATTTTAAATGGAATTAGATGCTGGACTTTGACCTTGGACACAATCCTTCTTGCCTCATCAATTTCTCTACAAAGTGGCCAAGCTGATACTTTTTAAACATGGATGATGCCTCTCCTGCTCTCAAGATCCCAATGGTTTCCCAAAATCTACTATAAATATAGTGATCTCAAAAGCCTCCAGTGTCTGGCCCTGGACCCACCTTGGTTCCCCACTCCAGCCCACTCCCACTCCCCACTCCAGCCCACTCCCACTCCCCACTCCAGCCCACTCCCACTCCCCACTCCAACCCACTCCCACTCCCCACTCCCCCCCCCACCCCCCCCCCACCCCCCCCCCCCCCCCCCCCCACTTCTGTGCCCACCAAGTCCCCACTCCCCACTCCAGCCCACTCCCACTGCC
>NW_016107539.1:3425837-3435050 GCF_001604975.1 Cebus imitator | reverse complement strand
CTCCCACTCCCCACTCCAGCCCACTCCCACTCCCCACCCCCCCCCCCCCCCCCCCCCCCCCCCCCCCCCCCCCCCCCCCCCCCCCCCCCCCCCCCCCCCACTCCCCCCCCCTCCCCCCCCCCACTCCCCACTCCAACCCACACCCACTCCCCACTCCCCACTCCAGCCCACTCCCACTGCCTCTCCCCACTCCAGCCCACACCCACTCCCCACTCCAACCCACTCTCACTCCCCACTCCAACCCACTCCCACTCCCACTCCCCACTCCCACCCAGTCCCCACTCCAGCCTCTTTCTTTTTCTTCACTGCATTAAGAGCTGCTGCCTCCAGTTCTGTGCCCACCAAGTCCCTCTGCCTGCACCACTCTCCCCCAAGAGTCTCACAGAGCTTGTCCTTGCTTTGTTTCTTTCTCCGCTCAACTGTCACTTCCTGAAGGAGGTTCTCTCTGTCCCCTCTACAGAATCCTTTAGGGCATTCCTCTCCCCTTACAGGCTTCATTCCTCCCAAGGCACTCAGCACCACTTGACTTGCCATATATTTATTGGTTATCCTTGCCGTTCTTCTTTGCAATGGGTACCCCAGGAGGGCAGGAACTTGGTTTTATGGATGGTAACTTTCCCCTACCTAACATTGGCCTGTTCCTTTATTTCCTTCACAGCACTTAGCATAATCTGGAATTGACTCATTTATTCTGATCATTTACATTTACATGTTTACTGCCTGTCTCTCCTCACTAGAACACAGGCTCTTGGAGATGGGAGAAGTTACCTGACCAATTGACCATGTGTCCTAGGGCAGGGCTGGCAGAGACCTGCCTTCTTAGAAAGGAGTGAAAAAGGGCTCTCCCAGAGAAAGACGTACTGTAAGGCAACCCTTGTACCCAAGGACGCAATCATGGCAATAAACTTATTCCAGGGACCTGTATCTTGAAAACTGCAAAGCCCCACCTAACCAAGCAGCCAAAATGCATGCTGTCAACAAAAGAACAAATTGGCATTACACACCCCACAATGTGATGCACTCAGAACACAACAACACTCCTACAGTTTTTTTGTCAAAATATGTAACCCGAATCTAATCAGGAGGAAAGAACAGGAAAAACAAACACAAACTGGGGGTCATCCCACAGAACAACTGCCTGTGCTCTTCAAAACTGTCAGTATCAGAAAAAGGAGAGCTAAGCTGCTATTCTAGAATAAAGAAGACTGAAGAGAGCTGATACCACATGTGACTGTGGATCCTGGATCAGATAACCAGCTGCTTTAAGTACCATTTTGGGAGCAACTGAGCAAATTAGAATATGGACTCTGCTGATAATAGCATTGTGGCAATGTTAAATATTTTTAATGTGATCAGTGCATGTGCTTATGTAAGAGAATACCCTTGCCCTTAGAAGATACATGCTGACGGTTTTAGGAGTAAACAGGTATAATATCTGCCATTTGCTCTCAAATGATTTAGCAGAAAAAAGTATGCATATATTCTATCATTATATATTACATACTATACAGTATCTGTTATAAAGAAAGAAAGCCAATGTGGCAAAACGATAACAATTTGAAGGACCTAGGTAAAAAGGAAAAAGGTATATTCTGCTGACTTTTCTATAGTTTGAAATTTTTAAAGTAAAAAGTTGAATTTTTGTTTTCAAAGCATCATGGTATCTGGCAAACACTAAGAGCATTTATTTTAAACTGAGACGCATGAGGCCTGAGTCCCAAGCTAGAGCCAGGGCTCACCTACCAATAGGAATAGACAGGTGGGTGTGAATGAGACTCAGCACCAGAGGAGGCACAAACTCTCACAAGCACAGCAAAGCAACAGCCTCAGAGAGGAGGGGCCGTTGTGGGAGAAGCCCACGAGGAAACCAAGGAAACCACTGGCTAAACAGTAAATCCTTTAGGTGAATACGTAATCTCGCTACTTCTCCAACTCTTACCTGGCTTTGAAAATAGACTGCAGGTAGCAGGGAAACCCAGCTACACAGGAGGATTATAGTGAATTTCTAAACAGAAGGGCCTGGAGCCTAAAAACATCAATTAAGTCCACTCAAACGATTTCCATAGTCACTTGTATAAGGTCTAAATTTCTTAATCGGTGGCAAATTGCCCACCGTAGTTTCTGTTCCAGGTTACATTCCACTACTTGCATTCTCATACCCTAGGCCCCCATATGACACTAAACTTCCAGTTCCTCCAGAGCAGCTGCCCTCTTGTACCTCTGTCTAGAATATTCTCCAAACTGTGATCTTCATACGGGACAAGGGTACAGTTTGTCTCATAAGCGATGCCCTCGTGAATTTAGCATCACCCAACCAGGCCTACACCAAGCTCAGACCGGATAGAGGGGTCCACTGATGAATCCACTAATCACATCCGGGAGTGTCGTTACAATGTCAAATGGCCACATAAGGTTTAAACACTAACTTCCTGTACTTGCGTGGACTGGAGATAAACAGTTTGCAGACAGACGCCAGCCTGTGTGCCACACTTTGAGAAGTCCTGGACTCAATCTTTTTCTACCTTCCTTACATGGCAAACTCATGTTCATTTCTTAGATCTTCACTTAGCCCTCACCTCCTCCAGGAAGACTTCTGATATGCTTCGTGGCTCTGGGTCCCCACTCAGATCTCATCTCAAATTGTGGATAGATCCCCATAATCCCCATGTGTTGACACAGGGACCTGATGGGAGGTGATTGGATCATGGGGGTGGTTTCCCCCATGCTGGTCTCATAATAGTGAGTTTTCATGAGATCTGATGGTTTTACATGTTGGACACTCCTCCTTCACATTCCCTCTCTTGCCTGCCACCATGTAAGATGTGCCTGCTTCCCTTTACACCATGATTGTAAGTTTCCTGAGGCCTTACCAGCCATGCGGAACTGTGAGTCAATTAAACCTCTTTCCTTTACAAATTATCCAGTCTCAGGTAGTATCTTTACAGCAGTGTGGAAACGGACTAATACACCTTTATTTATTTTTATTTTTTTGAGATGGAATCTCACTCAGTTGCCCAGGCTGGAGTGCACTGGCATGATCTCTGCTCACTGCAACCTCCACCTCCCAGGTTCAAGCAATTCTCCTGCCTCAGCCTCCAGAGTAGCACCCACCATGCCCAGCTAATTTTTGTATTTTTATTAGAGACAGGGTTTCACCATGTTGGCCGGGCTGGTTTTGAATTCCTCAGGTAATCTACCTGCCTCAGCCTCCCAAAGTTCTGGGATTACAGGCGTGAGCTACCTGGCCCACCTCTTTACTTACCTTTAGTCCAGTACTTCTCAAAGTGTGGTCTACAGGACAGCCTGCACCAGAGTCCCTTGTAGAGCTTGTTAAAAATGTAGCTTCTGGGTCCCAGCAAAAACATGCGTAATCTCTTGGGAGTGCAGCCCAGTCATCTGAATTTTAACAAGCTTTCCAAGGAATACTAAGACACACTGAGGTTTGATAACCACTGCCCTACATGCTTAAGGCCTCCTCTATTTACCCACCACGACATCTGCCAGACTTTTTTTGTAGTTACCTACATGACTTCATAGCTCCCCTGCTGCACCATAAAGTCTGCAGGGTCAGGGACCATATCACCTTCTGTGTCCCTGGAGCCGAGAGAACAGTGTTTGGCATATAATAGATGCTCAGAAAGTATTTTCTGAGTAGATTAATCCTGAAACGACGATTATAATCAGCAATGTTGATAATGAAACTCACCTTTCTGGGGCACATACCCTGATGTGCATCACACCGCAGGGCTTCTCCAACAGTGAGTGTGGTGGAATCCCTCAATCGTGATGGAATCAAGGCTCAGCTAATGCAAGAGGCAGAGACAAGAAAAATAATGATTAAAATGAAGAAATACAGTACAACTTCTAGGTATTCCACTGCAAAAGACTGAAGGAAAAGTCAAAAACTCGAAAGAATCCATTTGTTAAACAACACAGTCATACAAAAGAATGACTTAACTTCTTATGTAACAAAAAGGAAATATCTCCCAGATACATTAGGCAACCAAAAAATGCTGACGTTGTCTACTTAGTAACGATTTGATACATGTATGAGCTTGTTTGCATATTCATAATCTACTTACTTTAAAAAGGCCTAACACAGTGAATGCCTCCATGGAAGGCACTGGGAAGATAGCCTTAGTAACTTTTCAACCGTGTGAATGTTACCAATTGACAAGGGGATGAAAATTAAGTTTTACAAAATTTGTTTTAAATTACGACAGTAGGGCCTTTCCTGATTTCACTGGAAGGTTATATAGAAGACTTGCTTTACAGATTAAATTAATATAATAATAAGATCATTTTTATTGAGCATTTATTATAAGCTGAGAACATTTTTGCTCAGAGGAATAACTTGTATCAAGTTGCAGAACCGGAAAGAGTCCAAATTTGAACTCATCCCTCTCAGACACGAAAGCCCATGAGCTGATGACTACAGTTAACTCCTTCTAAAGTAGGAAGTGGAATTCCCTGAAGAGGCGGCTCCCCAACCAGCTTCTCACCTCATCAGACCAACTGGCCCAAGAACAAAGATGAGAAGTGCCTCTGACCACACAGTCTCAGATAATACCAGAGAGCTATCACCACCATGGCTCCAGTAACCCACAGTGCTTTCTCAATTCCCCATAAGAAACTAAATAAGCCAGAAACAAAAAGAGTTGTATGTGTTGTGGGTGTGTGTGTTGTGTGTGTGTGTGTGTGTGTGTGTGTGTGTATGCACATGCATGTGTTTAAAACAAATGAACCCAGAAGTGGATTACTGGATCATGTGGTAATTCCATTTTTACTTTTTCAAGAAACTTCTATACTGTTTTTCACAGCAGCTATGCCATTTTGCATTCCCACCAACAGCATTCAAGTGTTTTTTGATAATCCCCACAGGTGTGAGGTAGATACCTCATGGCTTTGATTTGAATTTCCCTGATGATTAGTGATGAATATCTTTCCACATACCTGTTGGCCATTTGTATGTCTTCTTTGGAGAAATATTCACTAAAGTATTAGCTTGTCTCTTAATCAGGTAATTCTTTTTGGCTATTAAGTTGTAGAAGTTACGTATTTGGAAATTAACTCCTATTGGATATATAATTTACAAATATTTTCTCCCATTCTGTAGGTTGCCTTTCGTTCCATTATTGTTTCCTTTGCTGTGCAGAAGATTTTCAGTTTGATGTAGTCTCACTTGTCTATTTTTGCTTTCATAATAAGATCCAGCAGTCCCACTTATGAGTATCTAAAAGACTTAAATTCAGGACGTTGAAGAGGTATGTGCACTACTGTGTTCAGAGAACGTTATTCACCATTGCCAAGATGTAGCAACAACCTGAATATCCAACAAAGGATAAATGGATAAAGTAAATGTGATACACACCTATTCCATTGTATGTGTGTATATAAGTATTCCATATACATACATACCCATAATGGAACATAATTCAGCCTTTAAAAAGAAGGAAATCCTGACACATGTGATAACATGAATAAAGCTGCAGAACATCACGCCAAGTAGAACAAGCCAGTCACAGAAGGACAAATACTGCATGTTTCCACTTACATGAGGTAGCTAAACAGTCAAACTCAGAATAAAGTGGAGGCTCACAGGGCTTGAAAGGAGAAAATGGGAGTTGCTAATCAACAAATACAAAATTTCAGTTATGCAAGACGAGTAAGTCCTAGAGACCTATGTACATTGTGCCATAGACAACAGCACTATACCATACACGTACAAATCTGTTAAGAGGGTAGATCTCATATGACATGTGCTTATCAAAATAAAATAGAATAAAACAAAATAAACCAACCCACCACAAACCCACCTACGGGGAAGAATTGTTTTATGTCTCCACCTGGCTCTTTTGGAATGTAAGTTCTTTAAGAAAGGCAAAAGCCCTTCCTGTCTTTGATGAGCCATTTCATTGTTTAATTGGCGTGGTTAGACATTCATGGTGTGCTGAGTTGGGAACTTGTGAGACATTACATTACAAAGGTACACACTTCAGATTTAATGCCTCTGTATCATGACACCCTTTGTGCCACTCACATACACACGCACACGCACTGAGTCACCCTGCTGGATCTGCCCCCGTTGACCCTGATCTCATCTGTGAACTGGAGCCCTCACCTGCCCTCCCGGTCTGCCTTGGCTGGAGTCACACTTTAACCGGAAGATCACAAACTCCCCAGCCTCTCTGAACCTTCCCTCAATAGGTCACTAATAACTCCGAAGGCACCGGATTTCCTCTTTAAGCCCTCTCTATGCTGTTGATTATTTGAGCAAGCAGCAGAAACACTGACAAACAGCAGGGAGGGAGGCCGTTTTGTTCCCACCAACCATCTCACCTCCCAGCCCCTTCTGAACCCTCTGTGGGGCCGGGGAGTGTGAATGAGTCGCCCGTCAGGAAAGTGCATGGAGTTTACACAGACCAAGTGGAAGCCTTATTAAATAATTAACTCAACTCGCGTCCGGGTTTGCACCGTATGACCTCTCATCCGAACCCAGCAGAAAACAAGGTCTAACACTCGGATCTGGAATCCCTAAGTCCAAGACCTCTTACAGGAAGTTTGTAGCAGAAAAAAGTTGTTCCCCCTAAAATGTACACCTGAAGTGCTAAGCATGTTGAAACTATGAAACACATGAAGACAAAAAGAAGAGAGAAGACAAAACAAGAAATAAAATGGGACTTTTTATAATTATGTAACGTTTCAAGCATACAAAAAAGCAGCCATCATCCAGCTTTGTCAAATCCTGACATTGGTCATTCATGCCCTGATGCTTTCATAAGAAATAACATCCCAGATGCAGCTGAACTGCAACCATGTTCTTTTCAGCAAGCCCATCTTCGATCCTTTTCCAGAAACAACAGCCATTCTAAATTTAAGAATTTGGTTTTCATTATTTCGAGCTTGATTGATATTCTTGCAATATATGAATATATTCATGATCAGTCTGTGATGTTTGTAGATTTTATTCTGAATATATTTTCCTGCAATTTCCTTTTAATTCAATATTTTACTTTTATGATATTACCTTACCAATACTTAGAGCCCTAATTCATTTACTTTATCTGGTTGCTGAACCTTCGGTTTGTTTCCATTTTTTACTGTCCTCAAATCCTTCTGCCACCAACATTCCTGCCCAAGTCTCCTTACGTATACATGTGAGTTTCTCCAGGATAGTAATTACTAGGTCACAGGCATGCACAGCCTCATCTTTACCAGATCTTGCCAAATCATTCTCCATGGTTTTTGCAACTTTAAATGCCCACCGGTACTCCATAAGAGTTCCCACTGTGTACAATTCAATGATTTTATTCCAAATTTTTGGTTCACATGAAGCTCTTAATGAACAGATTTCATTGAAAAAAAAAAACATAAAAGTTACAGGTATTAACTTATGACTACATAATCTATGTACTTTAAAAAGGTATAACAGTGAATAGCTTAACATTTATACCTATCCCATATACACACAACTACATTTATATTTTATATGAAAAGCCCTTACCTGAGATAGAATAGCTTCCTAGTACACATACCAATATAGTAATAACAATGATTTTTCAATAATAGCTAACAGATTTTGAGTATTGACTCTGTGCAGGTCACACTCTGCATTCCATAAATATAATAGCTCATTTAATCCTCACAACAACCTTGTTATTTAGAAACTATTATTATTAATCCAACTTTGCAGAGAAGCTAATAAAGCTTAAAGCAAATAAGCCGGTTGGTCAGAGCCACATGGCCAGGAATTGATGAAGGCGGGATTTGAACCATCCTCCTCTAAGTTGTGTAGCTTCAGAAAATCTGCCCATTTCCTTGCCTGGCTGATGGAGGAAATAGGATCTGTCTCAAAGGGATGAAACTGAGGCTATGATGTAAGAAGAGCAGTTAGACTAGTAACAGCACATGGTAATCAGTTTAATCATCGGTAGCTTTCACTATTTTTCAGTTTAGGAGTTCCATCATTTAAAAATATTATAAGTAAAGATAATATTAAGGTGAAAAGAAAAAATTGGGATATTTGCTGTCACAACAGTTTGGTGCTAAAGGCTTCAAATAATTGCAGCTGCCATCTTGTCTCAGTATTTCCTAATCAGTGCAGGACTGTGCTTGCTTTGAGGTTGGCTTGTAACTGGCTTCACTAGTGACTCAGAACACCATTACCACTTTCCCCTTGATTCAAAATTAAATGCAATCCTTTCTAATCCAGAGACAAATGACCCAACTGAGTAGGTATACCCAGTTCAAAGGCAAGAGAAATAACTGAATAACTGCATGTGTCTCCAGAGATAACAGGTATTTTATCAACAATCCTAAATCAGAACTAGAAAAATTTTGTTACTGTCCTCTAAAGAACCAGCCGTTTTCCATTGCCTGGATATTCGATTCATAGAATTTCAGGTCCAGAAGAGCTTTAGGAATGATGGAAATAAAATGTTTCTAATGCATCTTTCAAAATAGTTTGGGAAACTCTCTACCATGCCCCTTCCAGAAGATCTAGCACATACATCAGCACACTAAAGGCTCTGAGAAGTCTACGGATAATAACAATAATCTGTTTAATTTGCTTTGCAATTGTTTCCCTAATTAGATCACAGCATGCTTTAATTATTAGCCCCCTACACTTATCCTTTGGAACCAATACCCCTCAGACCTCACGTTAGGTGTTACTGATCTAAAAAGCCTCATTTTAAAACATTAGAAGACTGAGGCTCAGAGGCCAGTAGGAAGGTGGTGAGCAGAGTTCTTGGGTACAGACTTCAGTACTTTCTTCATCATCCCACACATTTCTCTTTCTGGAAGATAGCAGCTACCCACCCCCACTGCCCCACTGCCCCAAAAACTCAAGTCACATTTCTTACACAGCTCAGCATCCATGGTTAGAGTCAATTGCTGTTTCTTCTTCTCTGCTACACCAGTGAGGATATTATAGCCACCATCTAGTGAATACCTGGTAAGCATTGAACTTAAATCAATCATTTGATTCTTATAATCTGGAGAATATTATCCCCATTTTATAGATGAGCTAACTGAACACTAACATAAAAACTAGGAGAATGCCAGGTGCAGTGGCTCACGCCTGTAATCCCAGCACTTTGGGAGGCCGAGGCGGGTGGATCACAAGGTCAAGAGATCGAGACCATCCTGGTCAACATGGTGAAACCCCGTCTCTACTAAAAATACAAAAAAATTAGCTGGGCATGGTGGCGC
>NW_016107539.1:3408475-3425791 GCF_001604975.1 Cebus imitator | reverse complement strand
ACCCAGGAGGCCGAGGTTGCGGTGAGCCAAGATCACGCCATTGCACTCCAGCCTGGGTAACGAGAGCGAAACTCCGTCTCAAAAAAAAAAGAAAAAAAAAAAAAAGCAGGAGAGCTGCCAGCTGTCTCTTCCAAAACCTGCTCCTTCTATGTATGACAGTAAACTGACTTAGCCTGCTAAATAGGGAGGATCAGGAAGGCTTATGATAGTTCTCTACAAGAATCAAAAAACTTTACAATTGCTTATTGTTTTGCCAAGCAAAGAGAAAATCATCTCAATATATAGGTCCAGCACATGTCCAGAAAGAGTAACTCAATTCCAAAGTTTGACAAAAGTTAAAGGCACAGCTTAGCTCTCACTTTTCCAGTGTAAGAGAACTATGTAAGCCATATTATTACCATCTTCTAGGCCAGTTCTTAGCATTACACAATAGCTTGATGTGCAACCATTATTTTCCAACTTGAGTTTGGTGTTAGTCTAAATTCGTATCCTGGTACTGCCATGTCCTAGCTGTGCGACGCTGGATGAGCTATAAAACCTCCAAGACTCAGGTTTCTAATCTGCAAAAGAACACTTGGCACAATGCTTGGCACATAACTGACCTTCAATAAGTGGTCATTGTTTCTCCTTTTGTGCACCTGGTGATCCTTGCTTCATCATATTACCCATTTGGTTTTGTTCTCAGTGACCCTGCCAGCTGGCATTCCCCCCCCCCACCAGCAGGTGGGCACTGACAATGAGAATGCTTTCCATGACCAGCAATCTAGACCAATTACAGTCTGAAGCACTTCATCTTCTATGCCCCAGTGACCACAGTGACCTGGAGGAAATGATTGCTCAAAAATCCTCAGTGACCTTGCCTAGGGATGCACCACATTCCCCACTGGAACATATCCATTATGGGGAAATCTTAGCAATGCACCTGCAGAGGGAAAACAGACTGTCAACTACTATCCAAAGGTCAAAAGAAAGCTCAGCGGTTGTCAGGTGCTGATCCTGTTTCTTTGGGAGTCTGGCACAGAAAGATAAATCTCATTTTTCATGAGCATGAATGCTTCATGTTCTCATTTATATGTGGAAGCTTAAAAAAAAAAATTGACCTCATAGAAGCAGAGGACAATAATGGTAAGCAGAGGACAATAATGGTTATCAGAGGCAGGGAACAGTGGGTGGAGAGGGCGCAGGAGGGAAAACCAAGGTGGGTAAACAGTAGGTAGAAGGAACAAGGTCTAATGTTCTATAGCACTATAGAATGACTATCATTAACAATTTACTATATATTTTCAAATCACTAGAAGAGTGGACTCTGAATGTTCCCAGCACAGAGAAATGGTAAATATTTGAGATGATAGATATGCAAATTATCCTAATTTGATCTTTATGTATTATACATTCATCAAAATATCAAACTCTAGCCTATAAATATGTACAATTATTGCATCAATTAAAAATAACAATAAAGAAAAAAGTAAATGTCACGTTGTGAATGGTCTATGAAAGCCACATGGCAAGGAACTGTGGGCGCCCCCTAGCGGTGGAAAGTGATCCCTGGAGGACAGTGAGCATAAAAGATGGATTCTCAGTCCTACAGCTGCAAGGAAATGAATTCTGCCAACCACCAGCAGACTGAAAGAGGACACTGAAACTCAGATCAGACGCAGTCCAGCCCACGTCTTGATTTCAGCCCCGAGACCTTGAGCAGAAAACCCAGTTAACCCATACCCAGACTCCTGACCCACAAAAACTGTGAAATAATAAATGTGTGTTGTTTTAAAGCCGCCATGTTTGTCGTAATTTGTTAAATGGCAATTTACATCTAACGCAAGAGCTGTGGTTCCCTAACGAAATTCCCTTGGTTTCAAGAATACACATTTAATCAATTCATTCTGGAAAAATGTTCATCCATTCCTACTCTTCACTGGCAATATTAAAAGGCCTCAGCCTCGTAAAGAATGAACATGTCTCACAAAATCTATTTCATGATTTTTCACTGCTGCTGTTCCAATCAACTGAGTATTTTCCAAATTGCTTTCCATGGAAAACTAGTTCTGCCAGAAAGCAATGTCTTTTGAAAATTCTGATGCTCAACAAACTTTTTTTTAAATCAAAGGTAGGTTCAACAAAATTAAGTCTGTTGATTTCAGGATTCCCAGGATCTTTGATATACTGGTATGTTCCATGTGAATTTCAAAGAGGAATAGAAAATACGGTTTTTCACAAGCAGAGAGCAGTCAGGAAGGTACTGACCATTTTTTAAAAAGATGATGCAGTTTTACAAAGCACAGTTTTGCAAGTGTGTCTGCATTCCAGCACAATCCGATTTCGTACAAGAAACCTGATTTGCCACCCCTATCTAAAGTCATGGTTTTCTAGCTGTCATGTGCGTCAGAATTTCTGGAAGCCTTGTTAAAGTTTCTGATGCAGTAGGTCTGGAGCGAGCCTGAGAATCTACATTTCTAACAAGTTCCGAAGTGATGATGCTGCTGGCCCAGGGACTGCACTTGGACAACCACAGATATGACAACCACAGATACATACTTTAGACTCCAAGTCATCCTGGTGACACTGAGTTGTGGGAATAAACTATCCACAGGTGAAAAGAGCCAGAAGACAGGTACGTAGACAAAGAGCAACAGACAACAGGGGAAGAGAAGAATGTGGAGAAAGTGAAATCTCAACTGGATTTCTAGGTGCTGCTCAAGGCCACCCTTTGTGTAAAGCTCCCAACTCAAAGGGGCCTTCCCTGTTCTTGTTGCTCAGGTGGGGGCACGGGTGTCTCAGGCTGTATGTTTAGCTGTCTGTCTCCAGTAGGCTTCAAGTTTTTTTGTTGTTGTTGTTTTGTTTTTTATACAAGTTCCCATTCTGTCCCAGGCTGGAGTGCAGTGACACAGTCTCCACTCACTGCAACCTGCCTTCCAGGCTCAAACAATCCTCCCACCTCATCCTCCTCAGTAGCTGGGACTACAGGTGCGTGACTCTATGCTGGGTCAATTTTTCATTTCTTTTTTTTTTTTTTTTTTTTTTTTTGTAGAGACAAAGTTATGCCATGTTGCCCAGCCTGGTCTCGAACTCCTGGGCTCAAATGATCTGTGCTCCTCAGCCTCCCAAAGTGCTAGGATTACAGGGAGTTTTCTCAGGCTGAGAAATAGAAGAGTCTTCTCCACTTTTCCATGTGAGCAGCCGGCACTGCAAGGGGTCTGCAGAACTGTCACTGAGAAAGGGAGCGGTGAGGGTGGCAAAAGGGGAAGAGAGAGGAGGAGAATGAAAAAGGAAGAGAAGGAAAGAATAAAAGAAAGAGATCATGCAGGAGAATCTCCAGGATCTGGTGAAAACACAATTTTCGATCCAGCCTGTCTAGGGTATGCCGGAGACCCTGCATTCTAACCTTCCCCATCACTGATGTGGGAACTGCGGGTCCCTGGCCTGCAGTGAAGTAGTGACACTCACCAAATGCCTCTTCTTTACCTACTCACATTTGCAGTCAAAACTGAGACCTCTAGCCCGGTGGTTCTCTAACGTAAATGTACCAGAATCCCTGGGGAGTTCTTTAAGACACAGACGACTAGGATCACCCTTAGAGTTTCCGATTCCATCCTGCGGGTGGGACCCGAGGGACTGCATTGCTGACAAGTCCCTGCAGGTGATGCAAATGACGCCGACATTTTGAGAACCGGTATTCTAGCCAGCAGGACTTCTTTCTTGATATTTCTATAGCATCAGGTGACAGAGACAGCCTCTATGGTTCTTGATGTTAATTGTTTTGGGTGTTGATAAAAAAAAGAAAGCTATTTTTTTCTCTCACAAAACCCCCCGCTAGAGGAACACCAAGCCCTGACCATCTAAAATATAATCCAACTTCACCACCTGCTGGTTACTTCAAGAAGTACATATAGTGGCTGACAGCGTGTTTGAAAACTGCTCATTGCAAATTAACCTTGGCAAACACAGTATGATGTGAGACACTAAACCACCAGTATTTTCACCTTCGTTCCTCTAGGGAATAAATATAATTTGGATAGTTACAAAATCAGTCCCCTGATTCATGGATAGCTAACCGTTAGTAATATTTCCAATATGCCAGACATCTGCCCTTTGACAGCTGATGTACTTGAACTCTATGGGAAACTGAGGCTCAGGGAATTTAAGTAACTTGCTTAAAGCCATGAAGAAAGAAGTGGTAGAGACAGGTTCAAACCAGTTTTTCTGCACCCAGAGTCCCATCTAAATCCCCAGGCTATGCTACTTCCTTCCAAAATAGCTAGAGGGAATATCCACTTAATAATTTTTGAATTAATTAGCTCATTCCTCCCAGAAACATAGCATTAGAATACACTTTAGACACAAACTTTTGCACAATATTTATCTTATAAAGAAAAAAACCTGGGGCACAGAGATGTGAAGTGACTTGCCCAAGAGCACACAGCACATTGTGACAGATCAGCAGAGTTGCCCAGGCTCCTGTGACCACACCACACTTTCAGCAAAATTTCCTAACAGTATGCAGGGCTCCAGCACTGGACTGTGCCCTGCCTCAAAAGAGGACTGTGCATATGTCCCTGCCCCTGGAAAATTCGAGGCTCTGATAATATTTGGGGGCTGTGACTCTGGAAATAATGAGTTCACTCATTGAAAAAATACAAAAGGTTCTTCACATTTTCTAAGATGGAGTTTTGTTCTTGTTGCCCAGGCTGGAGTGCAGTGGCAGGATCTCAGCTCACTCCAACCTCCGCCCCCTGGGTTCAAGCAATTCTCCCGCCTCAGCCTCCCAAGTAACTGGGATTACAGGCTTCCAACACCACACTCAGCTAATTTTTATATTTTTAGTAGAGATGGGGTTTCACCACGTTGACCAGGCTGGTCTTGAACTCCTGATCTCAGGTGATCCACCTGCCTCAGTCTCCCAAAGTGCTGGGATTACAGGCACGAGCCACCATGACCGGCCTTCACATTTTCTATTCCACCATTTAAAAAATATTTTCTAGTCATTCGAATAAGCCATTAAGATGTTTGACATGTACTACTTGATTATTTACTCAGTAGTTTCTCAGTAACCCGTTCATTTTGTTCTTATTAGTTCTTGCCCTACAGTAATTATATTTGTCCAATGAAGTGTATGACATTACTTGATACATTTGTTGCTTGATCTAGTCATTTAAATACATGGAATTCATTTGTGTAATGCCTAAAAGCACCTAGCTTTCCGCAAGTGACATCCCCCCAACTTTGGGGAAAAGCCACCACCAGGTCTTCATTTGCCCTGCGACCTGTCTTTCTATCCTGGCAATGATGTCTGCAGGTTATGTGATGTGAGGAAATGATATTAACCCAACTTTTCAGATGGCAAAACTGGGCTTATTAAATTTATGCCTAGTCTTCCATTATTGGAACGCTAAGCATATGGGAGTTATTTATATCCTGCTGCTCAAGGTCATCGCTGAGGTCTGATTTTTCAAAGTTAAAAAATTGCAACCTTAGGCATAATGGGTTAACCTCATTGAACCCCAGTTTTGCTATCTGAAAAGTGGGGTTAATACCACTTCCTGTCTGATATGGTTATTACTGGGATTGAATAAAATAATCCCACATCAATATTTGCCAAGATGCCATATGCCAGGGAAGAATCCCATCGGTGCCTGTGATTACAGCAAGCTATTAGGATAGCTCAGATGAAGCATTACATTGTATCTTTTTAAATGAAAGACGCTGAATCTCAAGGCTGGTCATAAATGTGGCACTTCATGGTTTTCTTTGACAAGGTCCACCTCTTTAGAAGATACGTCTTTGTTACCCATTTCATAGCTAGACACACTGAGGCTTATTGGAACATCACCGTAGTCCATGCCCTAAGGTATTTGCGTAACTCTACAGGAATGTGACATTTTCAAATCTAAATATCAGTAGGAGATTTTCATCCTTATGACCTAAATATGTGGGGTGGGATCTATGCTGTTATGAATGTGAATTTTTTTCCCCACATCAGAAAACAAGCCATGAATTCTTAATGCTGCTTCCCAAAAAGGAAATGGATTCTCCCCAATTGAGGGTGGCCTCCTTCATCATTCATAAAGGGCGGTTCTCGTTTTCCAAGAATAGATTGTTCATGTGGAGAAAACACTTAGAATTCATACATTCTTCCATTCGTGCTGGGGGAGGAAATTCAATTTGACTGTATTCGTTGGGTTTTTTATACCATAGATAAGAAAATAAGGCAGCCCTCCAATTTCAAGAGGGACTTAGTGACACAGGGAGTTGAAATAATGATACACAAACAGAAAAACAGGAATTACTAAAGCAGATTCAGATTCAAGCTACAAAGTCTGCTCAATGGGGGTATTGTTCTTCTCTCCTCAAGGAAAGGTTGAGTGAAAGTGGATGGCACCAGGCAAAATGAGAAAGTGCACTTCATTTTGTTCTCCCCACAGCTGGTTCTGCAGCGGCATGCCATGCTTGGGAGACAGCTGGGGGAGAGGGAAACAATACCGCAATTGAAAGGACCCTGTGTTTTGCACGCGTGCTTGCTTTCATAATACGCCTTGTGTTTCTGCTTGTACATATTATTTAATCTTCCCTGCTTATAAATGCCCCAGCAAATTAGCTAGTTTGCTTTGCATTCTCAGCCTCCTCTAAAATAGGAAGATGTAAGCCCCCCCAATCAGGGTCTTCCCCATGGGGATTCTCAACCCTGGATGCCCACTGAAATCAGCTGGGTAGAGTTTAAAAAGTGCAAAGTACCTACTGTTCTTTTCTAACTCCCCTTTTATTTCTATATGATTTAAAAGTTAGGCTCAAAACCAATAATTATATACCGTTGTTAATGAACACACATATGCAAAGATATAATCTGTGACAACAACAATATGGCGGAGGAGAAATAGAGACGGGTAGGAGCAGACTGTTCTTATACTATTGAAACTTGGCCAGGCACGGTGGCTCACCCCTGTAATCCCAGCACTTTGGGAGGCTGAGGTGGGTGGATCAGAGAGTCAGGAGTTCGAGACCAGCCTGGCCAATATGGTGACACCCTGTCTCTACTAAAAATACAAAAATTAGGTGGGTGTGGTGGCACACACCTGTCGTCCCAGCTACTCAGGAGGCGAGCAGGAGAATTGCTTGAACCCGGGAAGCGGAGGTTGCCGTGAGCCAAGATCGTGCCACTGAGCTCCAGCCTGGGCAACAGCACAAGACTGTCTGAAACAAACAAACAAAATGAAACTAAATTGATATTATTCACTAGGGTGTGAAAAGTATATGACATTAATTGCAATCCCCAAGATAACCACTAAAAAAATAAAAAAAACAAAAAAAAAAAAAAAAATAAAAATAAAAAAAAAAAAAAAAATCAACTAAATACCAAAATGGCAATATTGTAGGAATTGAGGAACAGAAAGCATACAAGATATACAGAAAACAAACAGCTAAATGGCTGACATAAGTTCTCCCTTACCAGTAATTACTTTAAATGTAAATGAATTAAAGGCACAGACTGGCAGAATGGATTTTTTAAAATAGTTCAACAGGTTGAGACTCACTTTTTATTAACTGAGACAGCCTCCCTCTGTTGCCCAGACTGAGGTGAAATGGTGTGATCTAGGCTCACTGCATCCTCCGTCTCTCAGGTTTAAGTAATTCTCCCACCTCAGCCTCCCAAGTAGCTGGGATTACAGGTGACTGCCACCCCGCCCAGCAAATTTTTGTCTTTGTTTTTTTGTTTTTATTTTGGCTTTTCAGTACAGACGGGGTTTCGCCATGTTGGTTAGGCTGGTCTCAAACTCCTGACCTCAAGTGATCGGCCCACCTCAACCTCCCAAGGTGCTGGGATTACAGGAATGAGCCACTGTGCTTGGCCAAGACACACTTTAGATCTAAGGATAGATATAGGTTGGAAAAAAAAAAAAAATACAAAGTACCCCTACTCAGGCCCAAGTTCAGGTATGTGCAATATTTATCCTTAGGACAATGACTCCAGCGACTCCAACATGCGGTCAGAATTGAGAACCACTGAGCTAGAGGCAGGTGGGTGGGCTTGAACAGTCTTTGTCATTAAGTAAGCAGGGGACTAGCTGGGTGTGAACCACAGTCCTCACTCAGAGGAGCACCGTGAGCAGCAGCAGGACATCACGGTCAGTGCTCAGACATCAGAGAAGCCATTGGCTGAATTCCAGCTCTTACTCTGATGGGCTGGGCTTCTTCACGTCTGTCTGCAACCTCCCCCAACTCTTTCCTCTTCTATAAATGGAGAATGACAAGAGTTCAATTGAATAATGATTCATAAAAGCCATATTGTGCCTCACAAATTATGTTTCAAATGAACCACAATAGAACATAGTAGCATAGAATTAAATAGAATGTGTCACATGGAGTGACTATAAGCAATTTTTTCAGATGCGTATGCGTGTGTGTTTCTATAAACAGAGTTCTCGGGAAAAGTGGCTGCCTTAATCGTAACTTTTCCAAAAAGTTTGAAAGCCTCCGTTCTAGTCTAAAGAGTTAGTGTTAGGATTAAATGAGGCAATGCTATGGTGCATGTCACAGATGAAGAACTAAATAGGTCAGGTAAATAGCTATACAGATAGAGACAGATAAACAGACATACAGATAGATGATACACAGAGCGATAGATAGATACAGACAGCTATAGATAGGGATAGGTGCTAGACGATCTGTAGCATGGTATGTCTAATTCGGCATACAGGTGACAGAAACATCTGGATGACAGTGTGACTGCCTCAGCTATGGTCCCATTAGCAGAACTGAAAAGGCTGCACTCCTTAAGACAACACGATTTTCAAAGGGTCTTGAACCTTCAATTAGTTTAATAGGATAGGAATTTGCTCCCCAACATTGAGATTCAAATGGCATCACATCTGTTTTTTCTTTATCAAATGAACTTAGCTCTAAGACTTCACCAGCTCACTTTCTGAGAATGTCCATTTTCATCTTGTCGTCTCTGCTTTTTCTATAATCATATAGTATCAGAAAATAATATGATCATAGCTACTAATTAGTAGGTTTATTATGTGCTAGGCACTGTGCTAAGCACTTTAAATATAGTGTATTGTTAATTGTATCTAGGAGATAGATACAGCTTTGACCTTAATGTCTGTTTTTGTTTTCTTGAGACAGGGTCTCACTCTGTTGACCAGCCTGGAGTGCAACAGCTCACTGCAGCCCCTGCCTCCTGGGCTCAAAGGATCCTCGCACCTGAGCCTCCCTGGAACCAGGACAACAGATGCGCACCACCAAGCCCAGCTGATTTTTGTATTTTTAGGTAGAGACAGGTTTCACCATCTTCTCCAGGTTGATCTTGAGCTTCTGGGCTCAAAGGATCCTCCCAAAGTACTAGAATTACAGGTGTGAGCCACCATGCTCAACCACAATCCCTATTTTTACAAATAAGAAAACTGAAGAGTTCAGAGTCCCCAGTGAGTCACTATAAGGTTACAGTGGCTGTTGCTGCTAATTACCTCTGCTTCTGACTGGCTCTTGCACCATCTGCTGAACTCCGATGCTTCAAGTCAGCTCAGAGATGCTCTTCACGGACGACCTTTCCCGTGACCACAGGCTGAGAGTCAGAAACTCACATTGCTGCTCCCAGAACCTCTGCACTCAGAAGCCAGATGCCACTACTACTGAGAGCCAGCTCGGCCGTGGAGACCCCCACCCAGGCGGCGCTGAAGGAAATGAGAGGGAGACACCCAGACAGAACAGCAAAGTCTGTCCATCTGGGGGACCAGCAGCCTTCAGAACCTAGATCCTGAGAGGCTGACAACATTCTGGGCTGAAGGCCCGGAGTAGACGCTGACCCATGCCTTTATTCTCTCTGAACAGGTGCTCGTTATTAACAAACAGGTGTTCGGTATTTTCTCATTACACAAAATGGTCCAAGTAGGCAGCTGATGCCCACTTACCACTAATCACAGACAAACTAAAAAGTATTCTCCACGAGGGAGCCACGGGGGCAGGGTCAGCTATCTTAAAGAATTGTTTTAACCAGTGTCTGATGTTTACACATTGTCCTGCCACTTTGGAACGCCCCAAGTAATTTTCTACTAGGGGCGGGGACAGCTAGGTTTTCCTTGCCATCGTTCTTCCTAGCAAACAATATATTCTATCATACACTCAGCATTTCTCAATATTCATAAACTTAACATTTCTCAACAACTTAACATTTCTCAATACACTACCTTCCCATAGCTGCCCCCATCAGAAACTTTGAGGGCAAAGGTGGTGCTGGCATGTGGCACCCACAGAAACGGCCATCCCCCAAAAGAAGTATTGCCCTTTTCTTGGTACTGGGCATTGCCACTTGTCCACCAGGTTGGAATCACGTCCCCTTTCTCAATCACCAGCCCATTTCCCTCCCTGACCCTCTGTGCACCTCTGTCTCCCAAGAAAAACCTGAATGTTGTCTTTTGAATGTTTGGAAGCCTCTGTCTTTGATCTTGAGACACAAAAGCTACGTCTCAGGGAAGGGCAAATGGTGAACACAGATAGCTTGATGAATTTCTTGAGCTGCCACTCATGGCTTCAAAACTCCCACGTTAAAGACATATATCTCAATACATGGGTTTGCCATGGTAACAAATACTTTGCAGCAGACACTGCTGGTTCCCCATTTCTTTGCAAATAGACCCTGTTGATTTTTCCAGACAATGATGCATCCATCCCTAGGGGGATGAGCCACGCTTGCTTCAAGCCAATTTGTAGCTTGTGACAACGCATTATAATGTGTCAGTGATTTGTCTGCAGGTGGGCAATTAACCCAATTGGCTCAGGTGTGACCAATGAGGGAAGGACAACTCTATTAGAGTTTCTTAGAAATGTTTTCCTCCCTACATCAGAGAGAGCCGTACAAGAAAAAGGACCCTCTCCCTCCCTTCCCGTTCTGGACACTGCCATACTGGGACGTGACATTTAAATTAGTGACAACTGCAAGATTATGAGCCCAGGGACAAAAGCCAGTGCTCTGAAGATACTTCACTGGAAAGACAGGAAGACGTTCTTTCCTTGATGACATTAAGCCACTGTATCACCTCTGGGCTGCTAAAGTGGACTTCTTAAGAAATAAATAAGTGAACTTATGTTTTAAACCACTGTTTGTTGGGCATTCTTCCACTTGCAGCTGAAAGTCTTCCCTACAAATACATAAATGTTTCAGGCAAAGAAGAGAAATAAGTCCTTAGAAGAAAAAAAAATGGAACTTAATGAGGACATCATGCGTGACCTAGTGGTGTCCTGCTCTTTTCTGCTTTTGATAATTTGCTTTTTCAAATCTGATCTTCAACAAACTTAGTCCTCTGTTGCACCAAACCCCTACCGACTCCAGAAGAGATGGCACCAGTTTCAAAAGGCTGAAGAAGAGACCCAGAGCCAGCAAACGAGACATGGGGGTTTACTGGGGGGCTACATACTGGGGAGAGAGTTCAGTGGCAGCAGACTGGACACGAGAACCACATGGCCCAGTGATGGTGGGCTGAGCAGAAGAACGGCAATTGCTTTCAAAAGACAAGCAGTTTATACAGAATTTCCATGTAGCGCCCTTCCCCTAACAACCTCCACCTGGCAGTCATTCAGCCCAAAACTCACAGCCTCAATCCGTGTTCCATGGGATGGCCCAGAGGCTCAGATGTTTTTCATAGACAAGGAACAAATCTCTAGGATGGCCACTTCCATATCCCCTAGCTCAGAACACACATTCAGGTTCATCTCCCATACAGGGTCATTCTAAAGACATGCTTCAGGTATTGCTATCAGGTGTGTTTACCGTATCCCCAATCCAGACATCCTTCGGGTCTAAAGAGTTTGGATAATGTGTTATTACATATAAATGCAAAATTTTGGGTCCTTTTGTGTCCCCATCAATACTTTTCAAAAACTTTTCAGATGATTTACAAGCATTCATTAACTCCTTAGAATATTTCAGAGCAATTCCAGGCCATTGAAGGGACCAAGATACATGAAAGAGTTTCCCAGTCCTCAGGGGCTTGCTGTCTAGAGGGGAGGCAGGGAGGGAAAGAAATTGTCTCAAAGGTGACACTGCAAGTGAGAAAAATTCCACCTGAGCAGAGTGGAGGGACATTCATACTCAGAGCCTTCTCAGTTAACCCAGGTAATCTTGGTATAAAGTGGAAATGATCAGATGTAAAGGGCATGTCCCATTCTTGGGGACATTAAAGGATCAGTGAAGAAAGTTTCCCAGGTGTCCCTGAAGCACAAGAGGGGAAGAAGAACAAGCAAAAGTCTTTAGATGAAAGGAAAGAGATGTGGAAAATTCCAGGAGATAAGCAAGGCTTGGGGTTCTCTTCTCTATTTTAGCAATTGACCACAGAGCACAAGCATCTGTCACCCTTGAAAAATCTCCCAAGGGAAGAATGTTAAAAGCCTGCCCACGGGCTTGAATTGGGAGCAAGGGAATGATATGAGACTAACAACCATAAATTATAAATAGAATCCTTCTAGAAGATTCTTACGATTCCCCCCCCATCACGTAACAATTTTCTTCCTCACAGATACTTTGACTGCAATTCTTTTTTTTCTTTGAGATGGAGTTTCACACTTTCACCCAGGCTGGAGTAAAGTGGCACAATCTCGGCTCACTGCAACCTCTACCCGCTAGCATTCTCCTGACTCAGGCTCCCGAGTAGCTGGGATTATAGGTACCTGCTACCATGCCCCAAGAATTTTTGTATTTTTAGTAGAGACAGGGTTTCGCCGTGTTGGCCAGGCTGGTCTCAAACTCCTGACCTCAGATGATCCACCCACCTCGGCCTCCCAAAGTGCTGGGATTACAAGCACGAGCCACTGTGCCCGCCGATTGCAATTCTTTTATAATGGTTGGCCTTTGCTGATTTTCTTTCCCCACAGAATGTAACTGAATTTTCACAGAAGCAACAACTGTCTTTATTTTGATCATCACAGTTTACTGCATTAGGTTTTACTTATTTCCATTGCTGTTACCAGGTACGACAGGCATAAGCAGCGTGGGAACAAACACAACTGAGTTACTAGACATAAAATTCAACAGGTAAGCAACAGAGTACCCAGCCACGGAATAACCAACTCCCATTCACTGTCAGGGCTGTGAGCATCCTCCAGATGGAACGGCAGAAAAGCCGACCAGGTAAACCTGTAAAGTGGAGGTGAATGGTATTATCTATTTTCTTTCGGCCAATCATTCTGTTATCTGGGCTTTATATTTCCTTACAAAAGATACGCTGTTTCCTGGATTGCAACGCAGCATGACACTTGCTATTTTAGAAAATTTGCCCAACTTTAATTGGTGCTTTGAATTGCAAGCTCAACAGTTGATCAGTGTCATTGATCTTCATGGGACCAGCCTCTCCACTGCCTCTGAATCCACACAGCTCATTGCTCTCACCTCTCCTGCTGCATTACTTCTGTTTGCCCCACTCTTCCCTGTCTGCTCTCTGCTTCCCAAGGCCAATATGTACGGATGGTGGCAACACACAGTTGATGTAGTGCTGTGTCCTTCGGCTTCTGGTTGGGTTTGGCTGGGGGGATCCCAGGTAGGAAATTATAGGAAGGGAGGAGAGTGAGGTGAACCCAGACTGGCAGCATCCTTAGACAGAAAATCCCTGTTCTCAAAGCAGTAGATTTATCCCATGCTCTGTCTTCGGGGTTCACTGTTGTGACCCCTGGGTTTCCAGCTTATTCTGTCCTGCTACACCCCACTCGAAGCTTGGTAATTAATCTGCCAGGAAATGCATCTCCCTTGAATTATCCTCATATTTGAGTGTGTCATCTGTGTCCTTTTGTCCCTTGCTGATACACCACAGGATGGCTCTCATGGATTTCATCTACAGACTTAAAATTCTGTAGTCATAGAAGTAGAAACTGATGGGGAAGTAGCCAGTGACTGAAACACTTTCTTTTTAGTAATAGATATTGTCAAGGATCCAGAACCACCCTTCAGAAAACAAACTTGGTGGCCGGGTGTGGGATTGTTTGAGAAGTTCCCTATAACACATGCTCTCTGAACAGCTGTTCTTGGCTTTCAAACAGGGCAGTGTCCTTTTATGAATGTGTACACACTGTAACCCAGACAAGAAAAAAATATGTATATGATTCCCAGGAAATTGGCAGTCCTAAATGAATCATCCTAGGGTGAGGAAGCTGGAGGTCCTGGTTTTCAAAAATCCTCTTTTCTCTCCCCTTTTGGAAACCTAGAGTAGCGTTGAGAACGTGCTAACAGATGTAGTATACATTACAGTAGATTCATGTACCATGCATTGATGAAGCACTCACTGTGGGCCAGGCATGACGTTAAATCCTTCTCTGCCTTACATGATCTTCACCAAAGCCCTGAGAGCAGCCATTGCTCGTCATCTCGACACAGGAAGAATTTGGGGCTGAGGGGAATGAAGTGACTCACTGCCAGTCTCACAGCCAGGAAGTGTCAAAGCCAGGATTCAAACCTGTCTGATCCCAGGGCTGCCGGGCACACACCAAGAGTGGGGCAGGGGACAGGGGCTTGAATGCTGTCTTTGTCACATAGTGCTTGGGTCACCCAGGGCAGGTCACCAAACATTGAAAGCCCACGTTTGTAAAATAAAGCTAACAGGACCTGTGGCCCAGGACGTTGTCAGGAGTAACTGAGGCCCCTTCTTCTGCCTGCAGAGATTCCTATTCCTGAATAGATGCTGGAGGACATGGAGGAGAAGGGCAGGCGGCTGGGATTCCTGGGGGACAGGGTTTTGCTATCCTCTTGCAAACGTGATTTCATAATTCTTCATTCTGGTCAACTCAGACCTTAAGTCGAATAGTGATGACATAAAACAAAACAGCCACCATATACCTTAAGTCAGTGCCATGCCAACAGTGTGCTGTACACGATCTCATTTAAATCCCACACCATCCTAAGAGGGAGGAACTGGCATATCCTCATTTTCACGGTGACTAGACTGTCAGAGAGGTTAATTCGCTTTCCCAAGGTTACCCAGTGAGGAGGTGGCAGTGTTCACATCAGAACCTAAATCTACCTGGCTCCTGTACCTCTGCTCTTAACCCATTTATGCCTGAGGTTGCAATTTTTTGAACTGAAAAAATAGACCTTGGCGATTGCCTTGAGCAGTAGCATACAAATAACTGCCATATGCTTAGTGTTCCAACAATGGAACACTAGGCATAAATGGATTTCACGATTCTAGAACTCTTTTCTATTTTTTAATTCTATTTAGCAAACACTTCTATGCTTACTGTATGCCAGGAACTGTTCTGAACACTGCAAATATTAACTTGTGTAAAAATTCCGTGAGGTAGGTATTATTGTGCCTACTTTTACAGGTGGAGAAAACTGAGGCCCAGAGACACCTAGTAACTCGCCCAAAGTCACACAGCTTTTCCAATTCCAAACACACCTTTTCTTAAGTTTACAAACAAACCCAATGTCAGGCACTACAACATTCTGAGAGTGACAGGTTTGACTTGCCCACTGAATTACTATTCCAAATGGCAAGTACCAACATGCTATAAAGTTGTATCCTTTGTAAAAAGTGAAGGAAACAGATATTGGTTTCCAATTTTTAGCCTCACTAGAAAAAAGCCAGGGCGTATTATGGCCCCACTGGGGATGCCAACAAGATGCAAAAAGCAAACTCTGCACTGGTTTAGTCTCAGACCTCCAAGAAAGCTTCCCTAATATCTGCTTGCAGGCGAAATAATTCTGAATTACAAGTCTGCCAATAGGCAGCCTGGGCCAGGAGAAATGGGCTGGAGAAAAGCTCAGTCTCTTGTTCAATGGGGATATGGTAAATGTGCTGGGCTGACGATTAAAGGTTAATTGCTCTGAGTAATACTGTGGCATTTAATCCTGGTACCAAACAATCTGGGACAATATTGACCAAGATTCAGCCAACATCCGAATGCAAACACAAATGAAAATCCAAGTCTTTGGGTAGGGAGAGCCCAAGCAAGGATCTGAACTCAGAAGACTCGATTAGGAATGAGGCAATTCCTTCAGAACCCAAAATGTAGAGCTTCTATTCCAGCACTGTACTGTTAGAAACACTGTGGATGCTTGGCCTTTGCACACGTGGCTCTCTGGATTGACAGCAACTTTCTCCTTCCTCCCTGCCAGACCTCGGGCTTTCACCTGACCAATGCCACCTTTTATTCAACTGTCAATTTTAAGACGCTTCTTTCAGAAAGCCTTACTCCCCACCTCAGGCTAAGATAGCGCATCTCATCCTTGGCCTCATATTCCCCGTTTATTTACTGCTATTTGCATTTTTGTTTCACTTTATACACACCTCTCTTCATGTTAGTCTGTAGCCCAGATAGAACTTGTACTCTTTTTATCTTTGTATCCTTTTGTAGTCTTAGCACTTAATGCAGGGCCTGGCACGTGGTGTGTGCTTAATAAATATTTGGAGAACAAAAAGGATGGACAGATGGATGGATGGATGGATAGATGATTGGATGGATGGTAGGACGGATGGATGGATGATTGAATGGATAATTGGATGCATGAACAGATGGATGAATGGATGAAAAGATGGCAGGGTGGATGAATGAATGATTGGATGAATGGATGGATGAATGGGTAGATGATTGGATGGATGGATGGATGGTTGATTGGATGGATGGAGAGAGGAATGGGTATATGGAGAAAGGGATGGAAGGAGGGTGGAAGGATGGATCAGTGAGTTGTTGGGTGAATGGTCAGTTGCATACCTGAATGGATGAGTTGGTAGGTAAGTGAATGAACGGCTGAGTAGATGGTTTGAGGGGTAGAGGGGGAAATAAATGGATGCTTCTAGAAGGCAGCTGATAAAGGAATGACAGGACATTTCAATTTCTGGAATTCAAAGTAACCTAATCTTCTTCAGCTATAATTGGTCCATAAAATTCTGTACATCTATCACTGGAGAATAAGTGATATTCTCCCACACCACATTTTCCCTGACTCAGAATGAAAGTTGTTTTATTTCTGAACCCTTGCTCTCCTTCAGGATGGTCTACTTACTAATTAAATATGTTTCTTCTGGATAAAAATTCCATTCCATGTAAAACACATCTGTGATTGACTCTAAGAGTCTTGAGCCATATACCCCCTTGTTGCTAAGGAAAAATAGCACTTATAGGGAGTTTTTTATCCTTGTTCTATGACAGGAGAATCATTTATTTCTTAAGTTGCAGGAGCTGAGGGCTTGAGGGGTGATACCAAATCAACTTTGGTGATTGATCTGAAGGATAAATAACCTAAGCTATTAGAAGTAAGTTCAGATCTTCATTTGAATTTCAACTCTATGTTGTGAAGCTTGGCTAAGTTTCTTTTTTTTTTTTTTTTTTTTTTTT
>NW_016107539.1:3395866-3408463 GCF_001604975.1 Cebus imitator | reverse complement strand
TTTTTTTTTTTTTTTTTTTTTTTTTTTTTTTTTTTTTTCTCTTTGAGATAGAGTCTCACTCTGTCACCCAGGCTGGGATGCAATGGTGCGATTTTGGCTCACTGCAACCTCTGCCTCCCGGGTTCAAGTGATTCTTCTGCCTCAACCTCCCTAGTAGCTGGGACTACAGGTGTGTGCCACCACACTCAACTAATTTTTTGTATTTTTAGTAGAGACGGGGTTTTACCATGTTAGCGAGTATGGTCTCGATCTCCTGACCTTGTGATCCACCCACCTCGGCTTCCCAAAGTGCTGGGATTACAAGTGTGAGCCACTGTGCCCAGCCTTGGCTAACTGTCTTAACTTCGCTAAGTTTTATTTTCCTCATCTGTAAAAGGGGGACTAGGAATTATTGAAAAATAGTATAAAATTGGTTCAAAAACTTGTGTCAGGGTACAAGGAAAATAGCATGGTGTGGTAATTGTTCAGTCGATGAGAGGCTGGTTGGTGGAGTGATACAAGCAGTAATAAAAATATTTTCCATTCAATTCATAAATGAGCAACAGTACACTAAGATAATGTTTCACAAGTTATGAAATACCAATAGTAATAGAAAAGTTTGCGTTGGGCATAAAGTGAACTTTAAATACTATTCAGTCACCAACTGAGAAGGTGAGAAAGTTAGCAATTTTCTTTCAATTATCCCTGTGCAATTTTCTTTCAATTATCAATTAATGCTACTGGTTATACCAAAGAGAGAGCCTTCATTTGATTCTAGAATTTCTTTAACATGTTTTTAACAGAGTGAGCTGGACTTGGCTGTGGATCTTAGGCAGGCAACAGAATCTAGCTAGAATGTAAGACCTTTCTTTACATTTGTTACAAGTTTATTTCTTAATGTTACATTTTATTTGGGGGATGTAATACCAATTTTCCACTTACAGTCATCCTATTCAGTCTATTTTAAGTACTTTAAATGAAATCGTGCATCAATTTAAAGAAAATATGTATTTGTGTATATGGGATGGGGAATGAGAGAAAAACCTTAAATGTATATAAAGTTTGGAATCCCTGCAGTAGGAGAGAGAAAACACAGATGTGGCAACACTGATCATGTTGAAATCCATCTGGGAAAAACGTGTGGTTTTCTCCCTGAGTCTCTGTCTCAGTCCTGCAGAGCAGTGTATGTTATTGCTCCTCAGAGGTGGCTTCTCGTTTTCTCAGCTATCGTTCTCTAGAGAAGCAAGGATAACTCAGATGTCCAGACACTATGTGAGGTGAGCTAGACAATCTCCTTCTCCCAAGGGAAAGACAAACCTAATCTCAGCTGCAAACTTCTACCTTAGGCATAACAGGAAAACCTATGGATACCACTTAGCAGCTTGGTCAGGGCTCACAAACTCAAGTGTCTGCAGGGGTCAGGAAGACCCAAGTAGTACATTCGTTCAAAGTGGGGACTAATCATCAACATTTTTTTAGACAGGGTCTCGTTTGTTGCCTAGGCTGGAGTGCAAGGGTGCCATCACGGCTCACAGCAACCTGTACCTCCCTGGTTCATGCAATCCCCTCGCCTCAGCCTCCCGAGTAGCGGAACACAGGCACACCACCATGCCTGGCTAATTTTTTTTTTTTTTTTTTACTATTAGTAGAGATGAGAGTGGGGGGCCTTCCTATGTTGTGTGATAAATACCAGCGTATAAACTCTCCAGCTAAGAGCATAGTATGTATTGGATGAAAAAAAAAATCATATTTGCCGTTTTCAACACTTACTTTGTATTTTAAGCATATTCAATTATGTTTATATTAAATATAATTATGTTACATTAAATACATCAGACATCTGTAAAATATATGTAACTTTTCATTTACAAGGATGCTTTTGCATTCTCATGGAGACATGGGATCTCCCATAGTGTTATTTTTTCATACTTTCAGAAGAAATAGTTCATGGTTCTTATAAATTTGCTCCAAGAAAAATGGCAGCACGAGGGTGAGGATAAATAGGCAACTGATGCTGGGTGGTGAGGAGGGAGTGATAGAAACCAAGACAAACTGAGAAGCGTGTCCCTTGGAAAAGGCAGCTGATGCCTAGACCCAGGCAATTGTGATGTGGCAACACTACCAAACCTTTTCATTGTTAAATGAGAGATTAGAACTGTAAATTTTTATATAAAGATTTCTAATTATTAAATGTTGGCGACTGGTCAGATGTGGTGGCTGATGCCTGTAATTCCCGCACTTTGGGAGGCCCAGGTGGGAGAATCACTGGAGTCCGGGAGTTTGAGACCAGCCTGGACAACATAGAGGTACCCCATCTCTACGAAAAAAAAAAGGAAAAAAACAGTCCAGGTGTAGTGGTGCACAGCTGCAGTCCCAGTATCTGGAAAGCTGAAGCCCAGGGATCACTTGAGCCCAGGAGGTCCAGACTGCAGTAAGCCATGATGGTGCCACTGCACTCCAGCCTGGGTGACAGAGTGAGATCCTGTCTCAAAAAAAAAAAAAAAAAAAATTCTTGGGAATTAATCCTCACTTGGAAAAAACACACTTCCCTCTAGTAACATCATAGAAGACTCATCACAAAGTTCTTGCCCCCAGCCCCTTCCTTTTATCTCTGATTTGGTGTAGCGGGGAAAACTGATCCACAAGGAGGCTGAGTGCTGGAAGATGAAAGGAACTGGGTGTCAAGAATCACTGGCTTTGGCAGTTGACTAGAGGTAAAGACAAATGTTCAATCAACATGAGACAACACTTTTAATGTCACTGTCATGAAGGAAGTGAAAATTACAACAGCAATCCTAATGAGACACCTTTTTTAAATTAAGCAGATACAAAATAATTTAACTGTGAATACCCCATTTGAACCTAGGTACAAGGAAACCATCCCTTTCACAGGGTTGTTCATCCATTCATCCATCCGTCCACCCATCCACGGAAGTGCCAAATATAATTTTGAGTTATAGAGAACCAGCCTGGACTCACAGAAGACCATCCAATTGAACAGGAATTTGGCCATATGTATCAAATGCCTCTAAATCCTGACTACCCTTTGATCCGATTCTTTAACATCTGGAAAATGCTTCTAAGGGAAAAGTCTAGGACATCCGTCATGTTTATAATAGCAGAAGGTGCCAAACACTTAAATGCCCAATGTGGCCAGGGAGTTAATTCATCTGGGGTAGTTAAAGAAACCCCTAACCCCTATTTTAAATTTATTTGCAACATCTATAATGGGAAAAAAAAAAAAATTCCCTGCTTTCAAAACAGTGTTTCAGAATAATACAGGTATGGTATTAACATGGAAGGAGAGAAATTCCAAAAGATGGTGTTTCTTGATGACAGGATTATAGATTATTATTTTAAATTTTACCCTCTGTGTGTTTTATAATAAATTTGTAACAAAAAAAACAAAAAGCAGTTTTCAAAGTTTTGTTCTCAGAGCACTTTGCACTGTTAAAAGTATAGAAGATCTCAAAGAATTTTTATGTGGATTGAGCTATAACTATTTGTCACATTAAAAATTAAAACTAAGCATTTAAAAAATTTGTATGATTTCATCTCAAAGAAATAAATCCCTTCCATTTTAGCAAAAATAACATTTTGCTGAAAAATTTTTTCTAAAAATTTTTCAGCAAAACTATTTGTTTTGTTCCAAAAGGCAAAAATAATGGTAGTTTTACATTGTTGCAAGTCTCTTTACTATCTGCCTTAATAGAAGACAGCTGGATCCTCCTATCTGCTTCTGCATTCAATCTGTTGCCATATGTTGTTTCCGTTAAAGCACACAAAGCAACTCCAGCCTCTTGCAGGTCTGTAGCTAGAAAAGGGAGAAGTATTGACAGCCTTCTCGGGTAATTACAGATAGTTTCTACACCACCACCAAAACCTGGCAATTAATAGTTGCTTGAAGTTGCTTGCAATGTGGAATCTGAAACTTACCACTGAACTTTTTTTTTTTTTTTTTTTTTTTTTGAGACAGTCTTGCTCTGTCACACAGGCTGAACTGGAGCTCCCATGTTCAAGTAATTCTCCTGCCTCAGCCTCCCTAGTAGCTGGGATTACAGGCATGCGCCACCAGACCTGGCTAATTTTTGTATTTTTAGTAGAAACGGGGTTTCACCATGTTGGCCATGCTGGTCTCAAAATCCTGACCTCAGGTAATCCACTCACCTCGGCCTCCCAAAGTGCTGAGATTACAGGTGTGAGCCACTGCACCTGTACTGAGCTGCGTCTTATCTGTGCCTGTGAGAGGATGAAAGTGAGAAAGCTTAGTATTATTATGAAGATGGTTTGATCTCCTAAACCCCCTAAAACTTTCAGGGACATCCAGGGATTCCTGGGCCACCGTTTGAGAATCATTCTTTATACGCAAGAAAGTGTGTCGCTTTCAGAGGCAGCCCTAGGACAACGGGAGAGATGGCTTCACTGTTTGCATATGTCTGGATGACCTTCCTAATTGTTGATTTCATTTTTCTGCTGCACATTTCAATTAAAAAAAAAAAAAAAAACTTTCCTGATGTCATTGTCATAGATTGGATTTGTAGGAAGCAGACTCTGACATGGAGATTGGCTTAGGAAGTTCGTATTTCCTGCCTCGTATTCTCTTTACCCACAAGAAGAAACAAACAAACAAAAAAAAAAAACCAACAAGTCACATGATGGGGAAATTATTAGCACTTCATAATACTATATTTTCAATTCTATTTGAAGAAATATTTATAGATGCTTCTGATTAAAACAGGTTTCTGACTAAAGAGTCCCTGCAGCAGAAGCCAGGTGGAGTGGCTCAAGCCTGTAATCCTAGCACTTTGGGAGGCCAAGGCGGGAGGATCACAAGGTCAGAAGATGAAGACCATCCTGGCCAACATGGCGAAACCCCGCCTCTACTAAAAATACAAAAATTAGCTGGGCATGGTGGTGCGTGCCTATAATCCCAGCTAGTCGGGAGGCTGAGGCACAAGAATCTCTTGAACCCGAGAGGCAGAGATTGCAGTAAGCTGAGATTGCGCCACTGCACTCCAGCCTAGGTGACAGAGTGAGACTCCATCTTAAACCAGGTCTTACAAAATCAGATGTTATATTAGGTGGCCCTCACCCCGTCTGAGTTCTAAATATTTAGTGTGTCTCCAAATCTAGACTAGGACCTATGAGGTCAAGATCACCTTCCTCTGTCATTGAGGAGCTCCTGGGGTCCTGTTCTTTCCAAGCCCAGAACCGAAAGTGACTGGGATCCTATCTTCAAAAAGTGTTAGAATCATAAACGTGAGCCGCCTCTAATAAAAAAATACCTGTTCTAAGTGCTTCGCATATATTAACTAATTTAACCATCACAACAATGACCCATGGTTGTTCCCCATTTTACAGAAAGATTGTTTGGCTGCATGCTTACCTGGCGGTCCATGCTGGAAATCTCACAAACTGTTCCTCTTCCTTCTCAGCACCCTTTATCAGTTCTGCCTCCAAATTATGTCTTCATTGTTTCCTCTGTTCCCCAATTCCTCATTCCCTTGCTCTCTCCTCCCCTCCTACCAGGATCACGCCGCATTATAGCTGCCTGTGGACTTGACCGTATCCCTCTCTTTGAGGACATGGACTGTGCCAAGTCACTTGCTGAGCCCAGCTAAGAGCAGGTGCTCCAGGGACACCTCTGGAATGAATTAACTGCCTCCTAACTCAGTTGCCCATGGAGTAGACAGTCAGTGGCCATCAGCTATTTCCCATTCCCAGTTATCTGCTAAACGATAAAACTGTGTTTTTGCTTCTTTGGCCATATGTTCACCCCCAGAGAGAAATCGTATTTGTTTAAATTGGTGACCTTTAACCCTGACTTATACTTTAGGATCGCCTACATTATTAAAACTACCTATCCTCAGGCCCCACCTTAAAAGACGAGGATTTCGATTTTTTAAAGCTCCCTGGTTGATATTAACATACAGCCATTGCTGAAAACCATGAGTCTAAGCCTAAGGCAACAAATGATGACCCATAGGCCAGATACAATGCCACCTGTTTTTGTAAATAAAGTTTTATTGGAACACAGCTATGCCCATTTGTTTATGCACAGCCTATGGATGTTATTACTCTACAGTGGCAGTTTTAAATAGTTGAAATGAAGATCTGCATGCCTGTAGTCCCAGCTCCTTGGGAGGCTGAGGCAGGAGAATCACTTGAACCCCAGAGGCAGAGGTTGCAGTGAGCGGAGACTATGCCATTGTACTTACTCCAGCCTGGTGACAGAGCGAGACTCCGAAAAAAAAAAAAAAAAAAAAAAAAATTATATGGCCCATAAAACCTAACATATTTATCTATTTCTACTTAAGTTTTATATATGGTGCAAGCTCTTAGCCAAAATTCTTTTTATTTTCTTTTTCTTTTTCACAAATGGATGACCAGCTGTTCCAGTACCATGTGTTGAAAGACAATCCTTTCTCCATTGGGTTACCTTGGCAATGCTGTCAAAAATAAACTGGTGGTATATGTGTAGGTCTGCTTCTCTCTATTCCAGGGATTGACAGCTATAGCTTTTGGACCAAACCTGGACCACTACTTGCTTGCTTGTTTGTGTGTTTTTTTAGTTTAACATTTTTATTTTATTTTTAAAATAATTTTTAAACTATTTTAAATATTATTTTTCATGCAAAAAGTTCAAACTAGGCAAAAGAGTACACAGGAAAAGTCTCCCTTCTGTCCCCACCCAGTTCATCCTGTTCTCCTCCCTGTAAGCAACCAACTATTACCAGTCTCCTAGATGACTTTCTAAGTCCCTACAGGAATAAAATCTTTTAAAAACTTCTTATTCAGCTATAATATTCACATAGAATTTTTAGAAATTGTGTGTGTTAAGAAACACATAACATTAAATTGACCATCTTAACCATTTAAATGTACAGTTCAGTAGTGTTAAGTGCATTCACATTGTTGTACAACCAACACCACCATCCGTCTCTAGAATTCCTTTTTTTCTTGCAAAACTGAAGCCCTGTCCCCATTAAACAACTTCCCATTCTCCCCAACCCCCAGCTCCTGGCAACCACCATTCTACTTTCTGTCTCTATGAATTCAAATACTCTAGTTACCTCATATAAGTGGAATTATACAGTACTTGTCATTTTGTGATTGGTTTAGGCCACTTAGAATCACGTCCCCAAGGTTAATCCATGTTGTAGCATGTATCAGAATAATCTTCCTTTTTAAGACTAAGTAATATTCCATTGTATGAATAGACCACATTTTGTTTATCTCTTTATCTGTGATGAACACTTGGGAGGTTTCTACCTTTAGGCTATTGTGAATATTCCTTCTTTCAATTCTTTTGAGTGCATGCCCCAAAATGGAATTGCTAGATCATATGGTAATTCTATTTTTAATTTTGGAGGGGGAATCTCTATACTATTTTCCATAGTGGTGGCACCATTTTATATTTGTCCCAATAGTCCTCAAGGGTTCCAGGATCTCCACATCCTCACCAACACTTTTCTGGCTTTGGCTGTTTGTGTGTTTTGGTTTTTTGCTAGTAGACAACCTTAAATGGGTAGGAGGTGGCATATGGAATGTATTTTAATTACAAAAATTAAATCATGTGTACATATTTAAAATTTCAAACAATACTAAAGTCTATAAAATTGAAATAGAAGGTCCTCTCCCCTCTGTTTCTTCCCCACCTGATAGACCCTCAGTGTCTCTCCACTGTTAATATTTAGGGATTTGGAAATTGTATTGTCATTCTTGAGCTCAGAAAACTCAGATTACTGTTGGACTCCTTCCACTCTTCCCTCCGTCCACTCACTTCCATTGCCCACTCCCTCCACAAGAACCCTACTAGGTAAATATTATTATCCCCATTTTGCAGCTGAAGAATTTGAGAAGAGAAGTAGGTTACTTAAGGACACAAGGCAAAGCCAGGAGTTCAGACTCAGGTGAGTGGGACTGACTTCAAGTTCAATGTTCTTTCCACAGCTTTCTTGGCCTGGCTTCTGTCCAGATTCCTAGAGTTTAGTTGTTACACCACCACCTGTATTTTTTTAAATAAAGTTTTATTGAAACACAGCCATATCCATTTAAATTTTGCTTTCACACTACAATGGCAGAATTGAGTAGCTGCAACAGAGACCCTGTGACCCACAAAGCCTAAAATATTTGCTATCTGGATCTTTCCAGAAAAAGTTTGTTGACTCCTGACCTAAGCCAATTACAGCAATCCTGCTATCCTTTGCAGGGACTGGTTTTTGGAGAGGAGTGGTCAGATCCAGTTCTGATCAGTGAGGCATGAAAAGAAGTCCATTTCTCTGTCTGAAGCCTTCTCAAAAGCTTTTTCTCCCGGAAGAAAAAAAAAAGTTTCTATTTTTTCTTTTCTTTCTTTCTTATTTTTCAACATTTGGGAAGGAAAAGTCTTTTGTGTCTATCCCTGCTCTATGCAGCTGAACTTAGTGGAAGACTGTGTTGTCTAGAGCTGAGGTAGTCTTCTTGCCTGAGTCTGGCAGAGGAGAAAATCAGAAAGAACCTGAGTTTCAAAGACACTGTTGAGTGGCTGCACCAGCCCCGGAAGCACCTTCCCATGGGTTTCCTGTTAATGAAACCGGAAATGCTCTTTTGGTCTAAGCAGCTGTCAGTCACATTCTCTGCTACTTGTGGCTAAAATGCATCTTCTCTGGCTTGCCCGCCACCATTTCCTTCCTCTAGCCCATCCTCAGCAATGTCCCCAACTTAGGGCTGCCAGTTTTACTAAATACAAGTACAGGACACCCAGTTAAATTTGAATTTCAACAATAACGAATAGTTGTTTTTGCATAAGTATGTCCAATATGGTACATGAAACATACTTATGCTATACTTATGCAGTATTTGGGACATACAGTAAAAAATTATTCATTGTATCTGAAATTCAAATTTAACTGGACATCTTGTATTTTTTATTGTGGTAGAATATATGGAACATAAAATTAATCTTTTTAAGAGTTTTAAATATATGTTTTATTGGTATCAGACACATTCTAAATGCTGTGTAACTATCACTATCGTCCATCTCCAGAACTTTTTCATTTTCCCAGACTAAACTCCGTACCCATTAAACAATAAGTTCCCATTTCCCCATCAGCCCCTGACACCCACCATTCTACTTTCTGTCTCTATGAATTTAAGTCTTCTCATATAAGTGGAATTATACAATATTTTTCTTTTTGTGTCTGATTTATTTCACTTAGCATAGTGTCTTCAGGGTTCATCCATGCTAAAGCTGTGTCAGAATTTCATTATTTTTATCAAGCAACATTTCCCCATATTCCTCTCAGTGCAGGCATCTTTGGTGATCCTTCAGAGTAAAGCCCAGGCCCCTAGCATGACAACCAAGTTCTTTCCCTGGCCATATTCATAGTCTTATTCTCAGTAAAAATCATACTGCTTATCTGAGTACTATCCTATATTCCAGCCACCAGGCACCTGCTGATCTCAGAGCTGATGATGTATTTCCCTGCCTCTTTTCTCTGCTTGGAATTTCTGTCATACATACTCCACATCTCTTATCCTTGCCAGTTTTCAGCTTTCCAGGGGCATACACCCCCTGTAAAGTGGCTACCAAACTTTCACCCATCCTTTTACCCCAGCAGTTCTCAACAGAGGAGGTTTTGCCCCCTAGGAGCTATTTGGCAATGTCCCGAGACGTCTTTGCTTATGACAACTGAAGACACATCCTGGCACATATGGGCAGAGACAAGGGATGCTCCAAACACCCTACGATGCACAAGACAGCCCCTTCAGCACCAAATAATCCAGACCCACATGACAGTAGTACAGAGGTGGGCGATCTTGCTCTGCCTCAACCACCACCCTTGGCTTCTTCCTTTCTATGTTACTTTTTTTATACTTCAATAATACTAATACTGACGAACAACAGCAGCTACCTTCTGCTGCTGTACATCACAAGTTATGTACCAGGCTGTGTGCTAGACATTTTCCATATATTAAGTGTCCCATCCCTATTTGGCAGTGAGAAAACAGTTCCATGGAGTTTCCTTTAGGAATTTCCCCACATTCACATGGGATAGCTGAAGCAGAACTGAGATCCAAACCTAAGACTTATACAGCGGGTAACATATCGTATTCAACATGCCAGGAGCGATTTAGATAACATTGACGTTGGGCTGGCATTCAGATAAGCACTTAGGTTACAAATATAAATAAGACGCAACTTTTGCCATGTGAACAAAATTAATCTCTCTGAATAGATGGCTGCATCATGGTCTCACACACCTCTGTAGACTCAGTGAGAGCCAATAACAGTAATAACAGGTATTTCTGGTTGAGCCCTTAGTGTTTGTCAGTGTCTGGGCTTGGTGTTTTCATTTGTCATTCCATTTTATCTTCAAAACAATCCTCAGGGGAGACATTACTGTTTCTATTTTAGAGTAAGAGGATTTTGCACAACTTGATTTTGCACATGCTTGACTTTGCACAGCACAGAAGTAGGAGCTAGAGTTCAAACTGGGGTCTAATTCCAAGGCCCTGCTCTTGACCACTCTGTTCACCATCGGCCCCCTCACAGAGGCTAGTAAACAGCATATCACGATGGAGAACATGGTTTGAATTAGGGGAAATGGCAGGTATGGTCTTTGCCGATGACAGCAGTAAATCCCCACTCTATCTCCAGGAGCAGGGATAGAGGTAAACAGAAAACCGTGCTCTGAATGGAAGTCATGATTCACTGGCCTGCTTATTGCATTATATTCTCATACTTCAACAAGATTAGGAGGATTAGACAGTCTCCATGCACTACACTGGAGAAGGCATCCAACGTAGTTCTCAAAATGTTGCATAAGTTTTAAAATATGACCTAAAGAATCAGAGATTTCAAACAGAGACGTATAGTCAAGTAATCTATATTCAATGCAGTTGGCATGCAGTTTCTAGATTATTTGTGAGTTTTGTTACTTTTATTTTCCTTCAATTATGTTTATATATTTATGCATGTGTGTGCATATACATCATATATGCATCTGTAAATTTAGTTGTTAAGAGTGCAGGTCCTGAAGTCAGATGCTATGTGTTTAAATCCCAACGTGTTCTTAGTCATTTTATGAAGCATACTGCATGCCAGGCACTGTGCTAAGCATTTTCTGTGAATTATCTCATTTAATTCCCACACCAGCTCTATAACTTGGATGCTGCCAATAGAACCATTTTTAGATCATAAAGCCAAAGCACAGAAAGGGCAAACGACCTGCCCAAGGTCACACTGTTAATCAACTGTGATACCAAAATTCTTTCTCAGGCTGAGTGATGCTAGACCCTGGGTTCCTAACCAAGACTGAACCCTGGGTTTCACCTCGAGAGATCTGCCCCCAGTGTTAGCTCATGGCTTAATTTAGCATAAGACATTGGCCTTCACTCAACCTGTTTCCTCCTTACCCAGATAGATACTTCTTATGTCATAGAACTATAGGAAGGAGCATATCAGATAAAGCACAAGAAAGTGATCTGAAAAACGCCAAGCGATGGATGGCATACAAAAAGGCAAAGGTGCATGTCAGATTTTCCATCTCAGCTGGAGCAGGATGGGCATCCTGACTGGCAGGAGACCAGCTATCATTGACAGGTCATGGATGCATGACCACACTGTAATGTCTGGGTCATGCCCTCATCTGGTTCAGTGATCAGAAACACAGCGAACATGGCTTAGCAGGAGCCAGAAGCCTGCATGGAGGACAGAATGTATGCAGGGCGGGCAAGGGCAGGTATGGAAGAGGGATCTGGGGAGATTTCTGATTTCGGTTTTCCAATGACTCTTTTCGATTCAACAACCAGCTCCATCCAGATATTCAGGAACGTGGTTTGATAACAGGAGATGACAGCCACATGTGCTTGTCAATATTTGAAGAGGGGTGGAGAACGTAAGGCAGGAAGATTAAGAGGCAAACCAAGTCAGGGGTGTGACAATGAGCACCACCTGAAGTCTGCGCAGCAAAGAGAAACTTTACTCTTAGCAAAATCCCTGCTTCGTTGACACTGGGAAATAAATTCTTCCACCAAGAAGTTTGCACTTTTACAGACTTGTTGCTACCTCCACCCAGGGCCCTGAGCTTGGTTTATTGCTCTGTGGTTGCCAGAAAATCTTAACACAGCTGACCCTTGAACATCATGGGGATTAGGGGCGCCAATCCTGTAGAGTTGAAAATACAAGTGTAACTTTTGACTTTGCAGAAATTTAACTACTAGTAGCCTACTGCTGACCAGAATCCTTACTAATAACATAAACAGTCGATTAACACGTTTTCTATGTTATATGCATTATACTTGGATACTGTATTCTTACAATAAAGTAAGCTAAAGAAAATGTTATTCAGAACATTAAAAAGGCAACGCATTCGGCCGGGCGCGGTGGCTCACGCCTGTAATCCCAACACTTTGGGAGTCCGAGGTGGGCAGATCACAAGGTCAAGAGATCAAAACCATCCTGGCCAACATAGTGGAATGCCCTCTCTACTAAAAAATACAAAAATTAGCTGGGCGTGGTGGTGCACGCCTGTAGTCCCAGCTACTTGGGAGGCTGAGGCAGGAGAATTGCTTGAACCCGGGAGGTGGATTGCAGTGAGCCCAGATTGCACCACTGCACTCTAGCCTGGCGCCTGG
>NW_016107539.1:3341104-3395856 GCF_001604975.1 Cebus imitator | reverse complement strand
AAAAAAAAAAAAAAAAAAAAGAAGGCAACGAATTCTAAGAAACATCATGAGGAAGAGAAAATATTTTTACTATTCATTAAGTGGAAGTGGATCATCATAAAGTTCTTCTTCCTTGTCATCTTCACATTGTATAGGCTGAGGAAGAGGAGGAAGAACAGGGGTTGGTGGTGCTGTCTCACGGGTGGCAGAGGAGGAAAAAAAATCTATGTCTAAGTGAACTCATTCAGTTCAAACCCTTGTGGTTCAAGGGTCAATTGTAGTGTTATCTTTAAACTTGGGTTGAGTAAGTAAAATCTGATGAGACAAAGGATGGGTGTTAGAAATAGATGCTCTGTGTCACAAAGAAAAATTAGCACTAAGACAAAGGATTTTTCAGCAACACAATTTTTACTTCTTCGACTGCAGGAAGGACGCCCTCACTAGCCATCATGCCACGAGAGTACAATGAACAAAGGAAAACACACAAATGTATCCCTTACGCATTTGGGGTCATCCTTACTGCTGTGTCTGATCTCCATTGGCTGGAGCCAGACTTCACAATCTAAAACCCGACTGACTAATAACTTAAAACTTTTCTAAACAGGTAAAAGCAATGGAGAGCTGGGACATGCCTGTGAGCACGTCCAGCACAGATATCTTGGTTAAAGTACCAGGACATAGAATGTACTATGTGCCTATCAGCATGGCATGTCTAACAGCTACACAGGACAGGGATTAACAAAGTTATTAGCACACTTATTCTTTTCTTTTATTATTGTATGTTGGGCTCTGGTGTACATGTGCACATCCTGCATCTGGCAGGACTGTTGCATAGGTACATACATGCCTTGGTGGTTTGCTGTCTCCATCCCCCCACCACCCCTACTGTTGCCTACATGAAGCATTTCTCCCAGTGTTATCCCTCCCCATCCTCTCCGCTCCCCCTCCCCCTCCGCTCCCCTCCCCCCACAAGTAGCCCAGTGAGTGTTGTTCCCTTCCCTGTGCCCAAGTGTTCTCATTGTTCGTCACTCACCTATGAGAGAAAACATATGGTGTTTGGTTTTCTGTTCCTGTGTCAGTTTGCTGAGAATGATGGTTTCTAGATTCATCCATGTCTTTCCAAAGGACACAAACTCGTCATGTTTTATGACTGCATAGTATTCCATGGTGTATATGTGCCACATTTTCTTTGTCCAGTCTATCATTGATGGGCATTTGGGTTGGTTCCAGGTCTTTGCTATCGTAAACAGCGCTGCAAAGCACATTTATTCTTTAACAAGAAAGAAAACTTTAAAAAGGAACTTTTCTACGTCCCATAATAGGCATGAGATATGAGCAATATACACGTCCCCTGTTCCTTGCCGCCTGTTCACATGTAACATCCGCGATGCCCACGTGCAGAGAATTCTAGTGGGTTCACCACTGTTCAGCAAGCCTCGAAGCAAGTAAAACGCATGTGTGTTACAGCTACAATTGAGCATGTGGGAGTGCCAACTCTCCTGAGAACCCATGCTTTCTACACAAATCAGAAATTACCTTCAATACAGAAAAAAGGCAACACATTCTAAGAAACACAGGCAACAAAAGAACCCTATCCTAGCCTTTCTTACACATGTTACCTCCCTGTAAGGGCCAACCACTTGTGCTGAAAATGTTAACACAGCAAGATAGACATATAGGGCAGCTTAGAGTTTCTTTTCCTTTTGATTTTTCCTTACTCATTGTGGAAAGTAGAAAAGCTCCTTTTTAAAGTTTCCTTTCTTGTTAAAGAGTAAGTGTGCTAATAACTTTGTTAAGCCCTGTCCTAGGTAGCTGTTAGACATGCGATGCTTACAGGCACAGAGTGCACGCTATGTCCTTGTACTTTAACAAAGATATCTGTGCTGGACGTGCTCACAGGCATGCCCCAGCTCTACATTGCTTTTCCCTGTTTAGAAAAGTTTTAAGTTGTTAGCCAATCGGGTTTTAGTTTAAATTGAAAGGCCTGGCTCATCGACGGAGATCAGACACAGCAGTAAGGATGACCGTAAATGCGTAAGGGATAAATTTGTGTGTTTTCCTTTGTTCATTGTACTCTCATGGCACGATGGTGAGCAAGGGTACTCTTCCTGCAGTCCAGGAAGTAAAAAGTGTGTTGCTAAAAGATCCTATGCCTCAGTGCTAATTTCTCTTTGTGGCACCGAGCATCTATTTATAACACTCACAAATAAACTGAAGATAGAGAGCATTGGTAGAATGTGTGACTATCCAGATGTAAAGTAAAATCAGGTGAATTACTTCTACACAGCGTTTAGTGAGAACAAACTACGTAGGCCCCATACAAACTACAAAATACAAGTCATGTGATTTTGGAGATGCTGCACTCAAATTCATTGCATTTCAAACTAGCATTGCACGATCTGAAGAAGGAGGGCAAGATTCATGCTGATCATTTACATTTTTATTTTTTCTTTCTTTAGAATGACTTTGAATAATAAGTAAAATCCATCACAAGTAGAGAAAGAGACCATGAAGAAGAGAAACCGCTTTAAGTTTCATGCCTTTAATGGTACTTTTCCCTGCTTTTAGAGCCAAGGGCTCATCGTTTTCGTTTTGCACTGGGTTCAGCAAATTACGTAGCTGGTCCTGCCTGCATCACGGCTCCTGACTCCACCAGCTGATGCTTGGTCTACAGTTTGCCAGACGTGCTGATGTGCCCCACCTGAATGATTTTTCCTAATCTCCTAAATCGCTCATATCTCTAAACCTTACGTTTTTCTCCTGTAAAATGGGAGCAAAAGATTCTAATTTCACTGTGGACGTAAATAAAATGGACAGATAAACACCAAAGGCTTTTCAAAGACTAATATACCATCCAAATGGCAGTAGCTGCCACGTATAATTGAAAAGAGAGCAAGACAACCAGGAGTGTTGGCTCACACCTGTAATCCCAGCACTTTGGGAGGCTGAGGCGGGAAGATCACTTGCCGTCAGGAGTTCCAGACCAGCCTGGCCAACATGGAGAAACCCCATCTCTACTAAAAATACAAAAATTAGCCAGGCATAGTGGCATGCACCTGTAGCCCCAGCTACTTGGGAGGGTGAGACAGGAGAATTGCTTGAATTCTGGAGGCAGAGGTTGCAGTGAGCCAAGATAGCACTAATGCACTCCAGTCTGGGTGACAGAGCAAGACTCTGACTTTAAAAAAAAATGTGAACAAGTCCAAGCAGCCAGGAGTTGCAGAGCACGTAGTCTCTCATAGAGAGGTGGCCATCCTCATTTTGCAGGGTGCTAGAAGTTGGGGATACAAGAATAGATGCGAAATAAACACAAAGGAGCCCCCAGCCAAGGGGGATGGCAGAGGCTTAGGGAAGTACTGCGGTAGCTTGCTCGTAATCCCACAGCAGATCGGCAAGAATCGAGATCCGATTCTTGATTCTGTCTCAACCCAGGGCCAGAGCCCAAGCTCCTGAGCCCCCAGGCTTGTGTCAGCACAGTGTGTGTACATGGCAGCCGCTTGTTAATTGGGTTTACAACATTCCAGATTGACACGTGCAGCCCTGAACTGGAATCGAGTTTACAGCCCTAGTTATGGTGTGCCTGCTTCTGTATTCAGCCTTTATTTAAACAGCATTTTTTTTTCTTAAATGTTGATTTCTGAAAGAGGCCTTCCCCAGCTCTCTCTATTTCTCTCTCTTAGCTGACTTGGCTTTTCTTTCACAATGAGGATCACACTCTGTAATTCTATGTTTATATTTATGGGATTCTATGTTCAATGACTCTGAGCATAAGAAGGGTAGAGAACCAGCATCTTTTACTCACCTCTGTAAACTCGGGCTTATATATAGTCTGGTACTTGACAAGTATTCATGATGGGCGTGAAGCTGAGTATATTATTGGATAAAACCACAATAATTATTAGTTTGCATTTCTCTTGAATGTTTTCTCCAGAGTACTAAGTTGTGTAACTTAATATGTTTCCCTTCTTGCATTGGCTGTTGGGAAGCTCAAAGCCATTTCTGCAAACCCTCCATAGCCAAGTCTGTAAATCAACATGCACGTTTATTTTCGATCCTGTTCTCACTTGATGTTGCCAATTTTTTTCCTATCTTCTTTTGTTATATGTTAATTCATGCCCTCATAATCTATTGTATATGTCACTTGTAAGACACTTTAAACAACATCCTTGCTTGAATTAAATACATTGCATAGCCTGTCGAATTTCTGGCCTGCAAAGAAAAAGAATGCCCTTTCCCACATCATGGTGTGTCTCCAGAGCAATAAACCACCCTTAGGTTGCCTGATTTCTGGTGTCCAAACCCCTTAGTGATTAAGGTTTACATGACTGGGCACAGTGGAGTGGATGAGAAGCTATTTCCTTCCGATTTGGTGGTTAGGCGGTGGTGGAGGTGGTGTTCTAGAGCAAATGAAGGTAAAAGGCAGACCGCAAAATCTCACAGAACGTGTTTTCCCTGCTCTGACCATGACCTATGGTTACTGGGGAAGGAAAGTGCCTACCCAGGTCAACCCGGAAGCCTCAGTGGGTGAGAAGCACTGGGTAAAATACTTGGGGTGCCAGGGAGGCATTAATGCGAGAGGAGTCAGATGCTCAGTTTTTATTGGAGTTGGGAGGGCAGCCCCACTTCAGGGGAAGCTATTTCTGCAGAACGATCGGGGAGAAGGGAAGACTCCACCCAGGCTGTGTTTGCCCTGCTCTGTGTATTCAGCCAGCAGGCTCCGGACAAGGAAGCAAAGTGCAGGGATCCGGGCTCCACCAGGCATTAGGCAGCACCCACTGGAGACCCAGGACCCTGTTTAGGAGCAGCTCCGGGTGACACCAGGGGACTGAAGAGACTCCCACAGGAACTCAACAGGTAATGGCTTTCAGATCCTTTAGGCATCGCTGGAGGGTTTGTTGTTGGTGGTAGACAGTGTCAAATAGAAGTCAGGGGTCAGAGCGGGTCGAATTTGATCCCAGCTCTGCCTTCTGTTCACTGTATGGCCTTGGGTGTGTGTGAGCCTCAGTTTCCCTATCTGTGAAACAGGCCCAAAGATAGCACTCATCTCAAAGTCTTCAGCGTTACAAGGAGCAAGTGACAATGTGGTCAGTGTCGGTGCATAGCCACATACATAGCTCCTAATTGGTGGAACCATTGAGGGTCATTTCAAGCGCAGGACTTGGGGAGAAGTCAGTGGAAAGAGGGATACGCTGTGTGATCTGGGGATCCGGCAGGGCAAGAATCCCCCATAGCCGAGTGGAATCTGAGCCTTCACCTCAGGCATTGCCTAAAGAAGTGGGGAGACAAGAAAAAGGACTTGTGGGGTGCCTTTTGTGAATCTTATTTAACGCTCACGACCACGCCGTGAGGCAGGTGCTGATTCAAATCCCGGCTGCGTGACCCCCGTTGTCTGCATCTCCCTCTGAACCAGTTTTCTGCCTGGAAGAGTCATTGCAATTAGAGTGCGGGTATGCTGGAGCCATACCGCCAGATGCTAGCCTCAGCCCCCCTCCCTGGGATGGCTGGGTGCCCTCAGCCCTCTGGGCCTCAGTTTCCTCATCTGTAAAATGGACCTAATAACAGTACTGAGATCAAAGGACGGAGGGGACTAACGCACGTAAATACCTCTGCACTTAGTGACCCTTACCTTACCATCATCTCCATTTACAACCAGGAACGTGAGGCTGGGGGAAGAGGGAGCTGGAACTGACTAAGGTCTCATAAAAAGGAAGCTGTGGAACTGAAGTCCAGTCAGGCCCGGGGTGAGGGGGCAGCCAGTGAGACTCTCAACTTGGGCACGAAATTTAAGAGACGCCAAAAACTCAGTCACGGAGATGAATGGTATGTTAACACGACCCTTTTTAAAGTCAGAATTAATGGCAAGACACCCATGATGAACAAAATGTGAACATGCCAGGGAAAGATGGGATCCGGAACAGCGTTAATTTCAATTTTCATAAATGTCATGTTAAAATACTCTTCATCTCCATGACTGAGCTTTGTAGTGCTTCTTACATTGCTCCCCCCAGAGTCCAGGGCCCGACCCGCCTCAGCCTCGTCGGGATCCTGAGCTGATCACAGCGCTTCAGGTCCTGGGTGTATATACTCAGGGTGTGTATAGGTGCCTCATCCTGAACAAAGACAACAGATGGGGCAGGGCATGCTAAAGTAGTTTTTCATTTAAGCGAGGGTAGGGAGCAAGCAATGTCCCAAATCACAGAAGATTCTTTTTCTCCAAAGAGTTCTGGAACGCGGAAGGGTTTTGTTTTTAGGAAAAAGCCGTGGGCTTTGGGGAAAACGATCGGCCCATTAAAGCCCATGAATTCTGCCTGCTTCACCAGGACAAGAGACAGACATGGAGGGTGAGAATTGAAAAAGGCTTTGGGCTGGGGGTGGGGGTACCTTTGCACCGTGCAGGACCAGCTGTCCTGCTTGAGTCTTAGATGTAAGCTGATTGTCTCTGTGTCTGCAGCTTCTCTTCAAGCCAGGTGCCCTACCGTGAGGCAGCTTAGGATTTGCATGCCTGAGTCACGCAGACCTAGGCTCAAACCACAGCTCTACCTCTCTGTAGCTTTCTGACTGCCACTCTTGGGCAGGTAGGACTAGCAAGGTGCTTACCCTCATGGAGTTGACATCTGCGAGACAAGGGGATGGCATCGCTCAGCCTTGGTTTCTTTATCTGTGCGACCTGGGAATAATGGGCTTCTGTAGGGAAAAGGAGGCAATGTGTGTGAAGTGCCTGGCACCAGGGTTGGGGCAAGGGTGAAGCACCTTCCCGTGTTTTATATTTTTGAGGGATAAAATGCAGGGAGGCGCTCACTCTCTCCTGCCGATTCTGCACCTGAGAGGGTTGCCTTCCTGCATTTTGTGCCCTGCTTTGCTCACCCTGGCACTGCCTGGCACATAGTAAGCCTCCAATTAGCATTACCTGCTATTATCATGCACTTAAAAATGTTTGGTTCAATAAGACTATGTGAATGAGCTCTAAGGTGTCTAGGATTACCACCTGTTTGTGCAAACATAATTAAGTACTCCAATAGCAAAACATCCATCACCAAGCATCCCGGAAACAGCCAAGGTGATTTCAATAAAGGCACCCCTGCCCCTGGACCCACAAAGTCCCATACCAGGAATCAGGGCTTGGGTAGCACAGTGAGGACTGGATTTCAGTTCCTCGTGCTCCCTTGTGCAGTAGGCAACCTGTAGCACTGTACACGGCACTCCTGATCGTAGCTACTGCATTCCTAGCACTGTGCAGGCACACACAGTAGCTGCAGGATGTGGGGCAGGCAGAGCGGGTCTGTTATTGTTCCCCCTAAAAGGTCTTTGCTGACCTTGGGGGCAGAGGGCTGGTTCTGTTGGGTGTGCCGGCCTGGCCATGTTGGCGTCACCCTCAGCTGGGTGGTGAAAAGGGCCTGGGGTTTACCTACATTCCATTGCATTGATAAGGTGTCGCTTGTTTACTTGGTGACTCATTCTGTCAGCATTCCACCCTTCAAAACCACCCCACTTCCATTCAACAGTCATCTAGCTGCCTGCTGGCGATGGAGTTTCAGAAGTGCTTTCCCCAGGCCAGTTTGCATGGGGTTTGGCGTTTGGCCTTTGTCCAGGAGGAGGGCCTATTGTTAATCTGTAACGACAAGGAGGCGACATGGGCCATCAATCACTATGTAAAGGAGGAGGGATTTGAGGGCAGCTTCCAGGAGGCCAGTTCACTCATGGATCAGAACGCAGAGCTACCACAATTAGAGCATTAACATGATAAATGAATAATGTTAGCAATCACTAACATTTACTCCCCTGACTACTGCCAAGCCCTGGTGCGAAATCCTTACAATGATTATCAGTGACCCTTCAGTTATGCAATCCTCACTCTATTTTATTTATTTATTTATTTATTTTGAGACAGAGTCTTGCTCTGTCGCCCAGGCTAGGGTACAGTGGCTCAATCTCTGCTCACTGCAAACTCTGCCTCCCAGGTTCAAACAATTCTCCTGCCTCAGCCTCCTGAGTAACTGGGATTACAGGCATGTGGCACCACACCTGGCCAATTGTTTGTATTTTTAGTAGAGGCAGGGTTGCACCATGTTGGTCAGAATGGTCTCGAACTCCTGACCTCAAGTGATCCATCCGTCCCAGCCTCCCAAAGTGCTGGGATTAAAGGCGAGAGCCACAGCGCCCTGCCTAATCCTTACTTTAGATTGTACCATATATATTCCTTGTCTAGTTACAATTTTCCCATTGCAAGAATGAATATGCAACAAATATTTTATATTCCATGTTGTATTATATTACATATAACTATTTCATAAAGCTGGATGCGGTGGCTCACCCCTGTAATCCCAGCACTTCGGGAGGGCAAGGTGGGCAGATCACCTGAGGTCAGGGTTAGAGAACAGTTTTGCCAACATGGTGAAACCCTGTCTCTACTAAATATACAGAAAAAAAATAGCCAGGTATGGTGGCGGGCTCCTGTGATGTCAGCTACATGGGAGGCTGAGGCAGGAAAATCGCTTGAACCCAGAAGGCGGAGGCTGCAGTGAGTCGAGATCGCGCTACTGCACTCTAGTCTGGGCGGCAGAGCAAGAATCCATCTCAAAAAACAATTCATAAAATTATAGCATCACGTATACGGCAGCAGAGACAATAGAAAGTAAGAAAGTCAAAAGTTGAACAATAAGAACACATGAGCACAGGGAAGGGAGCATCACACAGTGGGGTCTGTTGGGGGGGTGCTAAGGGAGGGACAGCAGGGGATGGGGAGGTTGGGGAGGGATCACATGGGGAGAAATGCCAGATACAGGTGATGGGGGATGGAGGCAGCACACCCCCTTGCCACCTATGTACCTATGCAACGATTCTGCATGATCTGCACATGTACCCCAGAACCTAAAGTATAATTAAAAAAAAAAAAGAAAGTTAAGAGTCTAAACTCTGGACTTGAGTTTGCGAGGGTTAAGTCCTGATTCTCCCACTTACAAGAAGATGATCTGTATTAGTCAGCCTTGGTTGCAGTAACCAAAATACCATAGACCAGGTGGCTTAAACAACAGTCACTTGTTGTCTCATCTTCTGGAGGCTGGAAGTTCAAGATCGAGGTTCTGGCTGACCCATTTCTGGAGAGATCACTCTTCCTGGCTAGCCAACAGCTGCCTTCTTGCTGCGTCCTCACACAGTTGAGAGAGAGAGACACAGAGAGAGAGACAGAGAGAGAGAGGAGAGAGTATTCTTTCGGGTCTTTTTTTATAAGGACACTAATTCTATCTGATCAAGTCCCCCCTTCTGACTTCCTTTTGCGTTGATTCCTTAGAGGTCACATTTCCAAATGCAACCATATTGCAGGCCCAGGCTTCAACACACGAATTTTGGAAGGACATATTTTGATCCATAGCATGATCTGAGGTGAAGTGCTTAAGTTCCCTGGGTTCAGGTTCTGAATCTGCAAAATGGGAACAATAAAAATCCCTGCTGGATAGGGTTCTGATGAGGAAGTGACGAGTTAACACAGAAAAGCATTCAGGAATGCCTGGCATAAGGTAGGTACTATAGGAATGGTTGGCATTATGACTGCTAATTTATGGCCCATTTTATTTAAGGCTTATACTAACAGCTTATCTCTATTCCTCAACTGCTGTGCACCAGCCACCGGGTTATACAACACCTGGGCCACGCCCTTCTCATCTTCACAGGTGCCCCATGCAGGGAATCTGTTCTGGACGCACATGGCCAGCACGAGCCAGAGGGGAGCCCAGGCAGAGGGCTTGTGCTATTTCACCACCATGGACGATTTTGCTCATGTGCTCTTCAGAAATGCAGATCCCCAGGTGACACCTGGCCTCAAACACCAGGAGGAAACCCCCAAGCCCAAGCACTAGGGCGGAGTCCCTCATCCTCAGCACTAGCAAACCTCCGCAAAGCAGACCATCCTTTGCTGGCGGAAGGGGGCGGTCCTAGGCATTGCGGGGTATATAGCAGCATCCCCAGGCTCTACCCACCGTACGCCAGTGCACAACCCCCAACCCTGAAACCTGACCATCAAAACTGCATGAAAGCATTTCCAAATGCCCCTTGGGGGCCAAAATCGCCCCTGGCTCAAGAAACACTGTGCTCTACTTATTGTCAGGGAGAAACAAAGACCAGCATGTTTCCAAAAAGAAAAACTTTAGCAAAGCAATGTTAAGTCATCAAGGAATAGGACAAGATCCAAAATGTGAAATATATAGTCCTGGAAAATTGGGACCAAACTAAAATACCCTAGACATTGTAAATATGTTATATAGACAGACAGATAGATAGATAGATAGAGATACTCCTTGACTTACAACCGAGTTACATCCCTATAAACCCATCATAATATTGAAATATTATAAGTCGAGCCATCATGAGTTGACTTTGAGACACCTATATCACTAACACCAACTAGGTGCGCGCCCTGCCAGGCATGTTCCCAACACCTTTACCCCTCCCAGGATGTATCAGGACATGCCTCGACCTCTCTGTGCTCCTGGTTCCCATCAGACAACTGGGAAAATAAAAGTACCTAACCCAGCAGGTTGTTAGGAGGACCAAGAGAAGCAAATATATGCAAATCAGAGCTGCTCAGCACAAAGAAAACACTCCAAATGTGTTTATTATTTTTACCATTATAAATACTGTCATTTTCCACATAAGGATACATTCAGAAAGGTCAAGCACTTTGCCCAAAGCCCCACAACTTGTGGGAATTTACAGAGGCTGGTCTCATGTTCTGGTTTTCAAGAACTCTTGTTCTCAAGAGGAGAGAGGGGAGTGCCAGAGACGCAGGAGAGAGGAACATCTGGACTCAGGCAGCCTCTGCCCACGTCCTGGGGGGCCTGTGGCCTTGCTTCTGAACAACCGGCTGGAAAGCTGGCCCTGTCCTCCGGGGGAAGGGAAGCTGGAGGCCCAGGACAGTTCTCTTGATCTGCAAGCTGACAAAACAGTGCGCCAGCAAAGCAGTGTTCCCAGAAGGGATGTGAGTGTATTCAGATGCCTGGGCTGACCGTGGTCTGTGGACCCCGAAGCCTGAGACCATTCCTCAGTCTAAGAATCCCTAGACCTGGTTCTCTAGGGCAGGGTAGGCAGCAGCCAGGAGAGTTCTCTGACCCAAGGAGACACTCACTCACTCACCCCAGAAATATCCAAAATAGGGGTTCTCGGCCATGGAAATCACTTAGAGATCTTGAAAATACCCTGATGCCTGCCCCATCCCAGAGAATCTGCTATTATCCCTCTGGCTGGGGCTTGGGCATGAGGATCTCAGAACTCTGCCGGAGATTCTCACGTGCAGCGCAGTCTGGGGACGGGCCCCCAGGACGCAGGCAGGACGAGGGGAAGTGGAAAGTCTGAAACCCCACAATCAACTTAACCCCCAGTGGCAAAGTGCCAAACCCTCAAACACAAGCCTCATTTCAAAAACAACACCCCTCCCCCTGCCATAGGGCAGCTCAGTATGTTTAATGTAAAATAAGGTCATAAAGACAAAACACTCATAAGATCAGTTCAAGAAGGAAAGGGCATTTTAACACCGCATTCAAACTTTCTCTTTTTCAAAAATGAAAGCTCGCTCTTTCAATAGTATGTTTATCATTTTAAAAAAAAAAAAAACTCTGATTTATTTTTCCCCTTTTTGGGAAATAGGAGAAAACTTTATCACAGACAAGAATTATTGTCTGAACTGCCTTGAGCCTCGGTTTTCCCATCTATTAAATGAAGATTTTTTTTAAAAGTCTCCGCCCAAGTCATTCTGGTTTGCCCGGGGTTTTCAGTTTTAGCCTGAGAGGCCTGTGTCCTAGAACACCCTCATTCCTGGAAAGCCTTGACAATGTTCCCCATCACAGTATTTTTTTTTTTTTTTTTTGAGATGGAATCTTGCTCTGTTGCCAGGCTGGAGTACAGTGGGGCAATCTTGGCTCATTGCAACCTCCACCTCCCGGGTTCAAGCAATTCCCCTGCCTCAGCCTCCTGAGTAGCTGGGATTACAGGCATGCACTACCAAGCCCAGCTAACTTTTTGTATTTTAGTAGAGACGGGGTTTCACCATGTTGGCCAGGATGGTCTCAATCACCTGACCTCGTGATCCGCCTGCCTCAGCCTCCCAAAGTGCTGGGATTACAGGCGTGAACAGTATTTTTTATAGGTGTCTAATCATGAGAATCACTGTGGCATTTGCTATAAATACAAATTCCAGGGCCCCAACTTGACTCTTTGATGAGAGGATCACGGGAATCAGAAATGTTGCCAGATTCCTCGGTAGAGTCTCACTACCAGACACGTGTGCGGGTAACTGACTTCAAAGAGCAAAGGTCATATCTCTGAGAGTCTTGTTCGTGCCAACACTTGCATGGTGCTTGTGTGCCAGGCCCTGTTCAGGGCACTTAGCTTATTATATTCAGTGATTTAATTCTCCTACCAGCCCCTTGAGATGGAGGCTATAATTGTCTCGATTTTTACAGATGAGGAAACTGAGGCGCAGGGAGGCTCAGAATGCTGAGGGACTCCAAACTCTAGAGCCCACATTCCTATCCTGTGTGCTTCACTGATGTCTACGCAGAGCTGCAGCACTGGGCTGCCATGTGGCAAGCTCGCCACACAAGTCATATATGGTTATCATTAGCACTAGTTCCTTTCGGGCACGGAAGGAGTTGCCGTCTTCTTGCCAGCTGTTAACAGAAGGCTTCATTGCAAAACATCAAAATGCTCCTTTCGCCCTTCCTAGTTGTTTGGATCTCGCCCTGTAGGCTGAATAAATTCATTTCTGCTAATACTGAAGTCAACCAATAGATGGCAGTAACCTTTTGCTTTTGTCCCACCCAGATAAATCCTGTTCTTTAAAAGGTTGATGGACAGGCAGGAGCAATTTCACAACACATGCATTAAAACTGCTGGTGGAAAGTGACGGTGTCTGAATCCAGGTAATCACTAAAAAAGACATGCCATTGAATTTTCCTTCTTTCAGTCCCCTTCACCTTGAAGTGGCTGAGAGGCTACTTAGGATGTGCAGTGATCAGAATAATGTTACCCCAACTCTGTAGGAAGAAAAAGCTTCTCTCCTGCTTCCCTTCATCACGGATCTTCCAGCTCCAAGATTTTTCATAACCTCAAGCATTAATTGAAAGTAGTTCTCGGTTAGAATTGAATTTACATTAAATAGTAAGATCATTAAAATAATGCTTGTAAACCTACTGTTAAAATACTTCTAAGGCCAGGTGCTGTGGCTCACTCCTGTAACCCCAACAATTTAGGAGGCCAAGGTAGGCGGATCATGAGGACAGGAAATCGAGACCATCCTGGTCAACATGGTAAAATCCCATCTCTTACTAAAAATACAAAAATTAGCTGGGCGTGGTGGTGCGTGCCTATAATCCCAGCTACTCAGGAGGCTGAGGCAGGAGAATCACTTGAACCAGCGAGTCGGAGGTTGCAGTGAGCCAAGATCACGCCACAGCACTCCAGCCTGGCGACAGGGTGAGACTTTGTCTCAAAAATAGTAATAATAATAATAACTTTAAAGCTTGTTGAGACTGAATTTAGACATACTTTGTGTATATATATTCTTGCATGTGCATATAGGAACACACGTGTTTGTGTGTAACCTTAACTAACACATTTCACCTCCATGCTTCTGTTTCCACATCAGCAAAATTGAAATAATAATACCTCTGCCTTATTGGTTTGCTGCAAAGAGCAAATTAGTTTTACTATAAATAAAGTTCCTAGAACAGTTTCTCACAGATGGTAAGCACTCACCAAATGTTATTATTATTCTATCATTTCTGTGATTTTTAGAGTTGTTGTCATTATTTTTATGCACAGTAGGTTCAAATTCTGCTAAACGTTCTGTAAAGAGCCAGATAGGTCTCTGCTGCACGTGCCTAACTCTGCCGTTATAGCATGAAAACTATCATAGACAATATATTAATAAAAGGGCATGGGTATCTTCCAACAAAACTTTATTTGTGGATACCAAAATTTGACTTTAATTTTCATGCGTCACGTTCTATAATTCTTCTGATTTTTTTTAACCGTTTATAAATTTAAAACTCATTTTTAGCTCACTGGCCTACTAAAACAGGCAGTGGGCTGAATCTGGCCACCGCTGTTTGCCAATCCTAATCTTGAGGATTCACTGTTATACTATTGATGATGTCCCATTAACAGACAGAAGTGAGGATCTGATGCAAGTGTGTGAGTCATGGATTTTATAAATAGAAAATAGCGCAAAACAACAAGTGTCCTATATGTTTTAGCAGTGCTCAGCTTTATTATGTGGTATCATCAGAAAACATACACAAGCTCCATATTTGGTTATGTTTTAAATTCCTGCAAGAGAACACATGGTGAGATCTGTGACCCTTTTTTTTCTTTTTTGCCCTCCTCAATATCCAATTGCTCGATGCTTCTGCTCCCAGGGAGTCAAAACACACCAATGGCAGGAGATCCACAAGAATCCCTGATGACCCACTGGCTCCTTTTAGCCAGAAGTCAAAAGTTCTCATTTTTATTCTGAGAGCCACTAGAACAGATAAGCCAGCAGCAAGGTCTTTGGAGACGGACTACACTGGAATTATGTGCGCCAAAGAGCTTTAGGTGGCAAGACAGCAGGCCTGTGGAGTAGCTGCAAGTGTCCTTGTATAGAAATCAGATATGCTAGGGGCCAATTCTTCACTGGATGTTTGCGCTTAGTGAGTCTTGAAGGTCCATTCCCTCATTTTTGAGAGGAGCTAGTAATATGCAAAACATTCCGGTGGTTAGAAGCACAGCCAGACTGTGTTTGAATCTTGCTCATTAACTGGGTGACTTGTGGAAAATAATGTAACCCCCCCTGAGTTTTGGCTACCTTGTATAAAGAATGAAGTCGTGACACCTCTATCTCACAGGAGTGCTATAGGACTACATGAGACAATATAGGTGAAGCCCTCAGAAATTAGAGCTTGGAATTGAGAACATCCTACATAATGATTTACTCTTATCATCATTATTATAACAAAGCTCTTCGGAGGTTTGGTGATGATGTGGTCGTGTCCCTAGGTCCGCTCCTCATCTGTGAGAGCTGTCGTCAGTGACTAATAAACAATAATCGATCTCCCAATAAATGCAAACACACTGCAAAGATAAGGAGGTACGTGGGCTAAGGTAGACACTTCCTTTGACCTCAGGGTGCTTACAATTTTTTGTGGTAGGGAGACATAAATTAAATGTCCGACTTTGCCCTCCACCTATGGGACAATAACCACATTAATGGAACCATCCTACCCAGGACTGCCACAACCTGCCACCTCCCATATTGATCCCGTCTCATGTTATGTTATTAATTACTTTTATTCGACTGGGCGCCATGGCTTATGCCTATAATCCCAGCACTTTGGGAGGCTGAGGTGGGTGGATCACAAGGCCAGGCATTCGAGACCAGCCTGGCCAACATGGTAAAACCCTGTCTCCACTAAGAACACAAAAAAATTTGCCGGGTGTTGTGGCATGCACCCGCAATCCCAGCTACTAAGGAGGCTGAAGCAGGAGAATCGCTCGAACCGGGAGGCGGAGGTTGCAGTGAACCGAGATTGCACCACTGCACTCCAGCCTGTGCAACAGAGAGAGACTCCATCTCAAAAAAAATAAAAATTACTTTTATTCAAAACTTAGAACTCTATGTGTTTTTGTTTAACACACACATATGTTTTGCTTAGCATAAGCTGGACATTGTCCTAACCACATCACAAGCATTAACTCACTGGGTTCATACAGCAGTCTCATGAGGCACAGAGAGGCTAACTAACTGTCCCAAGAGCACACAGCTATGGGGGGCAGAGAGAGGATTCACGCCCAGGCAGTCTTGCTCTAGAGTTTGTGCTCATAACTACCGTGCCATGCTGCCTTGAACTATCAGAAATGACCTCGTTTGCGGATTTATTGTTCATATGTTAATTGTCTCCCTGCATACCATGTTTCAGCTCCATGAAGTCAGAGGGCCCTTGCCTGTTTAATTCATGGCTGTAACCCTAGTGCCTGGCACAGCAATAGGTGCAGAGTTGTGCTCAACAGACACAGTCATGTGCTGCATAATGATACCTTAGTCAATGATGGACCACGTATACTAAGTGGTCCCGAAAGATTATAATACTATGTATTTACTGCGCTTTTTCTGTTTAGATATGTTTAGGTACACAAATACTTCCCAGTGTGTCACAATTTCCCAGAGTGTTCAACGCAGTCACATGCTGTGCAGGTTAGTGGCCTAGGAACAATAGGTTATACCATACGGCCCAGGAGTGTAGTGGGCTATACCATCTGTGATGTTCACACAACCGTAAAATTGTCTAATGATACATTTCTCAGAGCATTTCCTCGCCGTTAAGTGACACATGATGATATGTGTTAAATCAATGAATGCATGAAGATATATGCAAGTAAGTATGTAATTACAATCCCTGCTAAATGCTATGAAAAAAAGGCAGTGGCATAAAAGGTTTGTATAGGGGATTAATTTAGTTTGAGAATCAGAAAAAGCTAAAACTTACTATTATTTCAATTGCCCTCATTCTAAAATCTTATATAATAGCTGTGACTCTAGCTAAGAAAGAAAAAAATGCTGTCTGCACTGAATACACTTTTCATGATGATAAATATGTTCCCCCAGCAATGAAATGCAACTGAAAATTATGACTGCATTTAACTTTAAATCTCTTGAATAGATGAATCCAGAAACTCCTTTCTATTCCCCCAAAATAAATGTAAGCAATGATATGGTTTGGCTGTGTCTCTACCCAAAATCTTATCTTGAATTGTAATCTTCATAATCCCCACCTGTCCAGGGTGGGACCAGGTGGAGGTAATTGGATCCTAGGGGCAGTTTCCCCCATGCTGTTCTCGCGATACTGAGTGAGTCTCACGAGATCTGATGTTTTATAAGCATCTGGCATTTTCCCAGCTTGCACTCATTCTGTCTCCTGGTGCCCTGTGAGGCGGTCCCTTCTGCCATGATCGTAAGTTTCCTGAGGCCTGCCCAGCCATGCAGAACAAAGAGTCAATTAAAACTCTTTTCTTTATAAATTACTCAGTCTCGGGTATTTCTTCATAGCAGTGTGAGAACAGACTGATACAAGCAATTTGTTCTGATCTCAGCTGGTGATAATACAACCATGGGCAACTTGTCAGGCCTGTGCACCTTAGTATCACGTGTAAGGTAAGACTTTGGCTTCGTTGGGTTTTGATTTCTTTCTCACTTCCTCTCTCTTTTTCTCTCCGTTATAGGTACAATGGGTAACCAAATGAGTGTTCCCCAAAGAGCTGAAGACCAAGAGAATGAACCAGAAGTGGAGACTTACAAGGTAGTGCAGTAACCATCAGCAGAAAAAAAATATATATATATATGTGAACTTCCTGTATTTGACAAGTGTGTTGAGTAAAGGCCTGGCTGCTGATTAATTATGTCTGTGTGTGGAGTGAGGATAACCTAACAGGTTTCAGAATCAGCGTATTAAATTTTTGCCCCACCCCTGACTTGACAAATACCTATTTGAGCCTGGGGTCCCCTTCATGCAGCAGAGCTTCCTGTGAGTGTGGGGTCCCCTGAGCTGAGGCACCGCCAGTGAGTGGTATGCGCTCATAATAACTGGAGTCCACACTTAAAGTGAGTTATTTTGGTTCTCCGAGGCGTGACAGAAAGCTGGGGAGTTTCTAGAAACACAGCCTTTAAGTTAAGTTTGATTTTTGTGAGGCACCCTTGTATCTTCGAGGCTCTGATTTTCCCCCAGAGACCCATCTCACAATGCTGCATGCTCTGTTTCAGGACAACGTGAGGACTCCAAACGGGGTCCCGGTGGTGGTGTCGACCCACACAGTTCAGCACTTCGAGGAAGGTCAGTGCCGCTCTGGGAAGGGCGTCTGTCCTCTCGCGGGGAAGGAGGGGGGGGGGATGTGTTTTTGTGGAAAAAAAAAAAAAAAAAAAAGGTTGAAGCCGCAGGCTCACTTTGAAAATATTTGCATTCGTTCCTTGGGCTACCTTAACAAAGCACCATGCCCTGGTGGCTTAAACAACAGAAATGTATTGTCTCACAGTGCTGAAGGCAAATAAACCTGTCAGCAGAACTGGCTCCTAAGGGTCATCAGGGAGAACCCGTCCCATGCCCCGTCTCATTGGCTTGTGGATGGCCATCTTCTCCCTGCGTCTTCATGTCATCATCTCTCTATTCATGTCTAAATTTCCTCTTCATCATATGGAAACAGTCGTACCAGGGCCCACCCTAATAACTTCATCTTAACTTGATCATCTGCAAAGACCCTGTTTCCAAATAAGGTCACATTCACATGGGGTTAGGGCTTCAGCATCTTTGTGGGCAATATGATTCAAGCATAACCACGGATCTCTTCTGAGTATGTGTGACAGCTGGGGGAGACTGAAGGGTTACAGCAGATAAGATAAAAGCAGTGGGGTGAAAACATGAAGCCCGGAAGACCTAGGTTGCAATCCCTGCCCTGCAGGTTACTGGCTGTGTGACCTGGAACAAGGCATCTGCTTTTCTCTGCCTTAGTTTTCTCATCTGTGAAATGGGGATAAAAGTACCTACCTCACAGAATTGCTATGAGAATTAAAGGTGGTTGTTTATTAAACATTTACCATAGTCCCCAGTGATAGTCCATATATTCCCTTCCCCAAAATGTGCACTGCCGTTATCAGCACTCAGGAGTTCCTCAGAAACTGGTAAATTATACAAGACAACAGAATTTTGTCCACATGAGGGCAGTGTTAAAACTGAGGCATATACTTACCTATTTGACTTTATCCTGGAGTATAACACGATATGTTCAATGCTTCCAGGGCGGTCAGGTTCTACTACGTGATGGATACATATAAATTAAGAAGAGGTACTATAGCCCAGTAGTTGAGGGTAAGAACTCTGCAATCTGACTGTACCACCTACTAGCTGTGTTACCTTGAGCAAGTTACATAACCTCCCTGAACCTCTGGCTTCTCATCTGTAAAGTGGGAATAATAACAGTACCTATAGCATAAGCGTCAGATATAATACAAGCACATGTCACGGTGCCTGGCAGATAATAAGTGTGCCTATCATTATCATATTAGGTTATGGTTGTTGTCATTCACATTTAAGACTTTGGGCCTTGGCTTCCTTTCCTGAATAATGAAAGAGGTATATTATAGCATTGGTTCCAAAGATTTTAGAATTTCCTGGGGAGTGTATTAAAATTTGTATGCCCTAAAATCTCATTCTGTAGCTGCTATTCAGAATACCCTAAGGTTGGGGACTGAGTATCTGAACTATTAGGGGCTCTCTAGAACGTTCTTCTTTAAAAAATTCATAGCTTTAGGGTACAGTGGTTTTTGGTTACATGGATGTGATTATATAGTGGCAAAGTCTGAGCTTTTAATGTACCTGTCACCTGAATAGTGTACGTTGTACCCAACAGGTAATTTCAACCCTCCTTCCACCCCCACGCTCCCTTCTTTAGAGTCTCCAGTGTCCATTATATTACCCTACGCCCCTGTGTACACATAGCTTAGCTTCCACTTACAAGTGAGAACATGCAGTATTTGGTTTCTGTTCTTAAGTTGCATCACTTAGGATAATGGCCTCCAGTTCCATCCAAGTTGCTGCAAAAGACATTATTTTGTTATTTTTATGGCTGAGTAGTATTCCATGGTGCATATGTACGTCTCACATTTTTTTATCCACTCATCAGCTGATGGGCACTTAGGTTGATTCCATATCTTTACAATTGTGAATTGCGCTGTGATAAATAGGTGTCTTTTTCGTATAATGACTTGTTTTCCTGTGGTTAGATGAAGATATGCAAATGGCCAACAAACATATGAAAAATGCTCAGCATCACTAATCATTAGAGAAATGCAAATTAAAACCACAGCGAGATACCATCTCATTCCAGTCAAAATAGCCACTATTAAAAAGTCAAAAAAACAATAGATGTTAACACTGATGTGTTGAAAAGGGAATGCTTTTACCTTGTTGGTGGGAATGTAAATTAGTACGATCTCTATGGAAAACACTATGGAGATTTCTTAAAGATCTAGTAGGTTCTGATGCACAGCCAGGATTGAAAACCACTGGACAAGATGGTGTCTCAGGTCACATCCTGCCATTAAATCCTGTGAGTCAAACTTACACTCTGATGTACACACAATGGATTGTATTTATAACAGCATCCTTTGATGAAAAGTGTGAACGCTGGCCATTAGGATACATAGGCTTTGAAATGAGAATCATACCACTTTTATAACTTGAAAACTATAGATGTTTATTCTTAGAAATTTCAAATGATGCTCATGTATTTAGTAAGTTTGACATCAGCTTTAATTCATTTTTGGTTTAATACGGCAGATCTTCAAGTAGGCACTAAGAATATGACATGCTCTACAAAATGGCTATATTTCTTTATCATTTTGTTATATTATCATCATTCCCTTTTGTTAAAAGATTTTATTTAGAGTAGTTTTAGATTTACAGCAAAATTGAGAGAAAGGCACAGAGTATTTCTTTATTTTTCTTTCTTTTTTTTTTTTTTTTGAGACGGAGTTTCGCTCTTGTTACCCAGGCTGGAGTGCAATGGCGCAATCTCGGCTCACCGCAACCTCCGCCTCCTGGGTTCAGGCAATTCTCCTGCCTCAGCCTCCTGAGTAGCTGGGATTACAGGCACGCACCACCATGCCCAGCTAATGTTTTGTAGTTTTAGTAGAGACGGGGTTTCACCGTGTTGACCAGGATGGTCTCGATCTCTTGACCGTGTGATCCACCCGCCTCGGCCTCCCAAAGTGCTGGGATTACAGGCTTGAGCCACCGCGCCTGGCCTGGCACAGAGTATTTCTTATATTCCTTCCCCGTAAATGTACGCAGCCTCTGCCATCATCAGCATCCCCCACCATCGGAGTGGTATACTTGCTAAAATCAATGAACCTGTGTTGGCCTATCATCGTCCTCCAGAGTACATAGTTTATATTAGGGCTCACTCTCTCTCGATGCTGTATATTCTATGAGTTTGGACAAATGTATAATGGCATAAATCCACCATTATAGTATCATACAGAGCAGTTTCACTGCCCTAAAAACAAAGCCAAAAAAAACCCTCTGATCTGCCTATCCCTCTCTCTATCCTTACCCCTGGCATCCACTGATCTTTCTCCGATCTCCATGGCTTTGCGTTTTCCAGGATGCCGTATATTTAGAATCACATAGTATGTAGCCTTTTCAGACTGTTTCTTTCACTTAGTGATACACATTTCAGATTCCTTTATGTCTTTTCATGGCTTGATAGCGCATTTCTTTTTAATGGTGAATAATATTTCTTGAGTGGCTCTACCACAGTTTATCCATTCACCTACTAAAGGACATGTGGTTGCTTCCAAGTTTTGGCAATTATGAATAAAGCTGCAATATACATCTGTGTGCAGGCTTTTGTGTAGACATAAGTTTTCAACTCCCTTGGATAAAAACCAGAGTACTGTTGCTGGATCATATGGTTGGTAAGAGTATATTTAGTTTTGTAAGAAGCTGCCAAACTGTCTTCCAAAGTGGTTGCTGCACCATTTGGCATTCCCACCAGCAGTGAAAGAGAGTTCCTGTTGCTCCATGTCCTCACCAGTATTTGGTGGTGTCAGTGTTCTGGACTTCGGCCATTCTAACAATTGTGTAGTAGAATTTATAAGAGGGAAGCAGAAAGGTTGGAATAGGAAAAGATGTGATCATGGGAGCAGATGTCACAGAAAGGAAGAGAGAGATGAACTGCTGGCCTTGAAGGTGGAAGATGGAGCCACAAGCCAAGGAATGTAGGTGACCTCTGGATACCAGAGAAGGGAAGGAAATAGATTCTCCCCTACAGCCTCTAGAAGCTGACCCATTTTTGACCTACAACCTTCAAAACTGTAATATATTGTGCTGGGGCATTTGGGGTGATTTATTACAGCAATCAAAAATAGAAACATACCCTCTCAAGCATTGGACTCTAACAAACCCAGGCATAGGTTTTGGCTCTGCCACTCACTAGCTGTACAACCTTGGCAAGGAAGTTGTATTCTGAGTCTCACCTGTAAAACTGGAATAATAGTATGAACTTTGTAGAGGAGTTCTAGAAACAGCAGCTGGCACAAAATAAATGTGCTGAAATAAAGGAGTCTGGGCAAAACCAAAAGTAGAGGCTATTGGGGTGAGTGCAGTGGCTCATGCCAATAATCCCAGCACTCTGGGAGGCTGAGGTGGGAGGATTGCTTGAGCCCAGGAGTTTGAGTTGAGCCTGGGCAACATAGAAACCCCATCTATATTAAAAAAAAAAAAAAAGAGAGAGAGAGAGAGTTTATTGTCATACTTACTGTTTATCATTGGCTTTTCCTGACATGTCAACTGACCAGATTTTCCCACCTGCATATTACTTATTCCTAAAACTTCATAGATCTTTGGAGAAATAAAAATACCTAATTTTTGCCCTTCTTTGATTCCTCTCTAGCAAATGTATCACATTAGTTCTCAGACTCCACTGCGAGTGTGTGGCAGAGACTAAGACATGCTTTCTCTCCCAGGACACATCGTTTTCCAGAAACAGAAGGAATGTTTCACCTGGATAAGAGGCTTCTAAAATTAATATCTTCCTTTTTGCCCCAGTCATTGTTCCTAAAAAGAATTGTCTAATCTTGCGTTTTTAAAAAAAGGTGTAAGTGGAATCATTTTATTGGACTGAAATTTTTAACTTGAGCAAAGCGCTCCTGCCAATAACATAATGAGTGAGAAGAGAAGCATTTGCCAATATCAATGCCTGGGCAAAGTGGAGTGGGGAACCCAATGCCAAGAAGCATAACTCCCTGATATAGTTAAAAAAAAAATTAAAGGCAACAGAACAAGTCTGGAAGGGAACAAATACATGTGTTCTCCTAGTGTCCACTCTTACCCTCCAATCGGTCTTATATTTTTATCTGTTTCCATGACTCAAGTAGAAGTCCCTGAGAGCAGAGTGCTTGCCATCCTTTGCTGTTGTGAGTCTCAGAGCTCAGCCCAAAGCCTGAGATACGCTAGACTTAGAGATGGTTGATGAATGAACAGTGGCGTATTAAGCCAGTGGTAGCAAAGGAACAAAATAATAAGGCTGAGGTGCAAGTTCCCAGACTCTGCTGCACTCAGCTTCAAGAAATGCAACCCTGGCTAAGTAAATATCACTTTTAATTTGAGCAAGAAGTGTGGAGGTGGCAGTTCTAAATTTGGTGCCGCAGTCTGACAACCTCATCAAAACACCAAGTACATGAGCCAATTGTGTCACTCCTGCTCACAAGATGACTGTCACAGAACCAAGCATTACATCTCTACATCATGGGATCCAAAAGCAGGAGGGGAAAGGCCAAACTGCCGCCATTTTTTTTTCGCCTTGTATTACGAGAGAAATGAAGATCTTTCCCAGAAGCCTCTGCCCCCATGTAGGCATCCTCTTATTGGCCAGAGCTACAGCACATGGCCCATACCAGCTGCATGGGATGCTGGGAATCAAGCATCTCTCTGAGCTGAAAGTGAATAATAATTATAATACATGGTTGTGGCTGGAGAGGATTGGCTATTGGGCAGGCCACAAACAGTGTCTGCCAGAGGTGATTCCAAAGAATTATTAGAATTGAGCAAAGGAAAGTCGTTTATATCCTTACTCTGAACTTTCAAAAGACATTAAAGAGATCTAACTCATGTCCTTAACACCACTCTTCTCTCTCCTCCCATCACCTTGCTATATATCTGTCACTCAAGAGACTTCCTATCCTCAACTCTCCACCTTGAAACTTTGCGAGACACCCCATCCTCATGAGGCAGGAGGATAGGGTCTGGAGCCAGGGAACCTAAGAACTTCCTAGAACTAAATCAAGTGGAAAAACTCCCAAGTTTCTACACCCAACTATGGGAGTAACTTCACTTCAGCTATGGCAGGAAATATCCTCTTCATTTGCATAGTGTGTACACCAAGTCAATAACTTTGTAACTTCACTTCATCCTCTTCATTTACATAGGTATACACAAGTAGCCAATGGGAAACCGCAAGAGGGAATTTAAACCCCTGAAAATTCTATAACGAGCACTCTTGAACTACTTGCTCAAGCCTGCTCTCACTCTGTGGAGTGTACTTTCATTTCTATAAATCTGTGCTTTTGTTGCTTTGTGCATTTTGTCTAATTTTTTGTTCAAAACACCAAGAACCTGGACGACTCTCCACTGGCAGCATTCACAGGCACTCTCCTTTCTCCTTTCCTTCCATTGTGCTGTATCACCGGTCAGTCTAATGCATAACAGAGAGTTCTGAACACTGGCTCTCCCAGATGGCCCAACAACCCCTTGTGCCTCTGTCTTCCTTGGGAGTGATCAAGAGCCATGGAGAAATCTCATCCTTCTCAAACTCAGTGCTTTTTCTCACCAAAAGTCTAGCAGAGAATTCCTGTTGGATAAAATTATCTTCCCTATTGCATTATTTGATAGCTGATAGTCTCCAAGGATGCACACACACACCCCACCACCCAATAACCCATGCTTCCTGGTATTCACACCCCTGTGTAGTCCCCTCTGGGCTGGTCCTATGTAACCAACAGTATGTAGTAGAAGGGATGACCCAGGACTTTCAAGACTAGGCCTTAAGAAGCCTTGGAGCTTATACCCTGTTTCTTGCAATGCTAGCTCTGGAAAAGGCTAGACACAATGTCAGAAGTTCTACCCTGAGATTGCCATGCTGTGAAAGAGCCCAGGCTTGTCACATGGAGAAGCCATGAGGCAAGAAAGAGAAAGGTGCCCAGCTAATCCCCAAATATTTCAGCCATCCCAGTCCAGGAACCAGACCTGTGAGTAAAGAAAACATCATGGGAATTTAAGCTAATAGATGCCACATGAAGAAGGACCATAGAAACCAGCCCATAGCCAGAAATAAGGCTACAGACATATGTCCCTATGTGAGCCATCCCAGCCATCTTCATCCTTTTAAGGCACCCCAGCTGTGAATCCAGACATCATAGAGCAGAGATGAGTAGATCCTATTGTCTCTGCCTGCGTTCTTTTTTGTTTGTTCGTTTTGAGACAGAGTCTCACTCTGTCACCCAGCTGGAGTGCAGTGGCATGATCTTGGCTCACTGCAAACTTCACCTCCCGGGTTCAAGTGATTCTTCTGCCTCAGCCTCTGGAGTAGCTGGGATTATAGGCGGGTGCCACCATGCCTGGCTAATTTTTGTATTTTTAGTACAGATAGGATTTCACCACGTTGGCCAGGCTGGTCTGGAACTCTTTGACTTCAGGTGATCTGCCCACCTCAACCTCCCAACGTGCTGGGATTATAGGCGTGAGCCACCGCACCTCACCTCTGCCTGAATTCTTAATGCATGGAATCATGAGCATAATAAAATGGTGGTTAAGTCATTCATTGTGGGGATGCTTATTACATAGTCATAGATAAGTGAAATAACTATTAGTATGCCTTTTAATTCTTTGTATTTTACTTTTATATGCATGTATACTTACATAAACACTAACGTATATGAATAAATGCATATTTTCTGTTATTGTTGTTTTGGTAGAACCTTTCTTTTTCTTTTTCTTCTTGGCTCCTGCCTCATCTCACATCTTCCCTAACCCCGCCAAGGACACCCAAGCTAATGACCTATTTCTTCTTTCATATTTTTCTCTTTGTTTTATACTTTATCAAAGACAAATCTGAGACACAATAAAATTTCGAAGGGTTTATCTGAATAGAGGCAATTCATTAATTTCAGAACATGAAACCAAAAGGGAGTTAGTGTTTTGATGACAAAGTATCACATGTAAGTATTTAGGGGAAACGCAGAAGCACAATATAAATTTTTTTTTATTTGTTACAATTACGCAGTTGTCTTATTTGATCTATCTCATTGGAAAGTACCCAGTTATATAATTTTATGTTTGTTGGCTGTTTCTGATTGATTGAGCTCAAGTTCTGGTTTTCTTTAGCATAGGCATTTACAAGAAACAGTTCAAGTTGTTTTGCTTATGTTTGCAAATCAAGCAAGGTTTAGGTCACTTATGTGGTCTAACAGGCTTTGTCTGTTCAGGGATTCTTCAGGTCTGCTCTTTATTTTAATTTACTTTAACAATCCCCATACAGACATTTTACAGCACATCCATTAATAGTGTTATTTTGTTACTGTAGTAATCTTCCCCATCTCACTTAGCAATATGTGAAAATCCCTCCAAATTCAACTGGTGTAACTTTAATTCATGTTTTTAAAGCTACAATGTATTTCAAGGCAAAGACATGCCACATAATTCATTCAGCCATTATGCTACTGTTGGGCATTCAGGTTTTTTTCTTATTTTTCTCCCACAATTTTTACCTGGGCGTAAGTTAGTTTTTTGTTTCGTTTTGTTTTGTTTTAAGATGAAGTCTTACTCTGTCACTCAGCTAGAGTGCAGTGGCACAATCATGGCTCACTGCAGCCTTGACCTCCAGGGTTCAAGGGATCCTCCTGCCTCAGCCTCCTATATAGCTGGGATTGCAGGCACACACCACCACGCTTGGCTAACTTTCTAATTTTTTTGTAAAAATGAGGTCTCCCTTTGTTGTCCAGGCTGGTGTCAAACTCCTGGGCTCAAGTGATCCTCCCTGCTTGGCATCCCACATTACTGGGGTTAGAGGTACAAGCCACAGCACTCAGCTGGCATAAGTATTTTTAAGCCCCTAATGTTCACCCAATATTGAAAGTTATTTGGAATACACTTAGAAAAATTCTTATTCACATTTTTCAAAAATAACACATTGGCATTTCTGTTTTAAATTTTTAAGGCTTTTTTTTGTACTTACCATGACTGATACTCTGGGCACAACTTATTCTTCATGTCTCACACAGTCTGATTTTATTAACTTCCATGCAGCTGCTGTTGAGTAATATGCAACCTTCTCTTTGCCTCTTTGGACTGAGAAGAAAACAAGGCAGCACACTTGGGCCCGAAAGGTAAAAACATGGACATAGTTTCAAGATCACTCGTCTCTCTTGGAAGATACACCAAGAGAGACAGGAGAGACCAAGGGACAATATGAAAAAAACATGGAAAGAAAAACAGCATTGGCAAATCATAGCTGCACTCAGTTCTCTTCCTCAAGGTGTGTTTTTTACCAGATCTTGAAATAGAATAAACATACCTACAGTTCTAGTCCTAGAGTGAACATTTAAAATATATATATATCTGCTTTTCATAGCCTTTGACCACCCCAGAAAGAACTTACCAAAAATTTTCATTTAACAACAATAAAAATAATCATCGAGACCAAAGAAATGGTAAGGTGCCCTCCAAGTTTCTGGAAGTTTATCAGTAAAAGCAGCATACTGTATCAGTGGGTAGGATCCGTTATATACGAAGCGTAGCTCAAAGAGCAAATGTTTCTGGGAAAAAGAACTGAAAAATGTAAGCAGAGCCTGCTTCCACGTGTGGCTGCAATAACAGCGACCAATAGCAGTGACTCTGAGTTGTCCCTGGGCCAATGGCATCACATCACCTGGGAACCTGTTAGATGTGCAGTTTCTGGAGCCGGAGCCCAGACCTCCTGAGTCAGAAATACCTCCTCCCCTGGGGGTGGAGCCCAGCCATCTGTTCCCACAACCCCTCCTGGATATTCTTGCACTGGCTCAAGTCTGAGGACCATGTAAGAACTGGTTCAAGGCTCTGAGTGAAACGGAGCTTGCGGGGAACTGGAAAATCTCCTTGTTTATAGGACTCCATGCAGCTCCAAGGATGACTGCCATAGGAAACCCTTAGCCAATAATAAGATACTTCAGTGACAGCCTGACTTTAGGACTTTCAAATGAAATTTCCCAATTCAAAAAAAATCTAAACAATATTGGCCAATCAGCAGTCATCATAGTTGGCAACCTCTGATAGTGTGAAGTTTATTTTTTTTCCCTACTTCAAATCCCTCAAAAAAGGCGATAAAAAATCGTCATCATCATCAAGTTATCATAGCTGAAAGCAATAAAACATTGAAATCCTGTAACCAATTTCAGCTGTGCTTGCAGATTTCTGGGCTTACCAGGCATCCTGCCTCACAATGTGCTTCCCATGTGCGTGTTCCACACAGAAGGACAGTGAGGGCTTGTTGCCAGTGGCTGGTCCCCTTTGCAGCTTTCTGTCACGTAGTCTTAAGCCAGTAAGTTGTCTATGTGGCTAATTCATGAGTCCTCTTAAAAAATGCCTTTTGAGAGTTACATCAACTCCAGGTGACATAAAAGGAAAAGCTGGATTTTCTGAATTTGCTAAGCAGAGGCTCAGACTCTGCAATATGGAGATGTTCCCAAGGCTGTGACACTCATTCCCCGTGCAGGGCCCACCTGGCATAGCCACCCCTCCAATCAAAGTTGATGCTCATTAGTTAGCACCTACCTTGCTGCTGGGACAGTCCCAGGTAAATTGGAAAATAGGCCAAATGTTCAGTCCACTTTGAATCCCACTTCTCATTTCATTTTTTTATCATTATTTCTTCATTTCTTAATTGCATGGATGGGTCAGGTGCATATATGTAGTAAACATTCTGAAATGATATAAAGATAAGGCAGAGAAAAAAAAACCCACCCTAACTCTCATGGCTCCCCAAACCCCACCCAAAATGTCCTTCCTTAGAGGCAAATGCTGTACAGTTTCTTGTATACAGAGGTATCCCAGGCATGTCTATAAATTCTCTTTTCAACCTCCCAACACCATTTTATAAAAAATGGAAACCTGTACATGCTGTTGGACACAGCTTTTTTTTTCTTACTAAAATTCCTTGGGGAAGTTTAATGCCTATGGAGTATTTCATTGTAGGGACACATGAGTATTTTTTTTAACTGTATTTAGGTTCCGAGTACATGTGTAGGAAGGTAACTCACGTCATGGGGATTTGTTGTACAGATTATGATGTCACCCAGGTACTAAGCTAGGTACCCAATAGTTATTTTTTCTGATCATCTTCCTCCTCCCACCTTCAAGTACGCCCGGTATCTGCCCCTCTTTGTTCTCAAGGACGTATGATAATTTATTTAACCAGATTTCTACTAATAAATATTTAGGTCATTTCCAGGTTTTTTTCCCAAAATTACAGTAGTCCAGCAAATAGTTCCATAGATAAGCCTTTGTGCCCAATGCAATTCTATTTCTAGGATAACATTCTAGAAGTGGAAGTTAGGCCGGGCACGGTGGCTCATGCCTGTAATCCCAGCACTTTGGGAGGCCGAGGCGGGCAGATCACAAGGTCAAGAGATTGAGACCATCTGGTAAACACAGTGAAACCCTGTCTCTACTAACAATACAAAAAATTAGCCAAGCATGGTGGCACATGCCTGTAATCCCAGCTACTCAAGAGGCTGAGGCAGGAGAATTGCTTGAACCTGGGAGGCGGAGGTTGCGGTGAGCCGAGATCGTACCATTGCACTCCAGCCTGGGCAACAAGAGCAAATTTCTGCCTCAAAAAAAAAATCACCTTTTAGAGTGACAATTCAGTGATTTTTAAGGATATTTGCACCATGTGTGCAACCGCCTGGGCAACAAGAGCAAATTTTTGCCTCAAAAAAAAAATCACCTTTTAGAGTGACAATTCAGTGATTTTTAAGGATATTTGCACCATGTGTGCAACCGTCCCCACATCTAATTCTAGAACATCGTCATCACTCCCCAAAAAAATTTCCTACCCTCTAGCAGTTAGCTTTTCCCCTATTCCCAGCCACTGGCAACCACTAATCTGTTTCCTGCCTCTATGGATTCGCCTATTCTAGACACTTTCTATAAGTGGAATCATACAATATTTTGCTTTTTGTGTCTGGCTTCCTTCATTTAGCATCATGCTTCCAAGTATAAAGCATGGTAAAACATGGATCAGTGCTTCATTCCTTTTTATGGCTGCATAATACTCTATTGTATGCATACGCCAGATTTCCTTTTTCCAATTGATGGATAGTTGGGTTGTTCCTACTTTTCAGCTCTTATGAAAATGCTGCCATGGACAATTGTGTAAAAGTTTTTGTGTGGACATAAGTTTCCATTTTCTTGCTTACCTAGGAATGGAACTGTTGGGTCTTAGGGTAACTCCATGTTTGACTTTTTCAGGAACTGCTAAACTGCTTTCCAAAGCAGCTGCACCATGTGACGTTCCCATCAGCAATGCACGAGTGTTGCGATTTTTCCATACTTTCTCTGACACTGGTTATTGTCTGTCTGGTTATGGCCATCCTCGTGGGTGCGAAAAGGTATCATGTTGTGGCTCTGACTGCACTTCCCTAATGTGATGACATTAAGCATCTTTTTATGAGTTCCTTGGCCATTTTTACATCTGCTCTGAAGAAAGCAAAGTTGTCCTGATTTGGCTACTTTTCTGCACCCTTTCCCCTGAGCCTCTTGTCTCTTACTGTTTCCTGGCTAATTTTTCTAGAGTCCCAAAATAATAATAGTTACCTTTTGGCAATCTTCTATGTGTCCTGAACTCAGCTACACCCAACCCCATCTCCACAGCTGACCCTTGGCATCCTAACAACTGAAGCCACGGATAGAATAATAGACCACCTCCCCTAGTAAGCTGCTTACCACTTAAAAGTTTGCTGAAGACACACTATCATATTGCTGCTGGAAACGTGAATCTCTAGAGTCCTTTTAAGAAAATAATATGGCAGTGTCTATTTTTAAAAATTAAATGCACATTGATTTGAGTGTAACACTTCTACATCTGTACCTCTATTCTATAGAAATATAACACCAGTTTAGAATTTTTGAACCTGAAAATTTATTCCAGCCATAGTGGAAATGGAAAAAAACAATGTGGAAACTACCAGGATATTCATCGATTAGGCAATGGTTTCAACATCTTTTGGTATATCCATACTAAGGAATATCATGCAGCTATTTTAAAAAATAAGATAGATTTGGAGCTATTAACTGTGAGGACCAATTATAATGTACAAAAGCCATCAGAAAATATATCTCATGTGATCCAGTTTCTACAAAAAACAACAGTGACAGATACAGTACCTGTATATGTGTATCTGGGATGCTTATATGTGTTTGTATGAGTACAAACAAAGTTCAGCATGACACATCAGGTTGCAGATGTTACTTACCTGGCAATGAGGGTGCAGCATGGAGACAGGAAAAGCAAAGGGTTAAGAGAGATACATTATTTTGGTTATAAACACAGGTTAAATGTACATTATTATCAAATTTAGAAAGAAAAAAAAAAGACCAAATGAAACATCTGAGGTGTCTTTAAATGACAATATTTGCTCGTGTCGGAGAAAAGGCTGGTTTTGCATTTGAATTAATGTTGCATATTCCAGAGTTTTGTAGCACATGAATGACAGGAAATATGAGGATAAAGAAAAGAGTGGAAATCATGAGTGTCACCATCAGTCCTGCCCCACAGTATCTGATCATCACTGCCACTTTTCGAGGATGCTCTCTGAAGAACATGGGGATAGTAATACCTTTGCCTACTTTCCTTTTGAATCCAGCACTTCTATCACTAAACGTCCAGGCATGTTGTATAAAGCTGATAGTCAAGAATTCTACCACGATGTTCCAAAATCCCACCCCTTTCTTTTATTTATACTAGAGCTTTTTGGCAAAGACATTTGGACTTTTTAATGTACAGATGAAAAGCATGAAATGCGATCATTCATGGAGAATTTCAAACCTAATGTCTTCCTCCAAGCCATAAGTATCTCACATGTACCCTGATGTCAAGACCTGTAAAACAACAAATGCATTTGCACAACATAGAAAGCCACAGTTGTTTGAAGTGTCATTTGACTCCTGCAGCTTGACCACAAAAGTGTCATTTTTGCATAATTTTTTGAGGTCTTCATAAAGTTTTGAGTTTTCCCAAAGGCCTAACGTAATCCTTTCATATTCTAATATAACTCTCTTTTGAAGAACTTACTGTGTTGTGTCATCTACATTCCCTTCTTCAATTATCTGTTTTAACTTTGCCAGATCCTTGACCAACCATGGTCATGCATGTGATCTGAGCAGCTCACCAATGTTACAAGACTCTATAAATCCCTGCATCTTTTGCAAGATTTGCAATTTCCCCTTGCAGTCAGTGTGTATGATATGTCCACTTTATCCTCAATCCTGACAGAGCAGGATATTGATGCATAGGACAGTGTTGCGTAGGAAGAGATGACTGAGCAGAGAATAATGCTCATACATGGACACTTCGTAAATAAAACTAAAGTGAAAGTTCCTGCTTTCCTCTTTAAACTGAAAGCTTAGAGCATTAGGATAACGTAGTCTCAGAAAAAAGGATTTCCATCCAGCACAACGATAGGAAAGTGACATGACTTCTCAGAGACTCAGTTTCCCAACCTGTTCATTGGTGTGCCCTCCTACGGTTACAATCATGGTCCTTTGCGGAGCATTTGCTAGGCTGTAACCCAAGCTCTGTGCTTGCTGCTTCACCCAGGTTACCTGGCTCAATCCGAGTGTCTAGCACTATGGGAAGCACTGGAATGTAGCTGTAATCAGAGCAGACCAAGTCCAGGTGCACTTGGGGCCTGCAGGTAGTGGAGACGCAGCAAATGAAGAAAAAAATAATGACATTATTTCAGAGAGTGATAAATCCTCTGTGGAGTCTAGAGAATAAACGGGGATGAGCAGGAGGGGTTACTTCAGATGGAGGGGCTGGGGAAGGCCTGACATGACCTGAGGTTCGAATGATAAGAAAGAGTAGCCCTGGGAGGCCGGGCGCGGTCGCTCACGCCTGTAATCCCTGCACTTTGGGAGGCCGAGGCGGGTGGATCACGAGGTCAAGAGATCGAGACCATCCTGGTCAACATGGTGAAACCCCGTCTCTACTAAAACTACAAAAAATCAGCTGGGCATGGTGGCACGTGCCTGTAATCCCAGCTACTCAGGAGGCTGAGGCAGGAGAATTGCCTGAACCCAGGAGGCGGAGGTTGCGGTGAGCCGAGATCGCGCCATTGCACTCCAGCCTGGGTAACAAGAGCGAAACTCCGTCTCAAAAAAAAAAAAAAGAAAGAAAGAGTAGCCCTGGGAAGCTCTTAGTGAAAACATTTCCAGATTGAAAGAATAACTAGTGGCGAGGGCTGCAGCAGGCGTGTTGAGAGGTGTGAGGAAAAACAGTACGACCTGAAGTTCTGGAGGGTGTGGCCCATGGTAGAGAGTTTGGATTTTATTTTAATTCTGTGAGGCCCTCTTTGGATGGTTTTATGCAGATGAATGACCTAACCTACTTTTTATTTAAAACCAAAAATATATAGATACCAATGTTTCCCAAATGTGGGAAAACAGGGTTTTTTCCCCCTCATGTGTATAGTTTTTTTTCTTGGGTATCCACTAATGCTATCAACTAAACTTTGTCTACTTTGTTCATCTTCCCTCCCTTCTGTTTCTTCTTTCTCTTCTGTTCTGACTTTGGTTACCACATGTTGGTGGGAGTTTGAACTTTGGAATCAGGCAAATGTGGGTTGAAATACTGAATCTACCACTCATTAGCTGGTCATTAGAAAACTGACTTGACTTCTCAGAGCCTCAGTTTCCTGACCTGTAAATGGGACTGATAATAGTACCTAACTTGTAGATTTGCTGTTATACTTAAATAAAATGTTTCTTGTTATAGACATTTATCTAAATTAATAAATAAAATATCATACATAAATAAAATGTCTCGTTGTTTACACTTATCCTAATGCTGGGAAACATTCAATGAATGTTAGCTATTGTTTTTACAGCTTGATGTCATTAGCCTTTGTGTCCCCACCCAAATCTCATCTTGAATTTAATCCCCATAATCCTTATGTATCAAGGGTGAGACCAGATGGAGGTGATTGGATCATAGGGGCAGTTTCCTCCACGCTGTTCTCATGACAGTGATTTCTCACAAGATCTGACAGTTTTATAAGGGTCTCTTCCCCCTACATTTGGGACTTCTTCCTGCTGCCTTGTAAAGAAAGTTCCTTGTTCCCCCTTTGACTTCTGCCATGACTGTAAGTTTCATGAGGCCTCCCCAGCCATGCTGAACTGTGAGTCGATTAAACTTCTTTCCTTTATAAATTACCCAGTCTTGGGCAGCTCTTTATAGCAGTATGGAAACAGACTAACACAGAACTGTAGCAAGTCAGTCTTAGCTTTGGCACATGAAAAACAAGATAATTCTTCCTCAGAAGTTTTGAATATTGTAATACAAATGTGTGTGTGTGTGTGTGTGTGTGCCTGTATGTTTAAATATATAACTAGAACTCTGATGAAGCAGCTTGTTTTGACTAGAATACTTGGTGCTTTGAAAATGATAAACATTTTTAAAACTTGCCTGGCACAGATTCTTATATTTTGTAAGATAAATGCATTTATATCACTACTGTTTTTAAAAGTCTTCCTAGAAAACTCAAATTTGTAAATTAAACTATTGGAATAATTCCTTTCCTTGGGGCTTACATTAAAAAATATAAAATAATGGTAATTATGTTAATAATATATTAATATGACTAAAATGACTACTGTTTACCAAAAACCTATCATTTACCAGCCTGTGTTAAGCACTGTATGGGAAATAGTTCATTTAATCCTCAGAATTACCCGCTGAAGAAGGCACTGTTATTTTCATGCCCATTTGTAAGAAAACTGAGGCACAGAGACAGGACATAACTTGCCCAGGTTATCCACTTAAAGAGTGAGCAGTTAAGAGTCAAAGCCAGGTCCCTCTGATCCACAATCCAAGTTCTTAATGATTACGTGAATATGTCACTGGAAATAAGTTTTTAATCACATATACAGATAAAATGACTTCCTTTAAAAAAAAAAACATGCAGCACAAAATATCTTTTCTGCACTAAGGAAATCAAAATTTTCAACTCTACCTTCTGAATATTCGGGAGCTGCTACTGTCATTCTTACTTGATTTCTTTTTAATCTTCCTTAAATTCTTTGACTTTTTTAAAAATGAAAAGTAACCTCTCTTTGGTATGTCATCTTTTTGCATTTTTTTAACTTTTATTTTAAGTTCAGAGGTACACGAGCAGGTTTGTTATACAGGTAAGCTTATGTCATGGGGGTTTGTTGTACAGTTTATTTCATCACCCAGGTATCAAGCCTGGGTGATGAAATAGGTATTATTAATACATGGGTGATGAAATAATATCTATTAGTTATTTTTCCTGATCCCCTCCCTCCTCCTACCCGCCAGCCTCCAATAGGCCCCAGTGTGTATTGTTCCCCCATGTGTCCATATGTTCTCATCATTTAGCTCCCACTTATAAGTAAGAACATGCAGTATTTGATTTTCTTTTCCTGAATTAGTTTGCTAAAGATAACGGCCTCCAGCTCCATTTATATTCTTACAAAGAACATGATCTCATTCTTCTTTATGGCTGCATAGTATTCCACAGTGTATACGTACCACACTTTCTTTATTCGGTCTATCATTGCTGAGTATTTAGGATGATTCCATGTCTTTGCTATTGTGAACAGTGCTTCAGTGAACATATGCATGCATGTATCTTCATAAAAGAATGATTTCTATTCCTTGAGGTATATACCCAGAAATGGAATTGCTAGGTGGAATGGTATTTCTGTCTTTGGCTCTTTGAGGAATTGCCACACTGTCTTGCACGTGATTGAACGAATTTACTCCCACCAACAATGTATAAGCATTCCTTTTCCTTCACAACCTCACCAGCATCTTATTTTCTGACTTTTTAAGAATACCATTCTGACTGTTATTAGACGGTAGCTCACTGAGGTTTTTGATTTGCATTTCTCTGATAATTAGTGATATGGAGCTTTTTTTCTTGACCACCTATATGTCTTCTTTTTAGAAAATCTGTTCATGTCCTTTGCTTACTTTTTTAGAGGGTTGTTTAGTTTTTCCTTGTAAATTTGTTTAAATTCTTTATAGATGCTAGATATTAGACCTTTATCAGATGCATACTTTCCAAACATTGTCTTCCCTTCTGAAGGTTGTCTATATACTAGGTTGATAGTTTATTTTGCTGTGCAGAAACTCTTTCATTTAATTACATCCTACTGTCAATAATTGCTTTTGTTGCAACTGTTTTTGGTGTCTTTGTCATGAAATCTTTGTCCGTGCCTATGTCCTCTGTGGTATTGTCTAGGTTGTCTTCCTGGGTTTTACTTTCAAGTCTTTAGTTCATCATGAGTTAACTTTTGTATATGTTGGAAGGAAGGGGTCCAGTTTTAATCTTCTGTGTATGGCTAGCCAGTTATCCAGCACTTTATATTGAATAGAAAATCTTTTCCCCATTGCTTGTTTTTGTCAGGTTTGTTGAAGATTAGATAGTTGTAGGTGTGTGGTCTTATCTCTGGGTTTTCTATTCTGTTGCATTGGTCTATGTGTCTGTTTTTGTACCAGTACCATGCTGTTTTAGTTACTGTAGTCTTGTTGTATAGTTTGAAGTCAGATAGCATGATGTTTCCAGCTGTATTCTTTTTGCTTAGGAGTGTCTTGGCAATTCAGACTCTTTTTTGAGCTCCACATGAATTTTAAAATATTTTTTTCTGGTTCTGTGAAGACTCTCAATGGGAGTTTAATAAGAACAGGATTGAATCTATAAATTGCATTGGGCAATATGGGCATTTTAATGATATTGATTCTTCCTATCAACGAGCAGGGAATGTTTTTCCATTTGTTTGTGTCATCTCTAACTTCTTTGAGCAGTGGTTCATCATTCTCTTTGTAAAGATCTTTTACCTTCCTAGTTAGCTGTATTCCTAGGCATTTTATTCTTTCTGTGACAATCGTGAATGGGAGTTCATTCCTGATTTGGCTCCTAGCCTGACTGCTTTTGGTGCATGGGAATGCCAGTAATTTTTGCACATTGATTTTGTATCCTGAGACATTGCTGAAATTGTTTATCAGCTTAAGAAGCTTTGGGGCTGAGACTATGGGGTTTTCTAGACATGGGATCATGTAATCTGCAAACAAGGATAGTTTAACTTCCTCTCTTCATATTTGGATGCCCTTTATTTACTTCTCTTGCCTGATTGCCCTGGGCAAGACTTCCAATACTATGCTGAATAGAAGTGGTGAGACAGGGCATCCTTGTCTTTTACCAGTCTTCAAAGAAAATGTTTCCAGCTTTTGCCCATCCAGTATAATGTTGGCTGTAGGGTTGTCATACCTGGCTCCTATTATTTTGAGGTGTGTTCCTTCGATACCTAGTTTATTGAGAGTTTTTGACATAAATGGATGTGTAATTTTATTGAAAGCCTTTTCTGCATCTGTTGAGATAATCATGTAGTTTTTGTCTTTAGTTCTGTTTATGTGATGAATCACATTTATCGATTTGCATATTTTGAACCACCTTGCATCCCAGGAATAAAGCCTACTTGATCGTGGTGGATAAGCTTTTTGGTGTGCCGCTGGATTCAGTTTACACTTATTTTGTTGAGGATTTTTGTGATGTTCATCAAGGATATTGGCCTGAAGTTTTTGTTGTTGTTGTTGTTGTTGTATCTCTGCCAGGTTTTGATATCCGGATAATGCTGACCTCATCAAATGAGTTACAAAAAACTCCCTCCTACTCAATTTTTTAGAATTTCAGTAGGAATGATACCAGCTCTTCTTTGTACATCTGGTAGAATTCTGCTGTGAATCTGGTACTTGGTTTCTTTATGGTTGGTAGGCTATGTATTATTTCCTCCATTTTCGGGCTTGTTATTGGTCTGTTCAGGGATTCAATTTCTTCCTGGTATAGTCTTGGGAGGATTTATAGGTCCAGAAATTTATCCATTTCTTCTAGATTTTCTAGTTTATGTGCGTAGAGATGTTCATAATATTCTCTGATGTTTGGTTGTACTTCTGTGGGGTCAGTGGTAATATCCCCCTTGTCGTTTGCGATTATGTTTATTTGACTCTTCTCTCTTTTCTTCTTTATTACTCTAGTTAATGGTCTATTTTATTAATTTTTTCAAATAAAACAGCTCCTGAATTCGTTGATCTTTTGAAGGGTTTTTCATGTCTCAATCTCCTTTAGTTCAGCTCTGATTCTGATTATTTCTTGTCTTCTGCTATCTTTGGGATTTGTTTGCTCTCAGTTCTCTAGTTCCTTTAGTTGTGAGGTTAGGTTGTTAACATGAGATCTTTCTAGCTTTTTGATGTGGGCATTTGGTGCTATAAATTTGCCTCTTAACACTGCCTTAGCTGTGTCCCAGAGATTCTGGTATGTTGTATTTTTGTTCTTATTAGTTCAAAAACACTTCTTGATTTCTGCCTTAATTTTATTATTTACCCAAAAGTTATTCAGGAGCAGGTTATTCGATTATCATGCAATTGTATGGTTTCAGGTAGGAAAGTTCTATAGATATCTGCCAGGGCCATTTGATTCAGTGCTGCATTTAGGTCCTGAATATATTTGTTGATTTTCTGTCTCAATAATCTGTCTAATATTGTCATGCGGTATTAAAGTCTTCTGCTATTATTGTGTTGGAGTCTAAGTCTGTTTAAAGGTCTCCATAAACTTGTTTTATGAATCTGGGTGTTTCTGTGTTGGGTGCACATACACTTAGCATAGTTAGATCTTCTTGTTTAATTGAACACTTTACCATTATGTAGTGCCTATATTTTTCTCTTTTGATCTTTGTTAGTTTAAATTCTGTTTTGTCAGCAATTAGGATTGCAACTCCCATTTTATTCTGTTTTCTATTTGCTTTGTAGATTTTTCCCCATCCCTTCATTTACAGCCTATTGCATAGGAGATGGGTCTCTTGAAAACAGCATACCAAAGGATCTTGGTTCTTTATCCAGCCTGCCATTTTATATCTTTTCATTGGATCATTCAGCTCATTCACATTTAAGGTTAGTATTGATATGTGTAGATTTGATCCTGTCCTCATGATGTTAGATGGTTATTTTGCAGACTTGTTTATGTAGTTACTTTAAAACATCACTGGTCTGTGTACTTCAGTGTGTTTTTCTAGTGTCTAGTAATGGTCTTTCCATGTTTAGTGCTTCCTTTAGGAACTGCTGTAAGGTAGGTCTAATGGTCACAAATTCCTACATTTGCTTGTCTGAAAAGGATCTTATTTCTCCTTTGCTTATGAAGCTTAGTTTGGCCAGATATTAAATTCTGGTTTTGAATTTCTTTTGTTTAAGAATGTTTAATATTAGACCTCAATCCCTTCTGGCTTGAAAGATTTCCACTGAGAGGTCCACTGTTCATCTAGGCTTCTCTTTGTAGGTTGACTGGGACTTTCTCTCTAGTTGCCTTTAGCATTTTTTCTTTCATTTCAACTTTGAAGAATTTGATGATTATGTGTTTTGGGTAAGATCTTCTTCTGGAGTATCTTCCTGGAGTTCTCTGCATTTACTGAATTTGAATATTGGCCCCTCTAACTAGGTTGCAGAAGTTTTCAGGGATGAAATCCTGAACTATGTTGTTCAAATTGGTTCCATTCTATCTCTTTTAGACATGCCGATCAGTCATAGATTTGGTCTCTTTACATAATTCCATATTTCTTAGAGGTTTTGTTTATTCTTTTTTACTTATTCTTGTCTGCCTATCTTATTTCAGAAAGTCAGTCTTCAGGCTCTGAGATTTTTTCCTCTTGTTGGACTATTCTGCTATTAATACTGGGTGATTGCATTGTGAAATTCTTGTAGTGTGTCTTTCAGCTCTATCAGGTTAGTTACATTCTTCTCTATTCTGGTGACTATTGTGATTTTAGCTTCTTTGTGTTAGGATACAACATACTCCTGTAGCTCCACAAACTTCATTCCTATCCATATTCTGAATTCTATCTTTTTGCATTCTTTATAAGAAAACTTTTTATTGAAATCAAAAGATAGGCTTCTCCCAAGATTTTTCTCAGGAACTGGAAGCTTACTTCTGGTTTCAATTCTAGAAGGAAATTTTTAATCTTTCCATAAAAATATAAGGAAGACATTTAAACAATTCACATTTTTGCAAGAGCATGAAAACCTTTAACTACAATGGCTCTTCTTCCTAATCACTCACATAGATTGCTTGTGTGTGTGTGCTTGTTTTGGGCATATGTTCTTTGTTTTTAATGTTTATCTAAGATCTCAAATGACTGTGATTCCTTTTCCCCCAAGTGTATTTTTCTTTCACTGTTTTTAGAAGACAAAGTGGTGGGGGATGTTTTTCATTTCTACCCAACTCCTTAGAACTCACTTCCTGAATTTCCTTCTCTTCCTTCTTCTCTCCCATTCTAAATGCCTACTAGACAGTCTTAAAGAGCCAGGAGAAAGATTCTCTAGGGAAGGATTGATTGCTATGTATTGACGAGTGAAACAGGGACTGACCAATTTCCTGGAATTCTCTCTAAGTCACTGAGTATGTATTCAACTTAAACTGGCATAAGTTGGGGAAGAGTGATTCATTGGCTTATGTAATGCTAAAGTTCAGCTTCAGGCACAGCTGGATCTAGATGTTTAAATGATATAATTGGGCATCTGCTCCCTGGATTTCCAGGCTCTACTTTCATTTGTGCTAATTCTCAAATGTACCTCCTAGTTGTTTGCAACTGTTTTTTAATAGGCATATCAAAAGTTACAGGATTTATTTTTATTAGTGTAGCTTATGTCATGTGCCCACCTGGGAGCCGAGCATCTCGGCAAAGAAAATAGAAGCCACAGATGATGGACTTGGGTATGCACCCACCTAAATTTGGAGAACAGAGCTTCAGTTTCATGGAATGTACCACCTAAGAACTCTAAGCTCTTACAAATTGTCAAACACACTTTACCCATTCTCTGATATGAAGAGCTACTGTTTGGATCTGCTATAATTACTAAATGCATTGAAATCTAGTCCAGATACCTGGATGTAAGGAATTTATTCTTTTTCAAAGCAATATATTGGCACTTTAAAATAAAAAAGGCTGTCCATGGGAATTAAACTGAAAGAAATAAGTAGATGCTCTTGGCATTTTGAAAAGCCCTTCCTTGTTTTGAATCTCAGCCTTTCCCTTTTTGTCAACTGTTTCCTCTTCTCCTGGCATGGACCATTTCCACAATTCATTTATATTCACTCTGACACTTCAACAGCCTTACTTGCTACTTTACACCCTGATGCATCCATCTATCGCTTAGTTATTCTCCCTCTTTCTTTCTTCTTTAGTATAATATTTGCCATCATTATGAATTCCTGAATCACAGGAAACAGGTTAAGAAGAGCTAGAAGATCAATAAGATCAATGTGCTGCAAGGTGATTTTCTTCAGGTTCAGGTTTATGAGAAACCCCTAGCATTCATCCCTGGGCTTGCCCCAGACCATTTCTTCCCTGTTCCTCAATGTTTAATCCAGCTCACTCTCCCCCCATTTTTGTTTGTTCTTTAGTCTAGACACTGTGAGACACTGGAGTTTGGCAAAAACAATTGCTAACAGCTGTGTGTGTGTGTGTGTGTGTGTGTGTGTGTGTGTGTGTGTGTGTGTACGTATTTCTCATTACATAGTAATGAGCAATATGAATAGATCAAAGTAATCTCAATTCTTCCCTTTCTTTTTCTGTCTTCTTGCAAATAGATATCAAGAAGTATCTGACTACAGATGTATCAAGCAAAATGCAATGTTGTCAAAGGCATGGGAGAAACCTGAAAAGTTATCACAGTATCTGTCAATTACTAAGCACCTATTATGGAAAAGGCATTGTGGCAGGTCCTTTGCATGACTTCTTTAAGCATCACAACAACCCTGCAAGAGAACTACCAATATTCCCATTTTACAAATGAAGAAAGTCAAAGATTTTTAGTGATTTACCCAGTATCTCACAGCTTATCAGTAGAGAATCTTGATCTTTAACTAAGATTCCAACATTCTTGGTGTTCTTTTTTTCCTGAATATTACACTGATTTATAAAATGGTGCTAGAAAACAAGGACCCTTTTATAGTTCATTTAGGTCAAGGCAGAGGTCAAAGAGGAAAGGGTGGATGTTGGAAACAGTGCTCTTCCGTGGAGGGGATGGATCCTGTATCCACACACACCGTCTTGACCAGATAACCCCACGCTTTTAATACCACACTGGCCTAAGGTCTAATTTGCCTTCTTGCATGGACATCTGCTCTTCCAGGCTTTAAAAGAGAAACTTCCTGAGTGCTGTACTTTAAAAATCTTCCCATATTCTTAATAGTCTATGCTAACACAAGTCCTAAGGTAAGACAGAGAGAGCATGAACTTAGGAGTCAGATTTCTGCCTGAAGCCAGACTCTGTAGCTTACTTACTAGCTTACTGGGCAGCCAGGAGAGGGTGTACTTACCTCTCTGTCAGTTTTCTCACTCATGAGTAATTATAATAACTAATATTGGTGATGTTTATTAAGCACTTAGTATATTCCAGGCACTGTTGTATTTGCTTTAAGACCATTAACTTGTAATCTTTATAACAAAATTACAATGTAGGTTTTATTATCTGTCTCCTTTTACCAGAAAGTTGAGGCACAGAAAGTTAGATAACCTGATTCAAACAGACATTTCAGCTTAGTGCCTCTCAAACATGAGAAATTTTGCCCTCCAGGGGACATTTAGCAATGCCTAGAGATATTTTTGGTTGTCATGACTGGGGAATGCAACTGGCATTAGTGGGCAGAGGCCAGGGATGCTGCTAAACAGCCTGTGATGCACAGGACGAACCCCCATAACAAAGAATAATCTGGCTTCAAATGTGAGTAGTGCTGAGGTTGGGAAACCTTGTTCCAGCTCAGGAACCCAAGCTCCTAACCACAGTACCGCCTCCGGTTGACATCATGACAAAATGCAGCTCACAGAGTCCTTGCAAAGATAAAAGAAGATGAATTAACACTGTCACTCACTCAGCACCTGGCAGCTAGTGACTTTCCATTAATTAGCTGTCCCTCCTCACCAACCTTGCCTTCTTCTCTCCCAAGAAAAGCAGGGGAAGTCCAGGGAGATCTGGGTAGCTAAAGTCTGCTCTTCGGAACGACTGGGGAACAACTCGGTTCCAGTTTGCAGTATGGCCTTTGTGTATAAAATGTCTGGAGTCCATTATTAGTGCCTGAATTTCCCGGCTCAGCTGAATAACCACTGTTTATGTTTGTGTTTACAGTCGACTTGGGAATAAGCGTCAAGACGGATAATGTGGCCACTTCTTCTCCAGAGACAATGGAGATAAGTGCTGGTGCTGATGCCAACGGAAAGAATCTTGGGATAGAGGCCAAACCCGAGACGCCAGCTGCTAAATCTCGTTTTTTCTTGATGCTCTCTCGGCCTGTACCAGGACGTACCGGAGACCAAGCCACGGATTCATCCCTTGGATCAGTGAAGCTTGATGTCAGCTCCAATAAAGCTCCAGCGAACAAAGACCCGAGTGAGAGCTGGACAGTTCCGGTGGCAGCTGGACCAGGGCAGGACACAGATAAAACCCCAGGACACGCCCCAGCCCAAGACAAGGTCCTCTGTGCCGCCGGGGACCCCACGGTTCTCCCACCTGAGGCAGGGGGAGCAGGAGGAGAAGCCCCCTCCAAGCCCAAGGACTCCAGCTTTTTTGACAAATTCTTTAAGCTGGACAAGGGACAGGAAAAGGCACCAGGTGACAGCCAACAGGAAGCCAAGAGGGCACAGCATCAGGACAAGGCGGACGAGCCTCCTGGATTATCAGGGCAGGCCGATGATGTCCTTGCACGGAAGGTAAGTGTGCCAAGGTCGGTCCACTTGGTTCTGAACGCATGCTTGGGGGCACTCACGGGGTAAGACTACCACACACATGCAGTTACCCTGAACCTGGGCAAGGTCGCAAGCTGCTGACTCCTCCAGAACAAACAGCACGTTGTAGCAGAGTGTCACCCTGATGTTTCTCTGGGTAGAAACATCTGTGTGAAGAACAATAACAGCTGTTGGCATCTGTTTTATGTAAAAGAAAAGAGGAGGTGAGTTACATGCAGATGAATTTGTCCTTCCATTTATCAAAGGCGGACGTAGACAGGTTGCATTTACCATCAGTAGAGTCTGGAGGGAAAGGCATTAGGGAGTGAAAACGGTCCCTAAAAGATGCCACCTGGTCTCTGTAGTTCGTTGACATGCAAAATTCTGTTGGAACACATTTCGTTCCTTACTCTCAATAGCCTGAATTGATATTTAACTATCTTTTGCACTAAGGTGTGTGTTTGAATAAAGAGATTTTACAGCTCTGGGCAGACTCTTTTATGTACGAATTCTTTTCCAACAAGCAGGAGTAATACCTTTGTAAAAACTATGGTTTTTTTTTTTTGTTTTGATTTTCAAAGAAAGTATCCTGAATCCGTTGCTTTTTTCCTGAGCAAAGAGAGGCAAGCTCTTTTTGACACTAAAAAGAGCATTTCCTTTTAACCTTGAGAGAGCTTGTTTGTATTCCAGGCAAGAAAAGAACTCCCTTAAAGAAGAAGGAGGTAAATAAAACTTGATACATTGTAGATTTAGGGCACGCATTTCCTTGGTTAACAGATTTTGTAAATAACAATATTTTTCAAAACTTGGGAATAAAGTTAAATGCTGTTAGACTTTAGAGGCAGGGGAAAAAAATTGGATGAGCTCCAAATATATTTGTCTTAATAACAATGCAACTTTATACTTCTGAGATGCTAATCATTACACTTGCTGTCATTTATTGAAAATGTACAATGTGCCAGGCTCTATTCTAAGCACTGTACATAAATTGTTTTTCTTAATGAAAATGAGTATCACATTAATCTGTGGTTTTAATGCACCCAGGGTGCTATGAAAAATTACATTATGAAGATTGGGCACCCACTGAACACTCTGCAGAGTTAAAATTGGGAAAAGATAATAGGGCTCATGTGTTTCAGGCTCTTACTGTCAGCATTCTTGTGGTTTCTATACATTTTGGCTCAAAGAGCTTATTTCCAACATTTCTTTCAGAAGTTTAAAAATGTTCCCTTCAAACATCCACTTCCCAAAATGTACCAGTTCAAGAAACCAGTTGAGTAGCTTTCCATATAATTTAAAGTAAGTCTTCAAACGCATCCAGGCATCTGCTCTTTACTGAGTGTGACACTGTACCAGGCACAGGGACCACAGTGGAGGAAGAGACACAGAGTCTGGGCCCTGGTGGAGTTTGCTGTCCAGTGAGAGAAGTGAATAAATAAATAAACCTGCAATTGCAATGCAAGGTGCCAAGTGCTGTGCTGGGGGAGCAGAGGCAGGGGGAGGATGCAGACCCCAGGAGAATTGGCCTCCATGGCCCGAGGAACATTCCATCAAATACAGGAACCAGGACAGGAAAGTCACGTGTCTGGAGGCAGTAAACTGGTTGTCAATATTCCTGCATAAGGGAGAAACTGTTCACTACTTGTGCCTGAGTGGGGAAACCACTCTCGTTATTATTGGTCATGGGCTTCTAAGGCCATTTTGAGGTTGTGATTTTTTTTAACACTCATGTGTTTCTTTGGCTTGGGCATCCAAAGCTTATCTATTGGCTGAGTTAGGAGAAGACTGAGTTATTTATGCAAAGACAATGAAGGAATGTGTTTTACCCATCTTTGGACAGGTGTCCAGTGACTCATTCAAATCCCCATCTTAATTAAGTAAATCCGTTCAGCATAGGAGAGCCAGCCCTCCGATGTATTCAGCCACAAAACCTCAACACACTCAATCTATTTCTAGTCTAAGAAATTGAGGGAAAGTTTTGGAGTTGTGATTTATTGACTCAACTCTCTTTATTGAAAAATAAATCTTAGGGACAGAACCTCAGTTTGAGTGGAATGTGTTCCAAAATGAGATTTGAGTCAGAAAATGGGAGCTTGTTTGGGGAACATGGCAGGTATCTAATATAGCAAAGCCCATGTGTAATATTTTCAAGTTACAATGATCTCTCAGAAGACCCGAGAATTGTACCCTGTCTTCCTTCCCGAATAAGTTTATTCGCTGCCTCAGATTCACCAATGAAGTCTGCATCTGATTTTGTTACATTACAAACTTCCATTTTTTTCAGTGATATTGAAATTGAAATACTGAGTACCCACTTTGTACTATGTGCATATGAAACACAGAAAAGTTATAAAATAGCCATTTCTCCCTCAGCCTGTGAACTGATGGATATTCAGATGCATATGCCTGCAAAGATTTTTAACAATAGCAGCAGCAAAACAGCCTTCAGATTGTCAAGGTTTCTTATCTGATTCCTGGCTGCATAGTTCTGTATTTAGGGGGGAGAAAAGCAATTGTTCTGTAAGTGTAATGAGACAATCCAACCCTCAGAAAGTAACATGAATAAAACTTCTCAATCAGTGGCTTTCTTGGTGGGAGTACCACATTGTGCATGGATGGACGTCAATGTATTGATTCAGAATTCTTAGGGTGAATTATGCCTTGAGCTCAGCCGTGTCCACCGGCCCCTCCAGCAGCCCTTCCCCCCACTTTTATGGCTTGCTCCCTGCTGGATTGGAATTCCAACCACAAACCCACAGAGCTGTGAATTGGGAGAAAGATGCCACCATTTCATTCTGGAGGAAACACACAAATCTTCTGTGTTTTCAGAATGACAATCTTATTTTTGTGCCTTATAAAACTACATTCAGGGCATAGCATAATTAAAACAAGGCAAGAATTCATGAACAAATGAAGCATTTACTACATAGGCCAAAGAAAAGATAAATTATATGCCTGAAAGGTTTCACTGAGCTGTGATTCACACAAACCAATGTGTTGGCAGGGATGAGATTTTTTTTCTCTCTCCCCGCAACAACTGAACCAGAGCTGTAAGATATGCATTTAAAAGATTCATCACACACAAAAAATAATCACATAATGCAAACCTGACCTTTATTAGTTAAAAAAACAAACAAAAAAACCACTAAATTTCTGTTATCGGCACAGTACTTCCAGAGGTGTATTTGTGTTCAGTGGGGGTGTGGGGTGCATAAAGTGTTGCCATGCAGAGTCTCGTAAGATTGAAGAATTTTTTTTTTCTTTTAAAAATGTAATTAAATCCTGCCATCGTTACTTTAGCACCAACTTTATGCAAGGCTGAAAACGAAAACCATCGCATTTCTAGTCTTTCAACAATATAATCTAGTAAGAGACATAATTTTTTAAGACATCGTGATAAGTGTATTCATCCTCAGATTGGCTCAGGCTACCAATAATAAGAACAATATTTTGTGTTTTCGCGTCTCCTCTTTTCTCTCTTGATCACACTCCAGTCAGGCTCTTGCCACAGTCACTATGATGCTGCAGCTTCCCGGCCCTCACCCTGGCTGCCAAATCCTCTAGGTTCTGTCTTTGTCCCAGTAGATCTGACCTGCAGGTTGAATCTGACACAGGGAATGAGTAGGTCATACCTTAACCACTTGAAAGAGCATCCTCCCACCTCCCTGCCATCCTCCTTCACCTCCTTTGCTGGATCTTACCCTCTAAATGTTGGACTTCCCAGGGTTCACTTCTTGGATATCTCTAACTGTGCTTATTTTCTTGAAGAGTTCCCTCAGTCCCAAGGGTTTAAATATTGCTATGCGTTGACAAGTTCCAAATTTACATCTCTAGCCTGGATCCATCCCTGAAGTCCAGACGTGAATCTCAGCCGCCTCCTCTTCGACATGTCTCCTTGAATGTCTGTGTCACCACTTGACTGCTCACTGAGTATCTCAACTCTAATATGTCCAAAATGGAACTCTTCATTCATCACCTAACAACGACAGCCCTGAAATGCCCACCGATTCCATTCACAGGGTTTTCCATCTCGGTGAATGACAACTTCATCCTGCCTCTACCGTTTAGTAGTAGAAAAGGATTAAAGAACCAAGGTCTCCAGAGTCTTTTTCTACTTGGTATTTAGTAGTGAATTAAACATAAGCATCGTAGTCAGGTAGCCTAGGTTTCCTGTCTACCTCTGTCACCTACGGGATGTGTAACCTTGGGCAAGCTACTTCGCCTCCTGAGCCTCCGTTTCCTCATCTGTAAAATGGGAATAATAATAGTATCTAGCACATTTTCACATTGTTCACACTTCTAGAAATTAAATGAGATAGGCCATATAAAGTACTTAGCACAAATTGCATTTTAAAAAAGAGAGAGAGAGAGAAATTAGCTATTGTTAGTATTACAGGTTTTCTCCTTGTCTACTACTTCACATTTTATTTTTATTTTTTGCCTTTCCTGTCCATAGTCCTCAAACAAAACTCACAGATATAGCACAGCTGACTCTAATTTGAGAGCTGTATAACCCAAAGGCACAAGTCCTAACTTGGGTGATAGGGGTACAAAAGTTTTAAAATTATTTTTGAACAATAGAAATTTTAGTGTCTATGCCCATAAGCCTCAGTTTCTTTGCCTGACGTTTAAGGGTCTCCATAATCTTTCCTCTGCCTATTTTCCAACTGCATTTTCCACCCGTCCCTTAAATTTCTCCAGTCAATATGGCCAAACCTGACCTGTGCAGATGCCATCTGAGTCCTGATGTTTTTCTACCTTTGTCTCTTTCTCTCTCTGTTTATCAAAAATTGACTTGACCTTCAGTGCCAGGTTCTCCATGAAGGTAACCAGACATCTCCACTCTTGGAGGATTTCGGACAGCATGAATCTCTCTTGCATTTTAAGTCAAATTATATGATTAAATCATTTTTAAGAAATCAGCTCATTAAGCCATCAAACCTTACCAAGAAATTCCTGTATTTTCACCGTTTTACAGACAAAGAAGTCAATAGTTCAGAGAAACCAAATCACTCCTGACACACAGCTAAAAAGTGGCAAAGCCAAAATTGTCCATCTCCAAAGCCCATAGTCTTAAATAGTCAACGTTTCTATTTTTGCCAATTATTTGAAACTTGTTCAATAAAATTGCAACTTGAAGCAATGAAATTCAAAGATATTAGCATATTGCAAAGTTGTAAATGTCAAGTTAATCCCAAGTGAAAAATAAAAAGAATTGCCCAATTTCAACATTAGAAGGCCAAGAGAATTATTCACTGTTTTTTATTTTGTGTTGTTTTTGCTGTATGGCTGCAAGGCCATGCCTTTTCAACTGGTAAAGAGAACTAGCCACCCAAAAAACTTGGTCAGTGCAAAGGGAAAATCCATCTTACATTATGCAAGTTTTGGAGTAAACAATGTCCTCAGCTATACCACTGGGATTTTGATGCATTTAGCAGTAAGAAATGCTTAGTACGAGATGTTTGCCATAGCAGAGGTAATGTGGGAAGTGTTAGGAGCCTGGGTGAGCTGGGTATGAGTCAAGAGTCTACCACTTAATAGCTGTGTGGTTGAGTTAAATGATGATAATGCCTCATTTTAAAATAATTCATTATTTCTAGGCTCTTTAGTAAGCATTTTGCATGTATTATCTGCTTTTATACTTAACCCAACAAGGTAGGTATTTCTATTGCCGTTTCACAGAGGAGAGAATTTGGACTCAGAGAACTTAAGTTACCTGCACAAGGTTACAAAGCCAATTAGTAGCAGATGTGGAATCAAGATCTATCTGTCACCTAAGCCTGTTATACCCAATCATTTCAAAACCTGTGTTTTCATCCACAAAAAGAAGCTGCTACCTGCCCTAGGAATTTTTTAAAGATAGAAGATAATAGAGGCCATCAGTAGTAGTAATGCTAAATAAGATGGTGTATTTTCTAAATTGTTAGAAACTTAGAAATGAATAATTATGAAATAGATCAAATGGCTTTTCAGAGTGATGGAGTTTAAATAGTGTATCATTTAGGGGTTGACAATATATTATTTTTACTTTGGCTGTAAGAAACACACGCACATACAACACTCAATTAATAGCGGTTCACTTAACAAGGAGAATGTACTATTTCTTACATATAGTAAGAGCCCTGGAGGTAGGGGAGTTCAGGTTGGTTCAACATCTTCGCAGCCCCCACTAGCCCACCTCACTCTTTCTCTGCTGATGTCCTCCATTATTGCTTAGTCCCTAGACTTAGTCCCTTGTGGTTTTAACATGATTCCAAGTATGCATCAATGCCTCTCTTTATTGTGCTTCACGGATGCTGCATTTTTACAAATTGTAGGTTTGTGACAATCCCGCATCAAGCAAGTCTATCAGCACGATTTTTGTAATGGCCTGTGTTCATGTTATGTCTTTGTGTCAGCATTTTTTAAAGTTTTTGTTTTTATTTTTAAGTTCTGGGGTACATGTCCAGGAGATACAGGAGCCTGGGTGACCTGCACGTGTTCCCCAGAACTTAAAATAAATGTGTGTCATGGTGATTTGCTGCAACTGTCAACCCAAAACCTAGGTGTTAAGCCAAGCATGCATTAGCTACTTTTGCTGATGTTCTACCTCCTTCCACCCCACCCCCGATAGGCCCCACTATGTGTTGTTCCTGTCCCTGTGTCCATGTGTTCTCATTGTTCAGCTCCCACTTGTAAGTGAGAACAGGTAGTGTTTGGTTTTCTGTTCCTGCATTAGTTTGCTGAAGATGAATGGCTTTTAGCTCCGTTCATATCCCTGCAAAGGACATGATCTTGTTCCTTTTATGGACGCATAGTATTCCATTGCAGCACTATTCACAATGGCCAAGACATGGAATCAACCCAAATGCCCATCAACAATAGACTTGATAAAGAAAATGTGGTACATATACATCATGAGATAAAGTTTTTTTTAATTAAAGTATGTACCTTGTTTTTTAGATGAAATACTATTGCACACTTAAGAGACTACAAGATAGTGGAGAACTTTTATGTGCACTGGGAAACCAAAAAATGTGTGTGACTCTACTGGAATATTCACTCTATTGCAGTGACCTGGAATTGAACCTGTAATATTTCTGATGTATGTATCATAATGCCCTATCAAATAAAAAATAACTTTCCTAAGATTTATCCTTAGATCCCTTTGGTGAAATTGACTCACATATCTGTGTTGAGGTGCAAGAGAGACTCAAAAAGCAAATTGCTGGCATTTTCAGTTTTTTCAGTAGAAAAAAGCCTCTTCCAGCAAAGATGACATGCCACAGATAGAAACCAGATTTGTCTTCTCTACCTAACATTGTCTGGAAATCATTAAGTGAATGGAGCAAGTAGAGGCTGCTACAGTATCCACCTATGGTGATTCATCTGAGTGTATTCATTCCATTAGTTTTCTGATTTAACTATGACCCCATAGTAAGAACTAGATTTTACAACTTGATCTGGTATATATGGGCATACATGAAACAAAGAACTCATGAAGTATACTATTCTTGCAGCATGTAACACTTGCAGGGATGTTGCATTCTTTTCTATTCTGTTTGATTTATTTACTGCTGGTTTTGGCCCACTAAATTATTTTTAAATCTACTGATGATCACAGTCTGAAAACTCTGTTCTGCTATCATGACCACTTTGACATATTGAGACAGTTATCTTAAGGGATGTGACCGTTTTTAAGCAATCGAGTATTTCCAATGCCTGGCATGATGGCTGGCACACGTTGGCATCCAGTAATGTTTGCTAAATGAGCCTAACCAGCATAAGGGTGGTACACATCATGTTTCAACCTTTCAAAGAATGTTAGGATGTATTATTGCAATGTCATTATCTGCTCTGCCTAACACAACTTGAAATACAAAGTCATTTCAAAATATATATGGTGTATATGATATCACTTAAACTTTAGAATTACAGTACAAATCTACATTTGTACTATTTACTTGGTGTTTTAAATTTGGTCTTTAACATGCCATGGCATTAATCAGTTGAAATATCTAGTAAATTGTTTTTTGCCATTAATTTGTAAAATAAATTTTGAGTTATCATTTCCTCTGGTATTGTCCCATCCGATTTGCTCCCTCAAAAGTTGTAACAGCTGCAACTTACCAAGTTTATTGAGTCATGGAGAGGTTAAGTAACTTATGCAAAATCGCAGAGCTAGAAAGTGGCACAGTAGAAATTTGTCACCAGTGTCCACACACTTAACTAATGTGCCTGTAGGTTCAAAGAGAGGAAACACTTTAAGACTTTTGAAACATGTAACATCTTTCAAAATTTCTAAAGGTAATTGTATTAGTCTCCAGAAGGACAGGGCTAATAGAATAGGCGTATATATGAAAGGGAGTTTATTAAGGAGAACTGACTCACACGATCACAAGGTGAGGTTCAACTGTAGGCTGTCTGCAAGGTGAGGAGGTAGGAAGCCAGGAGTGGCTGAGTCCAAGTCCAAAAGCCTCAAAAGTAGGGAAGCCGACAGGGCAGCCTTCAGTCAGCCCCTGGCAAACCACTGGTGTAAGTCCAAAGGTCCATATGCCCAGATTCTAATGTCCAAGGGCAGGAAGCATCCAGCACAGGAGAAACACGAAAGCCAGAACGCTCAGTAAGCCAGCTTCTCCCGCCTTCTTCTACCTGCTTTGTTCTAGCCATGCTGGCGGCCGATTGGAAGGTGCCCACTGGTGGGTCTTCTTCTCCCACAGTCCACTCACTCAAATGTTAATCTTCTCTAACAGTAACCTCACAGACACACCCAGAAACAACACTTAACTGGCCATCTAGGCATCCTTCAACCCAATCAAGTTGGCCCCTCATGTTAACCAGCATGCTAGTACTTCCCAAGTTGGTTTGCAGAACATTAGTCCAATAAGATGGGCCTAGAAATAGGGTTCCACTGTCAAATAATTTCAGAAAATCTATTTGCTTCATAGTCTCTACTGAAGATTTGCAATGGACATTAGCCTATTAAAGGCTCTGAGAAGTCCTGCAGCAAGCATGCCTGTTTCACTTTGTTTAACCAAGTGTTTCTCAACCTTAACTATCTATGTAGCTGTTGGACCACTAACAAGTTGGCTCAATTTTCCAAGGAATGGTTCTTCTAGAGAATGTTGAGTTAGGCATTTAGACCAGAATTTGCATAATGTTGGCTGTGGGTTTGAAGAAGTAAGATAAAATAAAAAGCATAAACCAGAAGTTGAAAACAAGCAACCTGTAGAATGCATCTAGCCACAGATATGTCTTACTACACAGTGTTTTAAATAATATTTTAATTAATTAATGAGTTATGCTTTTGAATTGACAAAGTGGATGATATTTTAAAGCAATGATATGTCGTAACAATTCTATTTCAGCCTTCCCTACAATGGGTAGTTTTGCCCTAGATTTGCAGACCAGATGTGAGTTGTTACTGTCCCTTAAGATGGGGCACCCACTCTCCAGCTCACCAGATGATTCCCAGCAGTGCAGCCATGTAGGTTGTCATCATCATAACACTTGCATAGTTATTTTTTGGAGTAGAGCTGAGAATCAAGTTAATACATCCATCGTGGACCACTTTACTTCCTTCATCCTTCATAGCAACTTAGCATAATTTGAAGCTACTTAGATGACCATCTGTCATTCCAGCCCAAGAGTCCATCGGGCAGCCAGCATTAAGCAATATATAAAAGGGGTGGATACTTTGATGTATTTGTGCAACAAATATGAGTATTTGTGTGTGTGTGTGTGTGCCAGGAATGATTTTAGGTTCCACAGCAGATAGAACAGTGTACTTCATGGGAGCTTTCCTTCTAGTGGAGAGACCAACAATTTAAAAAAGAAAGAATTAACAAGCAAACAGTTCCAGAGTTTAGAAAGAGCTCTGAGTGCAGCAGACGGAGTTTTGAGATAGAAAGTGGAGAGGATAGTGAAAATTACAATGGGTGAGGAACAGAAACAGGGAGGTGTTTAAACAGTCAGTGAATAAGATGTGACTGTTTCTTTCTTTCTTTGCACAACAGACTTGCCAGACAATTCTTAGAAAGTCTGCAGCCTAATTCTGGCAGCATTCAAAACTGTTTTCTCGCTTTGGGGAAGTGTTTGTTAAACAGATGATAAATGTATTCTAGGCTGTGGATTATTAGCTTTTTGTATTTAGAAGCAGGTTTTTTTGGTTGTTTTTTTTTTAACATTGGGTATTTTTCCTTTAGTAAATGTCAAATGCTCTTACCAGCCTAGAAGGTTGTGCTTGTTAGTAACTAACCATGGAACAGAAGAATCTTACACAAATCCCGTTTGCCCAGTGTGGCTTACCCTGGGAATCACTCTTCACTCACTCTGCCTACAGCAATATTTTTCCATTTTAAATCACACATATTGGCCAGGCATGGTGGCTCACACCTGTAATCCCAGCACTTTGGGAGGCTGAGGCAGGAGGATTGCTTGAGACCAGGAGTTCAAGACCAGCCTGGCCAACATGGCAAAACTCCATCTCTACTAAAAATCTCTACTAAAAATACAAAAATTAACCAGGCATGGTGATGCACACCTATAATCTCAGCTACTCAGGAAGCTGATGCATGAGAATTGCTTGAACCCAAAAGATGGAAGTTGCAGTGAGCCGAGATCGCATCACTGCACTCCAGCCTGGGCCGCAGAGCGAGACTCCATCTCAAAAAAAAAAAAAAAAAAGAAAGAAAAGAAAATCACACATAAGTGGACTCTGCTTAAGGGTGTACCAACTCATGTATCCTTAGGAATATCCCCAAAGCAAAGCCTGCTGCCAAAAAAAGAAACAAGAGAAGAATATTTTATTGCTCAATTCTCTGCCCACATTTTACTTACCATTGGAACTCAAGTTGACAAATTCACTTACTCCTCAAGCAAAGGAGTTGCTAAGGGAGAAAATAGAAAACCTTTATATGGGAAGCAAGGGTGCATTGCTCTTAGATAGATCTGTTTCCACCCTCCACCTATCACAACAACAGACAACTGGTTTATTTAATCTTGCAAGTGCAACATCCGTCCGTAACTATGGATTAAATGATGACCTACCATGTTAAGGCCCTGAGTTAGACTTCTGCTGCCCCCATGCGAGATGAGCCTTAAATAACCTGAAGTTATGTCCACAGGGTAGTAAAACAGATACCACTCAACATTTTTCAGACAGATTTTCTTTTT
>NW_016107539.1:3327325-3341080 GCF_001604975.1 Cebus imitator | reverse complement strand
TTTTTTTGTATTTTTAGTAGAGATGTGGTGTCACTATGTTGACCAGGCTGGTCTCAAACTCCTGACCTCGTGATCCGCCTGTCTTGGCCTCCCAAAGTGCTGTGATTACAGGCATGAGCCACAGTGCCCAGCCTTCAGACAGATTTTCTTATGTTCAGAGATGAAAAACAAGCTAACACCATGGACTCCTGTGTGCTTAAAAGGTATTTCCTGGAGAATGTTTCTGTTTCTGTCTAATGTTGTTTGCTGAGAATGCTTTGGAGGCCTGATGAGACTAGCAGCGACACCCACAAATAACTTGTTTAAAGCATGGGCCACATGCTGGTGCCCTGAAGGCTGGGTTCTCATTCCAACTGTGTTTAGTTTGGCCCTTTTGATGTTTTTTAATTGTTTTAAGTTAATCATGTATATTTTGTTTTAGCGTTAATTTTAATAGGTAATATATTCACTTTGTTCAAAACAAAAAAATTACAAAATGCCACCCAATAGATAATTATTGTTTGTATTTTTAATGTATCTTTCTAGGGCTTCTTTGAGCATAGATAAGAAATAAAACATAAATTCTTATTCATTCTTTTTTACTCAAATGGTAACATAATATGCACTCTGCTCTATTCCACACTTGTTTTCAGTTAACAATACTTTCTGTATCTGTAGGGAGCTTCCTTATTTGCAACACCTGCAGAGTATTCTGTTGAATGGTTGTACCATGAGTTATTTAACCAGGACCCCATTAATGCCCTTTGGCTGGCTTCCAGACTTTCACTATTAACCTCACTGCAATGAATAACCTTGTACATTTGCTGTTTCACACGTGTGAGTTTAGGTTTACCCTCTACATCAACTCTTACGGATTGAAATACTGGGTAAAAGAACATATTCTTTTTTTTTTTTTTTAACAATTTTGGTACATAGTGCCAAATTGCTCTCCATCAGGATTGAATTAATTTATACTTCTAACATCAGTGCATGACTGCCTTCTTCACACAAGCTTGGCCAATGAATGTTTTTGTAAACATTTTTTGACTTTTCAATCTTTCTTTTCATGACTTCTGGATTTCTAGTCATATACACAAAAGCCCTCTCAATCTAAAATGAAAAGATGTTTTCCATGTTTCCTTGTAGTGTTTTTAATCTGTTTGGATTTTATCCTCGTAGAGGATTGAGTTGTGACACTAAGTTAATTTTTTTTCCAGATGGCTGCTCTCTTTTTCCTACGCCTTTTATTTAAAAGTTCTTTACTTCCATAGATTTTAGGTATCATCTTTATTATATAACAAATTCCCATATATCTTTGGAATTTTACCACTTTATCATCAGTTATACAACATGTATGCATGCCTAATGCTAACACATGTTGTGTGGTTGATGGTAACATATGTTGCATGGCTGATGGTAACAAAGTAGAAAAATATACAGCAGAGAAGAGGAATAAAGTGGCAGGAACTTAAAATAGGAAAGGCCTTGGTGAGAAGATAATATTTGAGTAAACATCTAAGGAAAGGAGATAGAATCAACATAGCATGGCATTTAAAAGCCTTTGGCCTCTGAAATCAGTTGGGCCTGGGATCAAATCCCAACTCTACTTTATGACTGTAGGCAAGTAATTTATTCTCTCCATGCCTTAATTTATTTATCAGTATAATTGGAATTACAAACAGTGTATACTTCATGAGATCATTCTAAGAATTAAACAGGATCTTTTTAGCAAGCTCAGCACTGGGACCGACACATAAAGGCTGATATTTTTGTTGTTATCATGGACACATTTTTTTCTCATTACACACTCCTTAAATAATTCATGGCTGCAAAATATTCCATCACATTGTTCTAGATTAATTTCACCTGTTAAAACCACATGATGGTTTATTTAGCTACAGATTCGAAAAGTCAGACTTTTTAAGTGGTTCTTCATTGTTACTCTTTCAGAACCATCCTATAAATCTTTTTTTTTTAACTTTTTAACCTTGAAATTATTGTAGATTCACATGCAGTTGCAAGAAATAGTACAGTTATCCCTTTATCCAGTGCCATTCAATGGTAATGTCTTCAGACCTATAGTGCAATATCACAGCTATTGTATTATTGTACAATCAAATAGAGAACATTTTCATTCCCACAGGGACACTGCATACTTGCTTGTTACAGGTGCATCCATGTCCCTCTCACCCCCATCCCTTTCTTAACTCCTGGCAACCATTAGTCTGTTCGCCATTCCTATAGCTTTAGTATTTCAAGAATGCTATCTAAATAGTAACATACAATGGGTACCGTGTTTTAGATAGGCTTTTTCCCCCTCCAGCATAAATCTCTGGAGATTAATCCAAATCATTGAGTGTATCAGTAGATATTGGCCCTTTTCTTCCTTTTTGACTGCCAAGTAGTATCCCATGCTGTGTATATACCAGTTTGACGTTTGGTTGTTCCAATTTCGAGGCTATTATAAATAGCATTGCTATAAATATTAATGTATAAGTTTTTCTGTGAATATAATTCTTCATTTCTCTAGGAGAAATGACCAGGAGTGCAATCAGTATAGTTGCATGTTTAATTAATTAATTTTTTTTTTTTTTTTGAGATTGGATCTTGCTCTGCTGCCCAGCAAGTGCTGTGGGGCCATCTTGGCTCAACCACTCAGGCTCAAGTGATCCTCCCATCTCAGCCCCCAGAATAGCTGGGACTGCAGGCACTTGCACCATGCCCTGCCTGCATGTTTAAAGAAACCGTCAAACTGTTTTCTATTCTGCCTGTGTCACTTTACATTTCTACCAGCAATGTGTGAGGAGTTTCTTGCATCCTTCCCAGAACTTAATAGTCACTATTTTTTACTTCACCCACTTCGATGGGTGCATAGTGATATCTCATTATGGTTTTAATTTGCATTTTTCTAATGGTTAATGATCTTGAACATCTTTCATGTGCTTATTTACCATCTGTATATCCTCCGCAATGAAATGCCCCCTCATGTCTTTTGCCCATTTTCTAACTGGACTGTTTTGTTTTAATGTTGACTTTTTAAAGGTTTTTTTTCTCTTAAATATATTGTAAATACTAGTCTCCTGTCAGACATGTGGTTTGCAAATATTTTCTCCCACTCTCTAGTTTCCCTTTTCATCTTTTTAACAGGATCTTTTACTGGAAACCATTTTTTAATTTTGATGAATTCCAGTTTATCATATTTTCCTTATACAGATTTTGCTTTTGGTCTTTGGCCTTTTATGAATTTTTAACCATAAGTCTCAGAATTTTTCTCTTATTTTTTTTCCTAAAAGTTTTATATTTGACATTTTATGTTTAAGTCCATGATCTAGTTTAAGATAATTTTTATATAAGATGTGAGACTTAGATTGAGGTTCTTTGTTTTCCTCTATAGATGTCAAATTGCTCTAGCACAATTTGTTGAAAGACTATCTTTATTCTATTGAATTGCTTTTACACATTTGTCAGAAGTCATTCGGGCATACTTGCATGGGTCTCTTCTGGAGTCTCTATTCTATTTGTTCTATATGTCTATGTCTCCACCAATACCATACAACTTTACTTACTGTAGCTATATAACAAGGCTTGTAATCAAATAGACTGATTCATCCATTTATTTTTCTTTTAAAAAAATTTTTTAGTTATTCTAATTCCTTTGTCTTTCCATATACATTTTATACAATAATCTCATCTGTCACTGCAAATGTCTTGCTACAAGTGTTAAAAATTTTTATAGGAATTGCGTTAAACCTGTATATCTATTTGGGGCAGATTGACATCTTTACTATGTGAGTCTTCCAATCCATGAATATTGTATATCTCTCCATTTATTTAGGTCTCCCATGGTTTCTTTCATTAGCATTATATAGCTTTCAGCATACAAGTTTTGCATGTGTTTTGTTAGATGTACACCTTAGTATTTCATTTTTGTATGATAATTATGGTATTATATTTTTAATTTCAGTACCCATGGGTTCATTCCGAGTATATAGAAATCTAGGTCATTTTTGCATGTTTATTTTGTATTCTTCAGCCTTGCTGAACACAGTTATTAATTGTGAGATTTATTCTGTTGATTCCTTGTGATATTCTAAGTAGACAATTATGCCATCTTATGATGGGGACAGTTTTATTTCTTCCTTTTCAATGTGTATGCCCTATATTTATTTTCTTGCTTTAATATACTGCCTAGAACTTCTACTACTATGTGGAATACAACTAGTGAGAGTTGACATCCTTGCCTTGCATTCAATCTCTCGGAATTAAGGATAATGTTAGTTCTCAATTTTTATTTTGTAGATGGTCTTTATCGAGTTGAGGAAGCACCCTCTGTTACTGTCTTCCTTAGAGTTTTTATCATGAATGAAGGATTGAATTTTGTTGAATACTTTTTCTGCACCCACTGCTGTGAACATATGACTTTTCTTCTTTAGTCTGTCACTATTTTGGATGACATTAATTGATTTTCAAATATTAATCAAGCTTGCAAACATATAGTAAATCCCATTTGGTTATGATATATACTTCTTTTCACATATTGCTGAAATCTACCTACTAATATTTTCTTAAGGATGTTTGCATCTATACTTATGAGGCATATTGATCCGTAGGGTATTTTTCCTTTGTTTGGTGCCATATTTATCTGTTTTTGGTAACTAGCTTTATAAAACAAATTAGTAAGCCTTCCCCCTTCTGTTTTCTAGAAGAGTTCATGTAGATTGGTTAAACATTTCATAGAAGTCTCCAGTGAAATCTTCTGGGCCTGGAGACTTCTTTCCTGAAAGTTTTTAAATTATGAATTCAATTTTCTTAATAGTTGTGGATATTTAAAACATTTGTGTTATATTGGGTCAGTTATAATAGTTTGTGTTTTTTTTAGCAAATGTTCCATTTTGCCCGTTACCAAATGTATGTGGGTAGCGTTGGTTATAACATTCTCCCTTTTTATAATCTGATATTGGTAATTTGTATCTTGACTCTCTTGGTCTCTCTTTTTTTGGTGTTGTCTGTTGTCTCTACTAAGAGGGCTTTGGCTGCTGCTTCTCTCTGCCTTTCTCATTGTGCTGTTGATTTCACTCACTGGGCTTTTTGTTTGCATGATTATACCTTTCAATTCTAAAATTTCCATTTTAGTTCTTTTTTATATCTTCTATTTCTTTGCTGGGTTTTTTATTTTTTCATTTGTTTCAAAAATGTTTGCAATTGTTAATTGAAGCATTTTGTTGTGGCTACTTTGAAATCTTTGTCAGAGGCCTGGCTCAGTGGCTCACACCTATAATCCCAGCACTTTGGGAGGCCAAGGTGGGCAGATCACTTGAGGTCAGGAGTTCGAGATCAGCCTGGCCAACATGGTAAAACCCCCATCTCTACTAAAAATACAAAAATTATCTGGTCCTCGTGGTGCATACCTGTAATACTAGTAACTCAGATGGCTGAGTCAGGAGAATCGCTTAAACCCGGGAGGCAGAGGCTGCAGATAATTCTAGCATTTCTGTCATCTCATTTCCATGTTGACATCTATTGATTGCCTTGTTTTTATTAAGTTTGAGGCCTTCTTAGTTCTTGGTCTGACAAGTTATCTTTAACTGAAATCTGACCATTTTTATACTGTGAGACTGGATCTTGTTTAAACTTTCTGTTTTAGCTGGCTTTCCCTGACACCATTCCAGCAGTACCAGGGCTGCTACCTCATTATTGTCAGGTGGAGGCAAATGTCCAGGTTCCTCACCAGGCTCCATTGTTGGGGGATGGTGGGGGGGGTGCACTCCTTATTACTGCTGGGTGGAGGCGGGAGTTCTTTCTGCTCACATGATCTCCACTGATAACAACAGTGGAGGTCTCATTACTGCTGGAGACGCTAACTCCTCTAGGTCTCCTCTTACACCACCCCAATGGGAAGACAGAGGAGCACCTCATTACTGCTGGGTAGGGTTGGAAGTCCAGGCTCCCCATGTGGTCCCCACAGACACCATGGTGGGGAGGGCTTATTACCAACTGGTGAGGATGAGAATCTCAGCTCCCTACTTAGCCTTATAGATACCATCTTCGCAGGGGTATTGGGATATCCTATTATGGCCTTATGAAGTTGGAAGTCTAGCTCCCCACTTGGCTTTCTCTGGCATGGGTGATAGTGAGACCACAGAATGTCCTGTGGTATTTGGCTGGAGTAGTGTGATCATCGACTAAAAGTTTTCTATCTTGCTAGGTTTCCTTTTTTTGATCCTTTAGTCAGAAAGAATAGGCCTCCGGATTTGTGCGTGTGTCAGAGCCTGTAAGTGCTTCCAGGTTGCTAACTTCTTCAACTCCAACTCTGGGGTACATAAGGCAAAAAGAAAACCCAGGGAATTTACCATCGTGCTGTTCCTCAGGTCCTCGGCTGGTCTGCCTTCTCTTCTCCACCTTTCAGAGTCCTTTTATGTATCTTTTCCATCTAATGACCAGGATTCTTCATTGTCCTTGGTGAGTGAAGCAGGAGAAAGTGTGTGTGCTCCATCTTCCCAGAAGCAGAAGTCTTAAGCTCTTTTTTAATGTCAATCTAAGAAGAAGAAAAAATTTCAAAGTAAGGGCTTAAGTTTGAGCTGATAATTTCACTGGGAAAGACCATAAAACTCTCAGGAAGAGTCACAGGCAAACCTTCTCCTTGCCCTGAGCCGGCAGATCTTGCCCTTCCGCAGCTGCTGTCCAAGGCAGGAGACATCACTGCAGTTGGGAAATCAGGGAAGCAGAGAGGCTGGAGAAGGTGTCATGGGGCCATGCAGAAAGGCAGGGGGCTTCTCTGTTCCTAGAGTTCTGAACCATGTCTCTTCCATTAGGGTTCTTTCTCCAGGTTACAGAAGTACTCCCAGCATTCTTCCTCATTCAGAGGATGTCCATTGTGGGAGATCCTGATGGCCACCTGGATCCATGGGGTCCACTTGATATTTTAGCAATTCCTATTCCCTTCAGCTGACGTTACTGTTTTCCATTTTGTTTTGAGAAAGTTCCGTCGCTATTTCCTGTATGCCCAGCTCTGGAACCACAAAGAAGAATCACTGCCTTGCAGCCCTTAGGAAACCCAATCTGGGAGGAGCTAGGGGTGACCTAGACATAGCCCCTTTCATTTTCTGTGATGAGCACTAGCAAGCATGCGGTCCGTGAGACTGGAGTAGCTCAGAGCAGTGGACCCAGCCTGGGGGTCAGAAGAGCTGCCTCCTCATCTCCACGCCAACTTCAGAGAACCTTGCCTACTGTCTTAAGTAGCCAGCGCCATCACCTCACCCTCCATGGCCTGCCTTTTTCTTTTCTCCTTAGCAACCCTCACCACCTGAGTCATCTGTGAGATTTATTAGTTTATCTGTATTTTTGTCCACTGTGGTTTTTTCCCTTGTGAGAATTTCGGCTTCCCAAGGACGGAGGCTGCGTCAGTCTCATTCACAACGGCACTCTTACTGCCTCCATCAGTGGGAAGTACACAGTAGATATTTGATCAGTAACTTCTCTCCTAATCCTTCATGACACCGTAGGCAGATCCCCAAACTTGCTGTGATTCAAAAGTCCTATTCAATCCAACTTTTTTTTTTTTTTTTTTGAAATGGAGTCTCACTCTGTCATCCAGGCCGGAGTGCAGTGGCACGATCTTGGCTCACTGCAAACTCTGCCTCCTGTGTTCAGACGATTCTCTTGCCTCAGCCTCCCCAGTAGCTGGGATTACAGACACGCACCACCACACCTAGCTAATTTTTGTATTTTTAATAGAGAAGGGGTTCTGCCCTGCTGGCCAGGCTGGTCTCAAACCCCTGATCTCAGGTGATCCACCTGCATCTATCTCCCAGGGTGCTAGGATTACAGGCATGAGCCACCATGCCCAGCCCAATCCCACTTTAAACTTTAATCTCAGATTCATTATAACATTCATCCCAGTTCCTGTGAGAACCAAGCTCTGCCTTGCCCCATGGCCTGAGGTCCTTGCAGTCTGGAAGAAGGTGGGCTTGCTTTCCTCTCCTCTCCCTCCCCTCATGTGTGTGAGTTCAGGGAGGAGGGGTTAAGGGAAGAGAAAGGCTTTTTCCTGGCAGATGCCATTGTTCTCCCCAACTCTCCATATTTTCTCTGTTGTGGGCATCTACATGATGTCTCTTTTCAGGGAATAGGTGGGGACTTCTCCACTTCAGAATTCTGTGATGGAACCCTCCACTGCTTCTGCTGCTGGTGAGCCCCTTTGCCCTTCGCCCACCCTCCTGGTGAGATAGAGTGAGGCTGCCGGAGCCCAGACACCTTCCACAGCACCTATTCCTTAAGATGTCACTCAACACTTCCTCAGTCTGACTCCAAATTATTGTTCTAACCGCCTTGCCTTTCATGACCCCCATACCTCCACTGAACTGAATAACCTGCCCCCTAAGTTCTCCCCAAACCTGTCCCCACCTCTTCTTTTTCTGCATTTCTCATGTGCCTTCCTCCATGTCCACTTGACAGAAATTTCTCCATCACCACCTCGCATGCCTCCCCATTTCTACTAGTCTACTTGCAACCTATGCCTCATGGCCTTGGGCAAATGCTGCTTCATCTTTGAGTCTCCCTCTCCCTTCTAGTTCTCAACCTTGGTGCACACTGCAATCACCTGGGGAGTTCTAAAAACATTGACACCTTAGCCTCACCTCCATAAAGACTACTGTAATTAGTTAGGGTGGAACCTGAGTATTGGCTTTTTTGTTTTCTTTTTCTTTTTTTCTTTTCTTTCTTCAATTTTTTTTTTTTTTTAAGATGGGGTTTCACCATGATGGCCAGGCTGGTCTTGAACTCCTGACCTCAGGTGATCCACCCACCTCAGCCTCCCAAAGTGCTAGGATTACAGGCGTGAGCCACTGCGCCCAGCCTTTGGCATTTGTTTAAAAAGCTGCCCAGGTGATTCTAAAAGGCAGCCATGCTGAGACCCAGTGGGCTGATAAAATTAACTTATCTCTCTCTCTCTTTTTTTTTTTTTTTTTTTCCTGAGACAGGGTCTTGCCCTGTCACCCAGCCTGGAGTACAATGACACAATCATAGCTCACTGCAGCCTTGACCTCCCTGGCTCAAGCAATTCTCCTGCCTCACCCTCCCAAGTAGCTAGGACCACAGATGCATGCCACTGCGCCTGGCTAATTTCTGTTGTTTATTTGTTTGTTGTGTTGTGTTGTGTTGTGTTGTGTTGTGTTGTGTTGTGTTGTGTTGTGTTTGCTTTTGTAGAGACAAGGTCTTACTATGTTGTCCAGGCTGGTCTTGAACTCCTGTGTGCAAGCAATCCTCCTGCCTTGACCTCCCAAATTGCTGGGATTATAGATGTGAGCCACTGTGCCTAGCCTCACTTGTCTTTTTATCAGAGTACTTGTCCCTATCTACTGATCTGTATCCACCATAAGGCTCCAAGCATCTAGGAGAGAGGACAGTGTCTGATTCGTTTTTGTAAATCTCACAGCTCACCACAGTGCTCAGTAATTAAATACAGTAATAAGAGCTAACCATTACTGAATGCTTCCTGTGTGCTGCCCATTTTCCTAAGTCCTTTCCATGGATTATCCCATTTACTCCCTCAACAACCCTACAAGGTGGGTACTCCTCATCGCCTCACTTTAACAGATGAGCAAATTGCGACCTAGAGTTAGGGAAAGCGCAGGACTGCAGAGGTGTGGATGGCAGAGCAGGGTCTGGGCCTGGGACAGCTGGCTTCAGAGTCCATGCTAATGCTGTGTGGCCTCTGCACAGCTTGTATGTAATGCAACTACTCCCACGTAGTTACTGAGTGAGGATGAATTCATGAATGGTGCTCCTGGCCAACGCCTTACTTAGGCCTGTGGGGAATTTCTCAGTCTAGATTTATGTCTTGTGCCCCTTTCATAATGACTCATCTTCAAGACACCTGTTCAGTTATTCATGTAATGTCTTTATTTAAAGTTTATTTTATGCTGAACTTCACCTAAGCAAAAATATCCATAATATCAAAAGGTTGATGCTAGACACATTTTTTGAGTGCATGTTGTCTTAGTTCAGGCTGCTATCAAAGTACCGTAAACTGGATGGCTTATAAACAACAGAAATTGATTTCTCATAGCCCTGGCAGTTATAAGTCTGAAATCGAGGTGCCAGCATGGTTGGGTTCTGGTGAGGACCCTCTTCTGGGTTACAGATGGACAACTTCTCATTGCACCCTGAACTGATGGAAACAGGACTAGAATACTCTCTGGGGTCTCTTGTATAAGAGCACTAATCCTGTTCATGAGGGCTCCACTCCCATGACCTAATCACCTCCCAGGGCCCCTCCTCCTAATACCATCACATCAGAAGTTAGGATTTCAACGTATGAATTTTGGGGAGACACAAACTTTCAGTCCACAATACACTTTAAAAGAATAATTTTGTGTGTGTGCATATACCACCTAAAGTAGCATCACCTCCCCCTGACATATATCAACGCTCATCTGCTGTAAACAGAATTTGCAGCCATCCTTCTAATCAACCAGCTTAACCACCTGGATCCCAATTGTACCTTGGAGTTCGTTTTTTAAAGTTCAATTCCTATTAGAACCTATTTTTTTAAAGGACATCTCTTTCAAAGCAAAACACTTTTCTCCCAGAATTAACAAGAAAACCTAACAAGATTCTTAAGGCAATGGCCTTTATTTGCTTTCAGTTTTATAAAGCTTCAGCTGTTTATGAGGCATTTCACAAGAAGTGTGCTTCCATTTAGAAAGAGTCCTGGGGCTGAATGAAACCCTTGTAGAATACACATATTATTGTTACTTTTAAAATACTCACCAAAATGTGGTTTTTGTATTTTTGTAGTCATTTCACAGAAGCTCCATTTTTAATGCAAATTATTCCAACCTGGCCTTTGGTGTTAGGCTGGCCTACGTGCCTAATCTAAGTGCCAACTGAGTACTGAGAACCATGGTAATGAAATTCAGAGAAGGGGACAGATTCCATGGGTGGCATGACCCAGAAAAACATCAGTGGGAGAAAGTAGACTTGATTCCAATCATGAAGGATGGATCAAAAGAGGGGAGACAGACGCTGGAGTAGACAGCACAGTATACAAAGGCATAGAAAAGAATTTACTCCATATCCTTTAACAAATGTTTCTCATGAATCTACTCTGTGTCAGGAACTTAACAAATTGTACGGCGTTTTCATTGCTTTCTTTTTGTCTGTATACTAGGCATCATGCTAAGGAATATACATGCATGATTTCTTATGGAAACTGACAACAAATTATACCAGGCAGGGTTTATTATTAATCCTGTGTTCCACGAGAAGACAGTGTCTCAGAGAGGCTAAGACCCTGGCTGGGGTTCCTCAACCTGTGAGTGGGGTTAGGAGGTGAACATGGAGTCTTTGTCAGGCACTGGAACTTTTATCAACCACTTGATCCAATCGTGAATGAGACACACAGAGTGCCTGTCCTCAAATGCCCAGTTGAGCAGGTAATACTGGCAATTAATCAATTTTGATTTGGTATGATGGGTATTGATGAGGGGGGAATTGTGAAAACAAATAGCAGTAAGAGATAATGAGCTTAAATTCTTGTTTGCAAAATTACTCGATTGAGTACCAGTCTATGGGAAAGAAAGAGATTGATTGATCATTGACATTTATTCATCCCTTCATTTATTCATTTATAACTATGTTCCTAATTATTATCACTAATTAATATAAAAAGATCTGCTACACCCCAGGATAAGATTTATTATTTAATTTTAGGTGACAAAGTTCGTATTTCAAATACACTTATTAATTTCAAATTTAGGGAGCTAACTTCTTTTCAGACCTGATTTAATCCTCATTGCTGTACGCATGATAATGTAGCTCAAGATTCACGCATCACGGAAAATGACCTCACCTCTAGCCAGCTACAAGGAAGTCAACACTGTCTGCTATTAACAGTCAAAGCTTTCATCTAAGGGAGAATTATAGGAACTGGCCTTACCCTCTTGCCTAAAACAGATGAAAACCTGAACAAAAAGCACCAAACCACAATGTTTAAGACTATTTTAAGATACATGGCAACAAGGACAGTGGTCTCTGAGAGACAGGATGTAAGAGGTGATCCCTATGTCTGCTCCTGCCTACTGTCTTGAGAGAGTTTTCAACCCACAGCCTAGGGGGCAGGAACTGAGGCAGAGCCCAGAAGTTTCCCTAAGCCCAAGATGGCCAGAGTTCATAGACAGAGCAACAGAGGAGAGATGGAGATACACAGAGAAAACTCCAGGGATCTGTCAAAGGTCCTCACAGAGTATGAGGCAGAGAGCTAACCAACGTGTTCATGTGAGGAAACCAGCAAAGACTGGAGGGAAAAAACACCAGAAAGGCATTTATACAGGGCCAGAGAGAGTGCCTTCGCTCACTAGCCAGACTAGAAAACCTCCTTATTAATAATGCTTTGGGTAGAGTAGTCACAGGGTCTTTCCTCATAGCGAGAAAAGATTAGCTCCCTAAACTAGACACCATTTTGGTCCTGCCTAATGTAGCTACCAATGGGTTATTTTTGCCCGCTGCCCAGACAGAGCCAATTTATCAAGACAGGGGAACAGCAATAGAGAGAGTTTAATACACATGGAGCCAACTAAATGTGAGATTAGAGTTTTAGTACTAATCAAGTCAGCCTCCCCACAAAATTCAGAGGCTAGAGTTTTTTTAAGTCAGTTTGACAGGCAGAGAGCTAAGGTGTGGAGAATGCTGATTAGTTGATTGGGGAAGAATCATATGAGATCAGAGATGTCTGGGGAAGAATCATATGAGATCAGAGATGTCCTCTTGTACTGAGTCAGTTCCTGGGTGGGGGCCTCAAGACCAGATGGGCCAGACTAGAATGCAGGATCTGAAAAACATCTCAAACACCAATCTTAGGCTTTGCAGCAGTAATGTTATCCATAAGAATAACTGGGGAGGTTAAGAATCTTGTGGCCTCTGACTGTATGACTCCTGATCCATAATTTCTAATCTTCTGTCTAATTTGCTAGTTTTACAAAGGTAGACTGGTCCCCAGGAAAAAAAGAGGGGCTTGTTTGGGGGAGGGACTTTTATTATCTTTGTTTCAAACTTAAACTATAACTAAATTCCTTCCAAAGTTACTGTGGCCTACCCCCTGGAATGAACGAGGGTAGCATGGAAGTTAAAGACAAGACGGTGTTGGTTAGGTCAGATCTCTTTCACAGTCATAATTTTTTCACCCTCATAATTTTTGCAAAGTCAGTTTCAGGAACAAATCTTAAAAGCCAGAACTAAAAGGATCAAACTGATTTTAACTATCTTAACTACCTCCAAAAGCAAAGTTCAAAAATATTTATAGGAACAAAAAATATCTAGCACCCAAACAAGTAAGATTCATAATGTCAAACATGAAAACAAAAATTACCAGTGAAGCAAAGAAGCAAGAAAATGTAACTCATGATGTGAAGAGAAGTCAATCAAAACCGGCCCAGAACTGACACAGGTGTTAGAACTGGCAAAAAATAAAAATAAAAAGAATTAGCATAAATGTGTCTCATATGTTTGGAAAGTTAAGTAGAGACATAGAAGATATATTTTTAAAATTCAAATCAAATTTCTAGAGATAAAAACTACAGTGTGTGAGGTAAAAAAATACACTGGATGACATTAGCAACAGATTAGACAATACAGAAAATAATATTTGTGAGTTTAAATACATAGCAATAAAAACTATCCAAAAGGAACCATGGGGCAGTTGGGGAAAAGGAAGAGCACTTTTTCTAAACAGGAGGAAGAAAGGGCCAGGTACAGTGGCTCACGCCTGTAATCCCAGCACTT
>NW_016107539.1:3292547-3327085 GCF_001604975.1 Cebus imitator | reverse complement strand
TCAAAAAAAAAAAAAAGATGGTAGAAAGGAAAGGAACATCAATGAGCTACAGAAAACTCCCAAGTAGGCTAGTAGGCATGTAATTGGAGTCCATGAAAGAAGAGAAAAAGAGGAAAGAAAATATATTTGAAGACATAATGGCTAAAAATTGGTAATTGACAGTCTTACTTGGATCAAATAATTTGTTCATTCATTGATTAGTAATTACTGATACTGTACCACGTGCACAAGTCTAGGTGCTGGGGAGACATAAGAGAGAAAAAACCTTCATTGGTTTATATTCCAGTGAGGGGAGAGGAACAAAACACAAAATGAGCAAGTGGGAGTTTGAATATAATTCTCAGTCTTGCCACTGAGAGCCAGATAAGTCTCTGTGCATTGCAGGAATTTTAGCAACATGCCCGACTTCTATTCTCTAGATACCAGTAGTAGCTCATCCACCCACTACTCGTGACAACCAAAGAATGTCTCCAGACATTACCAGATGTTCCTGGGAGGAAGGGGAGCTAGTCATATATTAGAAGTGAAATACACTAAGAAAAAAATTAAGCAATTAGCAGTATCAGATGTGCCAGGATATATTATAACAACTTAAAGTAGAGTGGTAAGGAAAGACCTTGATAAAAATGTGACAATTGGGCTGGCCATGGTGGCTCACGCCTATAATCTTAGCACTTTGGGAGGCCAAGGTGGGCGGATCACCTGAGGTCAGGAGTTCAAGACCAGCCTGAGCAACATGGTGAAAACTCATCTCTACTAAAAATACAAAAATTAGCCAGGCATGGTGGCACACACTATAATCCCAGCTACTTGGGTGGCTGAGTCAGGAGAATTGCCTGAGCCTGGGAGATCGAAGTTGCAGTGAGCTGAGATCACACCACTGCATTCCAGCCTGGGTGACAGAGTGAGACTGTCTCAGAAACAAAAACAAAAAAGTGACAATTGAAAAAGACTTGAAAGAAGTAAGGTCACGTGCTCCTGGCATGCAGAAGTTCAGGTGCAAATGTCCTGAGGCAAGAGCCTACTTGACATGTTCAATGAAGAGCAAGAAGATCACTGGGTTACAAAAGAGTGACGCAGGGGAAAAATAAACCAAAAAAAAGGTCAGAAAAGCCATGAGAATGGAGTGGAAGAGAGGCACTTCTTCAGGAATGAGCAGGAGAGTCCTGTTATCACAAGGAGTAAGGAATGCTAGTTAGGCAAAAACAAGTTAATGCTTACTTGCCAACTATGTGGCCTCAGACATGATGTTTAAACCTCTCTGGCCCTCAGCTTTCTCATCTGTAAAATGCCTTGCACAATCTTGCCAAAGATTAATTAGATTTGTGAAGGCGCCCATAACTCTAAAGCTATTCAAGCACGAACAAGCATTGTTTAAAACATAAGGATGTCATGGTTTAAACAAGTTATAAGTGTAGTGCTTCTTGGGAGAGTTAAGTCGTGAAGGATTTTTACAGGTTGAATTTATGGATTTAGTCGAGATTTATATACGCTCCTTATGGGGATCTTGGTTTTCCACCACCTGGATTTAATTTATATGATGTCAAATTTTACTGCACATACTATATAAGTTTAGCAAAGTTGACACTCATAGACAAATAACCTACAGCATTTTAAGATGTTCAGTTCTGACAGGCCTGAGTTATAACCCCCAGATTTGTTCCTCTCAAGCTGTGTGACCTTGGACAAATAACCTAAACTCTTTGAGCCTCATTTTATTGTTTGAAACTGTTAATTGTAATATTTTTCTCAGAATAGTGTTGTAAAGATTAAGTACATTTATTTAATACATTTATTTGTACAGTGGTTTGCATGCTGTAAATGTAAAATATTTGACATTATATATTATCCTATAATAAATAATGATATATTAAGATTAGGTGACTGGCTGGGTGCAGTGGCCCATGCCTGTAATCTCAGCACTTTGGAAGGCCGAGGCAGGTGGATCACAAGGTCAAGAGATCAAAACCATTCTGGCCAACATGGTGAAACCCCATCTCTACTAAAAATACAAAAAATTAGCAGGGTGTGGTAGTGCCTGTAGTCCCAGCCACTTGGGAGGCTGAGGCAGGAGAATCACTTGAATCCAGGAGGCAGAGGTTGCAGTGAGCCGAGATTGCGCCACTGCACTCCAGCGTGAACGATAAGAGCAGAAACTCCATCTCAAAAAAAAACAAACAAAAAAAATTAGGTGACCTCGTTGAATTATAGTAGCTTAGAAAAGAGAAAGCACTGGTGTACATGTAGTGCTTAATAAATAGTTGATGTAATTTGCACACATTTGTCCCCGCCCAAATCTCATATTGAATTGTAATCCCCGGTGTTGGAGGTTTGACCTGGTGAAAGGTGTTTGGATCATGGGGGTGGATGCCTCATGAATGGCTGGGGCCATCTCCTTGGTGGTAAGTGAGCTCTTGCTCTGAGTTCACACGAGATCTGGTCATTTGAAAGTGTGCGGCCTCGCCCTCCACTTTCTCTGTTGCTCCCGCTCTGACCATGTGCTGTGCCGGCTCCACCATGATTATAAGCTTCCTGAGCTTCCCAGAAACCAAGCAGATGCCACCACCAGGCTTCTGTAAAGCCTGCAAAACTGTGAGCCAATTAAGCCTCTTTTCTTTATAAATTACCCAGAATCAGTTATGTCTTTATAGCAATACAAAAACTGCCTAATACAATCGTCCATTAAAATGAGTTGAATGGTATCTCAGTAGTTGGGATCATCAACCCATATCAGTTTATACTGCTCTTCCAGACACTGCCAACCCCAGAGGAGAAAGTATAAAATCCAGAAGTCTAAATACAGGGCTACCATATCCCACTGTCCATTATTGGGAGAAGTGGTCGAAATAGAAATACCACGTTTTCTGTGTGCTTCTGCCAACTCACACACTGGGAATTGTTGGAAAACCCTGTGAGGAAACAGAAGTGTCTCCTTCCATTCTCCTCTAAGTAAGGGAACTGGCAGCTGGGGAGGGTGGGGGGGGCAGGGAGATGATGTAGAGAAGGCAAAACCCACAGCCCTAGGATGAAGGACTACATGGGGATGAAAGGCAGAGCGAAGAGGGAAGAGAATGCTCAAACCAGCAGGTGAAAGTCGAGTCTGCTTCCCTCACTCGACCCACCTCCAGACCACGGTCCCCAATGCCAGGCCACAGCCACATGCACCAACCTGCCCAGCTTGGACACGTTTTAGGTCTCACCTGTCACCACACCACTGCACCAAACAACTTCTCAGACCACCAATGTACCTGCAGGACCTCTCTATTAAAATCTTCTAATTTTTTGTAAGAATATTCATCAAGTTTATATAATTTGCATACCTCTTGACCCAAAAATTTCACCTTTGATAATTTACCCAAAGAAAATTATAGATACACATGAGTAATGAAAAATAAAAGTGTGAGATGTCCACTTTACTACTGCTTATAATACTCTAGATATACAACGACAAACACTGTGAATGGGCCAGATGCGGTGGCTCACACCTGTAATCTCAGCACTTTGGGAGGCCGAGGTGGGTGGATCGTGAGGTCAGGAGTTCAAAACCAGCCTGGCCAAGATGGTGAAACCCCGTCTCTACTACAAATACAAAAATTAGCCAGGCGTGATGGCAGGCACCTGTAATCCCAGCTATTCGGGAGGCTGAGGCAGAGAATCACTTGAACAGAATCGCTTGAACCTGGGAGGTACAGATTGCAGTGAGCTGAGGTGATGCCACTGCACTCCAGCCTGGGTGATAGAGTGAGAGTCCATCTCAAAAAAATAAAATAAACACTGTGAATTTCCATCAATAAGGATATTAGACAATAAACATTGTTATAATCAAGCAATTGAATAAATGTCACCTGAGTCATAAGGAATGATGCAGGTTTAGCTGTGTTGCCATGGGTTTCTGTGCTAGTTTGTCACATGAGAATTAATGCTGATACAGAGAGCACTGTTTTATTTTTGTAAAATTTTCATAAATGATACATATTTGTTGAAGGTTTTCTGTGGGCCTCGCTGTCCTTGGTACTTGAGAAAAGCACTCAGTGAAGTAGATATCCCTGTCTTTGTCGAGCTTATACTCTAAAGTGAGTATGAGAAAACGCAAAAATACTGAGAAGAAAACAGAACTACTGACACAGCAAAGATTTCTGAAAGGGCAAGGGACTCCGGTAGAGACGATGGTGGTGGGGGGAGAGCCTTAGATGGATATTTAGGGATAATCTCTCCAAAGAGATGACACTTCTGACCTTAAGGATGGATGGAAATTACCTATGAGCAGACAGAGGATGAGAATGTTTCAAACAGAGAGCCAGAAGTTTGAAAATAGCCTGTGATATGTTTGAAAAACACAAAGCAGGCCAGAAAATGGAATGAAGGAGCACGTGGTGCAGAGAGGATGGAGACTTAGTCAGGGGCAGATCATGTTAGACATTGGAGATCATGCGTCAGAGTTTGGGCTTGACTCCAAGAGCTGTCAGAAGCTACTGGAGGGTGGTCAGGAGTGGGAAGATGGGATCTGTTAAGTAAAGAATGTCTTGGAAGGGTCAAGAGCCCAAGCAGGTAGGGCAGGGGCTGTTGCAGTCATAAGGTGGAGAGGTGGTAGCGTCCTGTCCTCGAGTGGTGAAAGGGAGGCAGACTCAGAATGCAGCCTCCCCTCCTGAGAGAGGGTGGGGAGAAAATCAGTCTGCATATCACACCCCTTGCGCTGATAAACCTCAGATCCCGAAAGCAAAATAGTTATTTTCACCAATACTTTTTTTATTTTTATTTTTATTTTTTTTAGTTGGTATGATTTACCCCTGCGAAAATTGTTGGAAACCAAATAATGCCATCTCTGGGGATAATGTACACATCATTAGCTAAAGAGACTACAAAGATGGAAAATATTGATACCTTACACAACTTCCTTGCACAATTGGGAGAAAAGGGTTTTTGTTTCAAATGCAACGTGCACTGCTGTGTTTGTTACCCTTTGGCTCCAAAAAATGTCCCTCCAACCAACAGCAAATGCTGAATATGTTAGAAAGAGGGGGAGGGAAGGAGAGCGACTCTTATAATCTCATGATTGTTCTGCACACCCGTGGGCAGAAGAAGTATGCCTGGAATTAGGGGGTGAGAAAGGGGTGTGAAGCACAAGTATTACTTGGAGAGTTCACATTCAACAAGTGGCAACTGTGAAAACTGTTTTGCTCCTAGGACATAGTTGACAGCAAGGAGAAAGAAGGACAAGAAGTTGGAACTGCGAATTGTTCTGTCCCTGGGGACCCAGAAGCACGGGAGATTGCAAAGGACGACACCCAGACAACAGCCACAGCTGAGAATACTAATCCCGTCATGAGTTTCTTTAAGACCCTGGTAAGCAGTTGTCTCCTCTTTTTCTCTCAATTCTATGGCGCAAATGTTTTGTTAATTCTAAGAATAATGCACATTTGAATGTTATTGTACTGAATGGATTATCATGGTGCAGGTGGAGCATGGGAGAGGAGAACAGGCACAAGGTGTGCTTCCTAAGGAAGCTGTGTTACATCAGGCTTTTAGCGAGAGAGCCATTGAAAATGGGAGCCATGGTGTAAGCGGTGGATGCCCAAATCATGTAACATGGGCTGTATTGTAAGGGAATTGTATTGCAATTGAATATCTTACGGTCATTGATCATAAAAATGATTGGAAAATATCTCCCTGTGTTGTAGACCTCTCAAAGCAGTTTTGCCCCTCAAGTGGCAAATAAAACACTGTAGAAATCACTCAAAAAAAAAAATCCCTGAATGAATGAATGCATAGTGAAGCAGACTGTCCCAAATGTGTTTGGGCTATTTCCAAATATCAAGACTAACTTCAAAAGAAAAAACAATAAATGTCTGTTTGGAGTGGTGGAAGAATTTACGGAAAGTCTGTGGTCTTCCAGGAGACAATTTTGAATGTGGTCAAACTCTCGGTAAATGTATAAGATCAGCTGAATCTCATTATAAGATATTAATTTTGTTAACTTTTGTATTACCCAGCGATCCTGAGGTTTCCACTGAACCAAAAGTACTTCTCATTTTATTCTTGACCTGTGTGGTGAACTGGACCGCCCTAAAAAATTATGTATCCATGAAATAAAAATCACTTTAAAGAGCAATGATTTCTAATATCTGCTTTCTCAAACTTTTAAGGTTTCACCTAACAAAGCTGAAACAAAAAAGGATCCAGAAGACACGGTAGGTAATTTAAGTGTGTTTATGTTTGGGTTTGTGCATAGAATTGGATTTGGATTTGTGTCTGCTTGTTTTTTGAATATACATATGTGTGTGTATCATATTATATCTATATATAGTTGGCAATTTAATAGTGCTGCTGGATTGTCATTAAAATATTTTATTTATGTTAATGGTAGTTTAATTAAAATTTTACTGGAAAGCTTGAAAGATGTACCAGCTCTGGCTAAATAATAGCACAATACCAATTTCTTATATAGCGTAAGAGCAGAATGCTAATAATCATATCATCATCTTAGTCTTTTAGTTGTGTACAGAAAGACCCAGGGAATATAGTAAAAAACAGTCCATCTAAAGTGGAAGAAAGCTTTTCAGCAGGACATGGGCTGTAAAAACATTAAAGTAAAAGAAAGCAGCTGTATTTTTGTTTTTTAAAAATATGTTATTTTTCAATGTAATTTGAAAAAATAAATATTCACTGCAAAGGCAGCGGTTTGGTGAAATAAAATAGCTTCCATGGAACACTTGCCAAACGGATGGTCTTCTGGAGGTGTTAGGATGCTCTAGAGAGCCTAGATTTTTCACTGTCATCCAAGAAATTCAGCCAATTCCCCTCAAAATAAATTTGGTTTGAAATAACATCTTCCTAGAGATGGTCTCCCTTTATACTTGACAAGGCCAGTTACCTCTAGTGGAATATGTGGTTTAAATTTCACGGGAACCATGAGGGAAGTTTAACTTGGTGACAAATAAGTGTCTTGGGTTCTTCTTCTGATACTGGAAAGTGCTTTGAAAAACATCGGGAGCAGATACAAGGCTTGGTTTACCTCATACATCTGCTACCCATATGTGAAGGAGTTGGCTGTGAAAAGAGGATCCGTGATTTTGTGTCAAAAGACTCGCATTTCAACTCCAGTTGTGCTACTTGATAGTGGTACAGTCTTAACCTGTCTAAACCTGAGTCTCCATGTCTATAAAAAAATTGAGACAAAAAAATTCTTTCTCCTGGACCCAGGGTTGAATGAAGGTATGGCAATGCCTTGCAAACTGTAGAGCTCTGATGAAATGCAGTGATCCCTATTTCCATGATCACAGCCAAGACTTGTTGAATGACATGACTACGTTTGTATTGTATTTATTGGTTCTTCCAGAATTTTCTTCCATTGGAAAAAAAATATGTATCTGAAGAATCTACATGCATTTTCCTATAAAATTATTCATTTGTTATGAGGTCACTAGCATCAAGTTCAGTGAATGGTTGGGACAAAATGTATTTCTTTTAGTTCTATGTCTTGCATTGTTTGAAGCCACATGGCGTAAAAGGCTATAAACAGTGGGGTGTGGGAGTGTGTTGTGTAGCTTCCCAAGTGACCTGATGCATTCATTCTCTTTAGCTAGTCATGCACTAAGACTACTCCCTGACCCAAAATGTGGTCAAAGCTGAACGGACCTAGCTGATAAAATCTCACCATCCTGCCTAGGAACCCATGAGTGGAGGTGGGCCTCAAAAGAGAGTTTTGTGAATGTAGGTTTTCCATGACACCACCAACAGATGTGTTTTCCTCAAACCTGGTTCTCATATCTTGCAATTTTGACATCTTTTCTATGGAAGTTCTTGGATTAACCTTTTGAAGTCTGTATCGTTTTCAGCCCACTACCTTCCCCATGCAAAATGCCCTGACATTTTAACGTGAGTTGACAGTCTTGAGTGGTTGTAGCCAGGCTATTTCGGTTTCAGTCTCCCTCTGCTTTGGCTCAGTGGATTGATTGACACTACACATTTCCTTTGCATGGGGGATCTACCCATTCAGAAGTGAGCTGAAATTTTTGCAGGTGATACTGCTTCCATAAAGTTTCTAATAGTGAATTAAAGGAGATCAATTTGAGACTAAAAGCCATTCAGTGTCAGTATTTGCTTTGACTCCAGGATGAAAAATAAATATTTTGTCTGCAGGTATTTTTTCCTTTACCATGTATCAATAGCATTTAGATATCTAAAACTACCTAGTAGAGACTGCATTACCTTTTTATTTGTGTTGTTTATTTTTCATTTGGATATTTTAAGTCACGCAGAAAGAGTTTAAACGTCCTGTTATTTGTCTTCAGCAAATGGAGATAAGGAGTTTTTTATTTTGTTTTGTTCTGTCTTGCTTTGAGGTGTGTTCATCTGGGTCATTTAAATAGGTCACTGTTGAAAATCATGGTATATCTAAAATTGACTGTGAATATGGGAGTTTAAAAACGGCAAACATTTACAGGGTGTTTTGTGGTTAGGAAAGGAGACAATATACCAACAGTTCATTGTCACAGTGTATTAACAGACTTTAAAACAACAGAAAAGAAAGAGAATTTTGTTCAAAAACTAAGTTCTGAGGTTGTGACTGCTGTTGCCCCAAAGGCGTCGAAAGCAGAAAGTGTCTGTGACGGACAAGCCGGTCAGAAGACACCTGAGATCCAGGCTAGAGGCGCCAAGAAAAAGCACCTGCATAGCCCCAGGCTAGGACTTGCCTTTAGAAAATTCTTTAGGCATAAGGTCTGTATCTTGTTAAAGTAGGAGGAAAAACAAGAACTCTGGTCTTCACAAGACATGTGCTATCCGGAGCCCACCCAGCTCTTCTCCGGTGAAAACAGAGCCTTGGGTGGTGGGGATCATTATAAGGGAATTAAAGATGATATGAATCAAACTTCGGTGATCGTTTTTAAGTCTCCATAATCATAAACATTTCAAATGGGTGTCTTCCTAGTGTGGACCAGGGTTCTGAAACTATTCTTCTAACCCAGTATTTCCCAAATGTCAACCACCTGTACACCACCTTCACCATTTTTGTTAGATGTACTATTATCTACTTGACATTTTTACATTGAAATTGGCCTATTTTCTATTTAAAAGAAACTTTATATCATATATAGAAAATCAGAATAATTTTTCATAAGAGGAAGGTAACCATTAATATGGCTGATTAACAAGACATTACATTCTAGCTACCTCACATGAGGTAGCTCTGAATCTGATGCTCTTTCTAGCTTTATTACAAGGTGATTAATTGGCCAGTGGTAGAAAAATGTTAAAGACATACCATCACCAGACTGAGACTTTCTCCAGAATGTTAGTAGAAGGATTAAATGAGAGTTGGGAAAGGAAAAGTATTTTTACTATTTGAATACTATTTAATATCATATTTCTACACAATCTATAATCTTCACTGATCCAACAGTGGTATGCTTCCTACATTTTGGGAAATACTCTTCTAACCTCAAGTAACAATTTTATCTTTCCATGGTCTGTTTCATCTATTGCCAATATTAACTAAGCTTACACTGAATCCAAATAAAAGTCCAGGCAGAAAAAAACAATGAATGAAGGCAGAGCACATTTTATCTCCATGTCTTTGGGAAGCTAGGATAACACTGAAGTCAGTTTGGGAAGTATTACTCTTTCGATGTCTAACAAGACGCCAGTGTTTGTCTGAAACCATCAGTTGAAAAGATCCCTTAATTGGGTGAGCATGCTTGAAAATTTGTTTAAAATATCAGCCGTTTCCACCAAGTCGAATGCCTGTATTCAAACACTTCCTAGCTGGCTGTTACAGTCCCGGGATTGTATATGCAAATAATCACTCCAAAGAAAGTTCTCGTAGCTGGATCTGTATTTGCATAAACAGACTATGTTATGAAGCTGCCCTTCAGTTTCCATACAGTATTATCTTGTTCTGTAAAAAGAAAATGGGGAGTGATAAATATTGCAATGGGTGAAGGGAAATTAAAATGTGCTCCAACATCATATGGAAAATAACTTAGTAACTGCTGGTGAAACGTGTCATAGATCTCATATGAAAGAATCTAGTTTAACTCCCACTTGGAGCTTTTGTAAGTAAGGGGTCTTGAAAGTTTAAGAAGTGTATGACTTTTCCCCAGATCTGCATTTCATTATGACATTTACTTCATGCACTACAAAATTTTACGTCTGCAGTATCTCTTCCAGCCGTAAAGGGGACCACCCAAGTTCATGTTATCATTCCTAGGGCTTCCCAAAACCAGTGGCCTCCCGTCTTGTCATGGAGGTAGATGGGAAAAGATAGGATTCTGGAATAGTGGGAAGATGTAGAGGGAAGAGCCTTCTGGGATTCTGTAACACAGACACAAGGACTTCAGGGTTTTGCCTTGAGTTGCATTCAGTGTGTTTTTTGTTTTGTAAGTGTAAATCAAAGTAAGGGACACCTCCCAAATGTTCTGAATTCTTATTTATGTAGCAGTTTGTTAGAGCTCATTGGCTTTTATCTCTACACCTAAGACAGTTTATTTCTTTTTCTCTTTTAATTATTTCCATTGTCTATAAAGTTGGAAAATAAGGCCTTTAAATAACCAGCCAGATTCTATCAGTGACTTTATCATGATTTTAGGAGCTGTGATACTCTCCATTTCCCCATGGATTTGTCACCTGGATCAGAAAACAGGAAATTCAAGCAAAGTTAAGGAAAAAACCATTTTGCTATTAAAAAAAAAAAAAAAGGTACCAATTCTGGTTAATCCTGGGGGTTTAGTTCTCTACATCTGTATGATCCTTTTTATAAAAAGAATTTTCTTGGTTCAAAAACGTGGGGAAGTCCGGAATTAGTAAATGAAATACATTTAATGTCAGCTTTTGCTGAACTGGAACCATTTTTCCTGGCCTAATGGCATGTGAAGTCTCAGAATCAAACTTTTTCATGTGGCCTCCACTGTTTGGTGACAACTTTAGACACAAGGCAGAACATTGCTTTAGAATGCTTTTGCCATGCCCTAAAATGTTCTCCGCCTTTCTCAGGTTTTCCCAATGCCCACCTTTCCATAAGGCAGCTGAAATATTAGCAACCAGCATGCATGATTCATAAGCTCTACATTCATTGTTTTTGGTTCTTGGTACAATGTTTACATCTTACTAACATCTCCTTCTCTATGTGAAAACAGGTTGAAAATGTATTAAGAAGGTAAGGTCATTTGACATACAATCTCCAAATTGAATCCACTAGACTATCATGGGTAGGGCCACCCGGTAAAGTAAAGAGGACTCAGTCAAATTCAAATTTTTTATAAACAAGAAGTAACTCTTGAATTTAAATATAAGTATGTCCCATGCAATATTTGGAACATACTTATGCTAGAAAATTATTTGTTGATCTGAAATTAATATTTAATGGAACATCCTATATTCTTAGTCTCATTTGCTAAATCTGGAAACCCTATTCATGAGATTGCCTCCAAAAGCACAATTAGAATTTTCATAGTCTCCTCTGTAATACAAACAAAGAATATCCAGTTGGTAAACGCTGGCAGAACTCCATCTGGGAGACTTCTTTGGGAAGGGAGGGGAGTGGTGGGCAGCAATGAAAAGACTAATAATGGTCTGGCCAGTCCTCCATAGCCCAGTGAGGAAGGGATGGGTGGCTGGAAACATGGCATGGCAGGGTCTTGCGCGGTTGTCTCTCGCTGGTCCCTTTCATAGACTGTAATTATTAATTGAATGATTGATTGTCTATTTTGTGCCAGAAGCCAGGCCTGATGGAAATTAGGGAGGTAATTATGACCAAGACTCTCTTAGTCTTGTGATATGATGATAACCAAAACTCTAGCAAGAGAGATGCATATTCAACCGACAACCACACAGCTATGTTAGAATTATACTGTTACTATAACGATAGTAGGGTCATGCCCTTGTAATGTTGTTTTTCAAAGGTTTCTGGATATCTTCCCAGTGCAAAGAGAAAAAAAAATTGGCCATTTCCCCATGAAACTGATCAGTATAGATGTGTTTCCCAATTTTTATCTCAGTATCAGCTCCCACCATGATGCTTTTTTAGACTATTATTTGCCCTAATTACTCTTCTCTCCATGAAATGTAAACATAACAAGTATTCTTTATACCTGTTAATGCACAGTGATTATTTAGGGGAGCCACAGACCATGTTAGTATCTAATTTGGCATAACCCTTCTTCCAAGAACAAAGATAATATTATGTCTTGCTGTATATTGCCCTCGTTGAGAATGGTGGTATAGACATTTCCATCACTGATGGGTGGAATAACCCAGGCAGCAGAAAACCTTGACTCATTGGAAACAGTATAGTAGAGTCACTATTAATGCTTGGGTTTGGGGATCAGACTCCCCAGATTCAACTGTCAGCTCTGCTCCCCGATTCGTGTAACCATAGGCAAGTTACTTAACCACCAAGCAACTAGATTTCACTGTCTGTGAAATTGACATAAAAACTAGTGTCTTCCTATAGTACCATTGGGATATTATGGTTAAAATTAGTTTATTGGACATTTCAAAATAGCTAGAAGAGAAGAATTGTAAGTTCTCAACACAAAGAAAAGATAAAAGTTTGAGGTGATGGAAATTCCAGTTACCCTGGTTTAATTGGTTTAATCATTACACGTTGTACACAGATATCAAAATGTCACATGTACCCCCAAAAAAATAAATGGAAAAGAAAAATAGTTTCTTCCTCGTAGGACTTTTGTCAGGACATTCAGGTGCTTACAACAGTGTCTGTCAGTGTTACCTTGTATTCTTGTCGTCAAATCAAAGTTTAAAGTTGGAAATTATCTCTTCAAGATGCAACGATGGTCCAGGGAGACTAGGCAGAGAGAGAGAGCGTGGTGGCTGAGTGATGAAAATGGCCAAATATGTAATGCATTAGGTCAACTGGAGCTGTCCCAGGGAAATTCTAGCACTCCAGGACTTGGGAGACTTGTTTTTCGTAACCTCTACATGACTCTGGGTAAGTGGGCTAAATGCACATCAAATGGAAACCTTGAGCCAAAAAAATAACACAGCATTTAGAAAGCATACAAAGCAAGCCACAGAAGTTACACCAAAATAGCGTGCGGCCATGAAGCCTCCCTTCTAATGACTTTGGCAGGATTGATGATTGGCTTAAAGCAAACCAGGGTCCTTTCTTAGAGTTGGGGATGAGGTCAGCCCCAACCCTCCAGATGCTTGGTCTAAAGTGGACCACTGGGCAAATGGGGATTCTCCCAGGAAAGAAGAAGGAGAGGATGTTGTTGGAGAAGTAGCCACACTTGACCACTTTCTCCGGCACTTGCCAAAGGACCTTAGGGCGGCTGTTCCCTGTGCCTGGAAAACTCTCTTCTTCCCTTCCCTGGTTAAGCTTCAGTCACTCTTCAGATCAAAGCACAGCCATCTTTTTCTCAGTAAAGCCTCCCCTGATTGTCATGAGTGGACCAAACTCCTTGATTTAGCTTTTTGTGGGGTTGAGAGGAATAGCCTCAAATCCCCTCCCCACTCACTAGCACTTACTACAGTTGAAATTTTACATTTGTTTGTGGCATTGTTTACTGTCATCCTCTCCCTGAGGACGTGTAATCCCAACACTTAATATGTACCACAGCTCATAGAAGACACTCAAGGTGGCTTTTAAAAGAATTAATGAATAATACTTTCTCTTATTTTTTGAAAAAGAAAGCAAGCTACTTAGCATGTGTGTGTTAGTGGGAGGAGTACTTATCCTTTAACCAGGCCCCTTAATTTAATTACTGTTTAGAGCTAAAATAGCACCAGGTACTGAAGACCATTTGGGACATTTGTAATGCAGAATTTTATGAGCTCAGCCATTTTGACTTCACTGTCTATAAAATGCAAAGGTTATTTTAAATTCCAGCACTTTGCCATTTTGTATACTTTTAAATGGAACTGGAGTTTTTCCAATATCAACTATCACAAAATTCACTTCCTGACATTAGTTCTTTATCTTGATTCGAGCTTAGATTCTGCTCAGTGAATGACTCCTTCTTAGTATTAAAAAATTCAGTGAAGAAGATCTTGTGTCTTGCATCAAATAGTAAAATTCATGTTATTTGCAAACATCCTTTGGAGAAGCAATGTGCTGCCTGGGAAGAGCTCCAGACAGGAGCCGTAAGTTCAGATTTGAGGCCAGGTTGTGCCCTTGTTCAGCACTGGGCAGATCATTGGCCTCAGTTTCCCCATTAATGAAAATTCATGCATTGGATCAGGTGGGCTTAAGACTCCTTCTAGGATCAAAAAATACTATCAAATTTTCTGAATTTGTCCATATTCTTTTTTTTTTTTTTTTTTTTTGTGATGCTGTCTTACTCTTTTGCCCAGGCTGGAGTACAGTGACACAATCACGTCTCACTGCAGCCTCCTGGGCTCAAGCAATCTTCCTGCCTCAGCCTCCAAGTAGCTGGGACCACAGGTGCAAGCCACCATGCCCAGCTAATTTTTTATTATTTGTAGAGATGGGGTTTCACCATGTTGCCTGGGCTGATCTTAAACTCCTGGCCTCAAGGAATCCTCCCACGTTGGCCCTCCCAAAGTGCTGGGATTACAAGTGTGAGATGCCATACCTGGCCCATACCCCATTTTTACTGCAATATATTTTTTTTCTTTTAGTTGAAAATTTTAATCAAGGATATTACATCTTTGGGAACTTAAAGGGATTGAGCTACAAGTATCCGGATCAAAAAATCATAAAATGAAGACATTTAGGATTAAGAGGTTAGGTCAGGCTGGGCGCAGTGGCTCACACCTGTAATCCCAGCACTTTGGGAGGCCGAGGTGGGCAGATCACGAGGTCAGGAGTTTGAGACCAGCCTGGCCAACATGGTGAAATCCCATCTCTACGAAAAATACAAAAATTAGCCGGGCATGGTGGCGCACACCTGTAATCCCAGCTACATGGGAGGCTAAGGCAGGAGAATTGTTTGAACCCGGGAGGCGGAGGTTGCAGTGAGCCGAGATCGTGCCACTGCACTGCAGCTCTGCGTGACAGAGCAAGACTCTGTCTCGGAGAAAAAAAAAAAAAAAAGAGGTTAGATCAGATGAACTTGTTACAATTATGAGTACCAATATTTACTCATGTCAAGATAAATTCTGACTATAATTCTCCCAACTCTTCCTTTATCTCATGACTCAGTGGCAGAGTATAGAAATTCACACCCCCTTGCTGAAGAAATCAGATGTCCTGGCATTGGACTTCAGTGCAGCTGTTCAGAGAGAGAGACAGAAAGGGAGGGAGGAGACATGGACAGAGGGAGAGAAAGACAGAGGGAAGGACGGGGAGGAAAGGAAGAAGGGAAGGAAGAGAGAGGAGGGGAGGAAATAAAGACCGACTGAACAGACAACATTTGAAGAAATTTTAATTGTAGGGGCTGCATCTAAAAATGAAGAAATAGGGTTTGTGGATACTTTTCCAAATCAAAACCCCCTCAACAAGTTCCGGCCTAGCTACCTTTTGCTAACTTTGTAGCCTAACTCAGTCATCCCCAAAGTGAAGTGTGCAGAAAAATTTCAGAAGTTCTACATATTTATTTTAACTCTTCTTTAATTTATAATTTTGATTAGTAAAACAATAAATGCTTATAATATATACATAAATAAGTATGCGTGTATTGAAGGTAGAAATTCAAAATGTTTTTACTGATGGGAACTTGACTGAAACCGTTTGGAGACCAGTGGCCTATATAAGAACTTTGTAGTCTAACAGCAAAGGGCCTCTTACCTTCACCTTGATTCCTAATAAGTTACTTACATAAACGTAATTAATAATCTATGTTAATTCTTAGAAAGAAAAATATCTTGACTTTTTCTGAGATTTTAACACAAATCCACATTCACAGTAACAATTTTTAAAATACAGAAAAATGTAAAGAAGAAAAGTAACATTATATATAGCCTCACTCCATGTTTATTAAAAAGAGATCTTCCATTTTTAAAATTTTGAGACCATTTTGAATGTTTTCCCCTTCATTTTCTTTAACTTTTTAGGGTGCTGAAAAGTCACCCACCACTTCAGCTGACCTGAAGTCAGAGAAAGCCAACTTTACATCCCAGGAGACCCAAGGGGCTGCCAAGAATTCCAAAGGCTGCAACCCATCAGGGCACACACAGTCCGTGACAACCCCTGAAACTGTGAAGGAAAGCACCAAGGAGAAATCAGGTCCCACTTCTCTGCCTCTGAGCAAACTGTTTTGGAAAAAGGTAAGTCTGATTTTCAAGCTTTAGAGAGTCACCAGGGCGGGGATGCCTTGAGAAACTATTTCTATTGGTCCAACTCATACTCAACAATGTGTGGAAGGTGTTTTTTCTTCTTCAAAATGACTCGACTTGCCTTTGAGTTGAAGCCTTCTCGTGTGTTCCTGGGAAGAATGAAATGCCTGCCATGTTATATAAACATGTGGTTGGTGGGGAAGAAAAGGAAATGGACGAGTAGAATTCTTCATTCTTTGAATGACTTCATTTCGTGACAGAGTGTTGTGGTATTTCATGATTTCATTTTCCTTCTGAAATGGTTTCTGACCCTGGCTTCTTCCTGGCCGCTTTGAGCACTGTTACCCTGTCAAGACGAACCACCTATGGGCTCTCTGTCTTCACTCCTCTGCAGCCAGACAGAATCATTCATTATGAGCCACCAGGTCTTCACTCTCCTTTTAGAAACCTAGGGTGTCCATCAGTTCACCAGCGGGGTAAGCACACACCGTGCTCTTTGACAGGAAAAGTCAAATCACTGTCTGATTTCGTTCCCATCTGAGGTATGAGTGGCGCAGGGACAGGGGGAGTGGGGCTGTGTTATTTGAGATCTATTCCTTAATTATCATTGCTGAGCAGGCCCCAGCTGCTACACATGTGCAAAGCTTTTATCTGTTTTAAATTTGGCCAAAAGATGAGCAAGAAGTTGGAGATGAGGGGGTGAGTATAATTCACAGAGCTGGAAAAATCTAACTTCATAATTTCATCAAAACATCTATTGCACTTGGCACACCACACAAAGCAGATGATGAATGCAGATGTCACTGTGGTGTCAGCTTTACTCTCTCGTCCAGAATCCAGCTGGATGCGGGGCCTCTTCCTGTTTGCTTCCTGTTATAGGGAAATCTTTCTTCTAGGTTCTTCCCAGAACACAGTCTTCAATATTTCATAAAAACTCTGGATGATGTCAGTTGACACATTCTGTTGTAATCCTTTTTCTTCATCACCCACCATTACTTATCTTAAAATATCTTTTACCAGCGATATAATAGAAGAAACAATTTCTAAGTGAGTTATATGTATGTATTAGAGACAAGCTAGAAGACTTAAGTGGCCCATATCTGAATACTTTTAGTTAAATGATTATCATATATTCATATGCATATTCAAGGTGCCTTAGGAAAAATAGAGCTGGCATATTAAATTTGAGATTAACGTATATTTTGCTGAAGGTGAAAGTAAGCGTATTTTGCCTAAAAAGGAATCTAATGAAAAGGATGGTGTTCACATCAATAATGGTTCTGATAGCAGATAAGTAATGGTAAATTTGGGTCCTTCAAGAAGCAGACATTGAGACAGAATTGATGTGCAAGAGATTTATTGGAGGAAGATGTCTGTGAAGGAGAAGGAGGAGTGGCAGGGCTGGGTAGAGAGAGCCTTCAGACTACAGAGAAGTCTGACCATCTGGGAAGAAAGAACAAGAAGGAAGGAGGAGTGGGTGGGGAAAACCTCAAACTGTAGGTGGTGCTAAAAAGTCCTGACCAAGCCAATGGAGAATCGTAGAGTACCAATTGCCCATTCTGGGAGGCCCGTGCTAGACAGGAATGAATGGCCCAGGACTCCTGTCATTCCCAACTGGTAGGAGCCTCCAGGGAGAGGAGTGGAAGCTGACGTCATGACAGGTGGGGCTGTCTTTCTTGCAGGAATCTGAGCAGCACATTTCCGTGGCTGCTACAGATGATACAATGTGGCAAAAACCACATAGGTGGTGTGCCGGTGGCTGAAGTTTGAGGAACACTGATGGAAGAGCCAAATGTTTGGAATCAGACAGATGTGACTTTGAGTCTCAGTTCATCTCTATGAGCTTTTGTTTCCTCACTTGTAAGATGCAAATGGTAATAGTACCTATGCCATACAAATGAAGTGAGGATTCAGTGAAATAATGCCGGTAAAATCTCCAACACCAGCCCTTATACAAAAGTGCTGATTGAACAATCACTGTCACCTCTCATCTATGTCCTCTGTGCTCAGAAGGGTTGGAGAACTGACTGTGCCGACTGCTTTATCTTTCTGTGCTGTCCAATTTGTGAAGGCTGCTAAACTATTGCCTCAAGGGTTTATTTAATGTTTGGAATCTACAAGAGATACAATGGTTCTTCTTTGAAGTTCAAGCTATTCCGTTGAAAAACAAAATCAGGACAACTTGACATTCATCTCTCTAATGATAGAATTTCAGTTATTTCAGTGTCACTGTCTTTGGGGCCACTATTTAGCTTTATTTATTTAGTAGATCTTTAAAAATAGGAAGTTAAAAGAATTCAAAAACCAAATGCCCTGTGTCTCTCCTTGCACCCAATCAGAAGAAACAGCTCTACAGGGAAGTTTTACTTACTCAACAATATTTTAATTACTTTCTTTGTGCTAAGCTGCTTTGTGCTAAATAGTTTGTGCTAAATATTAGGCACTGAAAAAGTAGCAGTAAACAAATGCCTGCCCTTTCCTAGCTTATATTCTTGTAAGGAAGTTTATATTCTAGTAGAAAACAAAATGAGGACTTTTGTTTTCTTTTCTTTAAATTACAAAGACTATGATTATAAAATCGCCCTTTTTGAAGAGTTTTGAAAAATACAAAGGGAAATGCTAGGAAATTCTCACATTTTCTTATATTTTCACTGATGACTAACCCTACCTCTCTTCCTTGTCTCTCTTTTAGTTGAAAAGCTTCAAACATATCAATTTTAAAGTTTAGAAGCCTGTGGTTATGGGCAGCAGAAATGAATTTTTCCCAGAACAGGCTATGGATATGAAATATAAACGGTTTTGATTTATAGTCTTTATAGCTAGAGTAGTTCTTATTATAAAATTTAAAAAAATACCTTTAAGGAAACTAATTTCAAATTATGTTGTACTTTCAAAAACGTGCTTAAAATGCGGTTAAGTGGAGTAAATACGCTCTTTATTGTTCTAGGTAAATTGGGTTGCCGCTTGCTCTGTGACCTTACATAAATTATTTACGCTATTTGAGCTTCTTTTTCCTCATTTGTTGAATAAGAGGGTTGGGATACACAATCTTGATAATTCTTGTGTATGGCAAGGCTTACATAGCAGAATCAGAAGGGTTGAGCTGTATCCCTGGGCAAATTGCTTGACCACTCAAAGACCACCCTCCTTTCTTATCTGTAAAATAAGGACTGTGTTTTTCTCACAGTGTTGTTATAAGAAACCAATAATTGTACGTATAAAGCACCTAATATATAATATGTGTTCAACGAATGACATCAACATTTCTTCAAGTGTGAACAACCAGTGGTCATGACTGAATACCCACATGTGGCTTCTGGTGTCAACACCACCCTAAGTGCAAAACAAGTATAAAACTTATTTGCTGGCTGGGCACATTGGTTCATGTCTGTAATCCCAGCACTTTGGGAGGCTGAGGCAGATGGATTACCTAAGGTCAGGAGTTCAGGACCAGCCTGACCAACATGGTGAAACCCATCTCTACTAAAAATACAAAATTAGCTGGGTGTACTGGCACATGCCTGTAATTCCAGTTACTCGGGAGGCTGAGGCAGGAGAATCGCTTGAACCCAGGAGGCGGAGGTTGCAGTGAGCCGAGATCGTGCCATTGCACTCCAGCCTCAGCAATAAGAGAGAAACTCCGTCTGAAAAAAAAAAAACTCTTGCTATCATCAAAAGCCTTGAAATCCATTTGAAGGAACATGACATGTATACATACACATACGCATCCATGAGTATTTGTAATTAATAATTTATATATTTGGAATATCTTCAAAGTAGCCCCTTTTCTGCTTTCCTTTGGGGAAGACAAAGAGTGAGGTGGGAAAAGAATGTGAGCTCTGAAGCCCCAGAGACATTATCAAATCTCGGTTCTGACAGTTACCACCTGCTTGAATCTTGGCGGAGCACTTAAACTCTCGAGCCTCAGTTTCTTCGGTTATAAAATTGGCCAATGACATCTATCTTTCATGTTCATTGGGAGGACTTTTTAACACCTTCCCATGGGGTTACTGGTTAAGAAAGTCTGGGCATATGTCTGGACCATTATGGAAGCACTTGAAAGACAGGCTGACCAATCTGGGCTTAATAGAAAATGTCTGAGGGCTACTGTGAAATTAATGAGCTCAGAAGAGCTGCCACATGATCAAAATGATGGTTATGGAAGACCCACTGGGAACAGGGCAAATGCTGGCTTAAGTGTTACCATATGAAAGTCTTTTAAAGAAACTTTAAGAATTGAATTTGCTCTTTAAAGGAAACTCTGTTATTCTAGTTTCTATGGATACATTATCTGCTGTTTAGCTCCCTATTCTTAGCAATGTAAATGTCCAAACAGGATCATGTAGATTTTTATTATCATTGTTAATGAGGCTGGACTATTTTAAGTTTCACCAGATAGTAGCCAGATGTCTGGTTCATTCCAAAAGACCAAAAGTGATTCTGCTTTTAGAATTTGAAGGAGAATCACACTATGTGTGTTTTCTAATGGTCCTGGGAAGCTTAAGGACCTGATAAACCCCTCTCAGTCTACAGAGATTGAACCATACTTTCTTTCTTTCTTTTTTTTTTTTTTTTGGAGATGGAGTCTCAATGTGTCCCCCAGGCTGGAGTGCAGTGTGCAATCTTGGCTCACTGCAACCTCTGCCTCCTGGATTCAAGTAATTCTCCTACCTCAGTCTCCCGAGTAGCTGGGATTACAGGCGTGTACCACTATGTCCAGCTAATTTTGGAGTTTCACTGTGTTAGCCAGGGTGGTCTCAATCTCCTGACCTTGTGATCCGCCGCCTCAGCCTCCCAAAGTGCTGGGATTACAGACGTGAGCCACCACGCCCGGCCTGAACTGCACTTTCAAATCATTCTGTCCTCTTCTCATTTACACTGAAGTGAGCCACTTTGTCACCGATGCTGTCCAGTTCTTCTTGTCTCTGCAATTCCCTTCCTGAGCTCGTTCCCAATGTGAAAGAATCAAGTCATTTTTTCTCCTCTTCCGAGATCACCCACCACAATGTACTCACTGGCAGTAGAAAATAATGAGTTGAAAAATGATACTCCTGGTTCCCTGGCTCATAGGCTTCCTGTTATATAGAGAACGTACAGAAAGAAGGGAGAAGTTGCCTTCATTTGTCTTTATGAATGAGCATGGAAACCATGCTCAATACAAATAGACCACACTTTTTTTTTTTTTTTTGAGATGGAGTCTCACTCTGTCCGCCAGGCTGGAGTGCAGTGTGCAATCTTGGCTCACTGCAACCTCTGCCTCCTGGATTCAAGCAATTCAAGCTGACATCAGTCAGCTTTCAAGGAGAGTAGAGACATACCTCAAGCTGCAAAGGCAGGTGTGGTGTTCAAGAAGAGCAAAAGTTTAATAGATGTTCCAGTAGAGACCTAGAAATTAAAGGAGATTGGTTCCCATTTTGAATACTAGCTTGGAATACAACATAAAACACTTAACTCACTGCCTGACTGTAATAGCCTAAGAGTGGCCCTATAATGTGGGCTGTCATCATCTTTATTAGCATTACTATTTTTTCAGCTCTGTGCAATTGCATCTACTGCATGCTAATAAGCTGGAGGAATGCAAGCCAACAAAGGATATTTATTAAGGAACAAAACATACTACAGGGAGCTGTCTTTGGGAAGGCCTCTGGAATCTGGCTTTGGCCCTGTTTATTCAAAAATTTTATCAGTTAATTTGGACAACAAATGACCAAGTCAAAAGAACATTTATCAAGTTTACAAGCTTGCGGGTTCACTAATGCAGTCCAAAATTAAATAATATGAATCTCAAAATAATGACACAATGGACTAAAGTTAGTATGACCTAGAATTTTTGATTTTCAAAGGTCAGCATGCCACTCTGTTATGGTACTTGGGTCATCAAGATTTTAGGTGAGACCCACATTGTCCCCTACTCCATTCCAACTTTGGAACCTAACGTAACCTATTAGTTAGTAGTGTTAAACATGTCTGTTTATAAGGGCTTCCGTAGCAAACATACATCTGGCCCAAGCAGACTTAAGGACGTTTCAAAAGCAGCAGAGAATTAGTCCAGAAAAGTCCTAAGTAGGTCTAGTAGATCTAGCCAATGTCACTTTTCCCAGCATTTTTTAAAAGTTGCTACAGTTAATTGAAAATATACCATGCGCAGGTACTGTGCTAAGTGCTTTACATGAGCAAAATAAATATCAGCAATTTTCATAGAACACTGAACATAATGAATCCATGCCCACACACATCCTGTCCAGATAGTTCCAGGAATCCAAGATAGGTGATCATGAATCAGCCTGGGCTGCCATATGTCCCTACTAGGTGGTCACCCCCAAGCCACACCACTGCCACCACCGCAGCCACCGGGGAGATGATCCATGCCAGTTTATTCCACTCATCACTACTGTTGGGATTCCCAAGCCCACCAGAGTTCACCTGTCTCTTGCACGGCAGCTGGCGGAAAACTTTCTCCTTCCATGCTATGCTCAGCTCTGGAAGGAGAATCTCCCTAGAGCTGCTTGGGGCCCAGAGTGACCCCATTTGATAAGACTCACCGTCTGCATCCATATAGCCCTTTTTCTCCTCATTACACACCCAATTCAAGATTAGCTGAGCTGAACTGAGTTATTCTACCAGCCACCAGCAGCCTACCCAGAGCCACTATTTCCCACAAACCCTGGAGGTTGCTGATTCTGGAGTTCTTATTTCTCCTGGTAAATTCTCTTTAGGGCCAATTCTTGAAACCTTTATTTTTCCTCTACTTCAATACATTCTGGCTTGTAGAAAAGCCTATAGACAACTGTAGCCTAATTACAGACATGGTTCAAGTGGTTCTTGCCCATCCCCCATATACATACCTTCCAGGATCTCCAACTCCCATGTAAATGAGGATCTTCATGTAAATACCAAGAGGAACTGTGTGGGTTTGACTCCAGCAACCAGGCTTCAGTGAGTCGCAGCTGTGCTTCAGCCATGATTTTTCCCTACACAGGCTTTCTTTTTTCCTTAAAACAACCCTATGATTGGTAGATAGTCTAACAGTCAAACTTTGGGTAAGCGAACTGAGATGCAGACAAGTGTGATTAGCTTGCCCAAGATTGCATAGCTGAAACACTAAAATTTGTACCTGATTCCACCGTGTATGGTGCTCTAGACTTGGGTTCTGAGCAGATTTTCTTTTACATACGTCAAACACTAAAGGGAGATCAGAACCTGACCTCGTCTTATCCATCTTTAAATTCTTATATTAACTGGATTTTTCAACAAATGCTGACAGGAGGCTACACTTGCAGGCCAGTGAGCAGATGTGCAAAAATATTTCAAAATGATTTAGGATGGCTCTTGGACACAATCTGATGTTGATATGACCTCTACTGTAATGATAAGGCATTTCTTTTAAAATATATTTACTTAAAAAAGTAAAATACATTTAAGTAAAAAATATTAAGTAAAAATGTATTTAAGTAAAAAGAGAGTCAGTTTAAAGAAAAACATCAAATAAATAGAGGTGGTCAAGAATTAGAACATGGTATGAAAATCACTGAAGTTTGCGAGACGCTCAACTGGATTAGTTCCCAAAATGAGTGCTTTGCTAAGTAATCTGACTTTAAAAATATAAAACAGCAATTCCTTTTGAAACAGACAGTATTTATAATGTCAGATTTAAAGCATCAGAAAGATGTGGAGGTCTGAATCCATAATGAAGATTTTAGAAAATCTGTTTAGAACCAGCCCCTTCTATTCCTCACCATCACCTGCACTGGTGATGGAAGGTACACCAAGTTCCCAGTTGCTTCTGAAATACAGTGAGCAATGAAATTTCCTCCCCAGCCATGTGGAACTGAGAGTCAATTAAACCTCTTTCCTTTATAAATTACCCAGTCTCAGGTAGTATCTTTATAGCAGTATAAAAACGGACTAATACAGCAACACTATTGCTAATTTCTTCTGAACACACTACAATTTCCTGATCATCAGAAGCTTCCAGAAATGTGACAATCCCTTTTAGGGACATTTTTATGCCCAGAGAAACTTCACTATGGGACGAAGATAAATAGAAATAAATTATGCAGTATGAAGATCCCATCTAGAGAAATAGTAAGTCTGTATTTGAAGAAAGAAGTTCACATAATTATTGAAAAAATGTGTTTCTGATCCTTGAAGTCATCATAGCAGGGGGAAATTTGCTTTTAGATGTAAAATAAATGCATTAGAACCATTTCCACCACGTTCTAGCTGTTTAACCGGAACAAGTGGCTTCACCTTTCTGTACATCTTACCTCTTACTCAAATCAGAGCACGTATTTTTGTCATTGTTATCATGTACCATTTGGGGATACTTTCAGTAAGATGATATATAACGCAAGATGCCTAATGCAGAAGATATATTTGTAAATATCACTTCCTATCTTCCCCTCCTCCTGGATGTCTTAAAGAAAAAAAAAAATAGGACTTAGTAACAAAATAGATATAGACAGAGTTCTTAACTTGTAATCCAAGAGGAGAAACACAGAAGGTCTGAATCCTGAAACTGTTTGCAAAGTATATTGTTTATGTTCATTTTTCTGGGAGGAGACTCCAGATCTATCAAATGAGTCTCAAAGTGGTCTGTAGCATCCACCCCCATCCCTCCAGAAGTTTAAAACCACCAAAGAAAGATGCAAAAATGAACTCCAAAGTTGGCTAACGGATAGAATGATTGTGGCTTTGGCCTTTGACAGAATCAGGATAACTCCTATCCCACTTGGGGCAGAACTGTATATGCCAGAATTACTCCAGGGAGTAAAATGGTGTTTGAATGCGGATGTGTAGGACTGCGGCTCTCTTGCCTTCCACAGAAGTCAAGGTGAACTTTGGCCTGATGAACTTGGCCTAGACTGAGGTTGATGAAAGCAGCGGCCCCTGCTGCTGACCTCTGTGCTATGGTCAGGATAGAGCTTGGACCGGCTTATTGTATTACAGAGCCTACTTGCTCAAAAGAACCATTGAAAGAGTTTCTCTGGAGTTATTTCCAGAATTTTCCTGAGCAGCGTCTTTGTTTTTACCTAACCGTGACTTGGTATTGAATGATTAATTGCATTTCTCTCTTTTCATCAGCTGCTAGAAAATACAAAGCCAAGTACATTGCTTACCTGCAGCAGTTCGTGTTTTCTGCTTGCTCCATTTCTATCCTGGCTGCATCTGTGTTTTAATTTTCTCTTTGTTGCATTTTAAAATACATAACAATTTATATATACCGTTTTCATTTTTGTAAGTCTCCTTCAAGGTCTTTTTAGAACGAGGTGTACATAGACAATTCAGTGTCCCCAAATGCACCATAGGACTGTGAGTCCAACTAACCCTTTGCTTTTATGTAACAATTTTTTTTTGGTAACCTTTTAACTCTCACTTTTGTTTTTATCTTCCTTCAGTCAGTTAAAGAGGACACAGTCCGCACAGGTGCAGAGGAGAATGTAAGTTACACATTCCACAGCAGAATCATTCCATTTTCATCTTCCGCCATGTTGAACAATTGGGCATTTTCACCTCTGGGATCCTGTGTTCTTGCATGCTGCAAGAGTGATTCGTTTGTTGTAGACTCTTTTACCCCATCATGTGATTAGGGACTCATGGAGGATAACATTGGATGAGTTTTTGTAACTCTCATTGAATCAGTGCAAAATAAATGCAAAATTAGAGCACATATTTTTATCACTGTTATCAGTCAGGGCTGAAAGAGTCTACTACACATAAGAACAGCTTTGTGCTTCCTTGAGGGATAATGATGCTCCGCCTTCTGCTTCATTCCTCCTTGACTGCTCATTCACTCTTATTTCCATGGTGATCCAGTTTCTTACTAACTTTGGGTAGTACCCAGGAGAGGGAGTTGCATGAGGCATGAGAACATCCTACAGCAATAAATGCTGAGAATGTCAGTCTCAGGTTAGACAGCTGACTCCATGGATCTACCTGTGAGATAAAGATGTTGAGCCTCACTGTTTTCCTGGCTTTTAATCTCTTAGAAAAATCGTCAAAATTTTCAAGACAGTACATTCATCTCCGAAAGGGATGATGCTATATAAAACACCACAAAAACATATCTTCCAGAAAGATTAATAAATTGGCCTAGTGAGTTTCAGACCCAAAACAATAGCTCTCTGCCCCGAAAGAAGTACAATCTTTGGAAAATTTTTATAAGTAGAGATAAATGAATTCACAGCTCCTTAAGATAGAAACTGAACATTATCATTTTGCCAAAGCAAAATATGTTTGGCTTGTTCTGGATGTCCCTTATTTACTTGCATAAAAAGGGCATGTGTTTTTTATTTTCATTTAGTTATGGGAACTGAACAGATGTTGAACATCTAAACACATTCCTGAAGTGTTGTCTGTGATGTGGAATAAAAATTAGAACGACTATGTTATGGTTCTTGTTAGGAGAAAACCCTTGAAATCTGTTTGGTTTGGTTTTCCTTCCTTCCTTCCTTCCTTCCTTCCTTCCTTCCTTCCTTCCTTCCTTCCTTCCTTCCTATTTTCCTTCCTTCCTTCCTTTCCTTCCTTCCTTCCTTCTTTTCCTTCCTTCCTTCCTTCTTTTCCTTCCTTCCTTTCTTCTTTCCTTCCTTCCTTCCTTTCTTCTTTCTTTCTTCCTTCCTTCTTTCTTTCCTTTCTTGAGCCAATCTTAGCAGCTCAGCAAAGCTCAGGTCTGTCATAATTCCAGAAAGTTCTCATGCATTACTGGCTATTTTCTAGCAAGTCAAAATTTCTGTTCCAGCAACGTACAAGGAGGAACCTCTCAAGACTTCTTCCCATGAACTTTAAGTTTAAAAGCTGCCCGTAAAATCTGTAGCATCTGTTAGCTTTCAGGTTCTGAATTTTCTAAAGAAAACCACTTTGGATGTGTGTATGTAGTTGCTTAAGGAACCCTGTGTTTCCCACAACTCAGATGCTAAATTGCAGAGTTGATCTCTAATAGGCAAACAGAAGGTATTCCATTTGCTAGTGTGAAAATTTTAATAGAAATATAAATAGGATTAAAAGTTAAATTATTGACACCAAATAATAACACAAAAACTGATAGGGACATAAAAGGAGGCAAAATATTTGTTAAATAAAATAAAGAAACATTATTAAAATTGCCTGAGATGACTTAATTCTGCAAATGACATTTTGACTTTTAAGACTCAATATTTCATCTTCTTTTCTGTTTTAGTTTTATTTTTGTTTTGAGACAGAGTTTTGCTCTTGTCACCTAGGCTAGAGTGCAGTAGCATGATCTCTGCTCCCTGCAACCTCCACTTCCCGGTTTCAAGTGATTCCCCTGCCTCAGCCTCTTGAGTAGCTGGGATTACTCATGAGGCATGTGCCACCACGCCTGGCTAATTTTTGTATTTTTAGTAGAAACAGAGCTTCACTGTCTTGGCCAGGCAGGTCTCAAACTCCTGACCTCAAGTGATCCTCCTACCTCAGCCTCCCAAAATGCTGGAATTACAGGAGTGAGCCTCTGATCCTGGCATCAATATTTCATCTTCTGACAGTCTATCACTTGGAGGGAATGAGACTGATGGGTGTGACATTGATCCCATCATCTCCAAGCCATGCAACCTCTTGAGCCTCAGTTTACTCATCTGTTAAATGGTGATAATAATATCATCTACACTTTATGGTTCTTGTGAGAATTAAATGAGATAATGCTTATAATGTGCTTACTTCAGAGCCTGAAATGTAGGAGGAAGTCAATAATATTAGGGGTCAGCAAACTGTAGCTCATGAGCCAAATACAGTCTACAAGCTAAAAATGATGTTTACATTCTTGAATGGTTGAAAAAAATTAAAAGAAGAATGTTTTATGATGTGAATTCAAAATTCAAATTCAGTGTCGAGAAATAAAGTATTATCAGAACACAGCCATGCTCATTCCTTTACATATCGTCTATGGCTGCTTTGTTGCTAGGCAGTGAAGTTGAATAGTTTCAACAGAGACACTGATTGGCAAGGCCTTTGCAGGAAAAGTTTGCCACCTTCTGCGGTAATTGTTAGCAAACTAGCAAATGGGAGACAACATAGTGAGCATGTCCCAGTAATCAGTGATGATATTTCCTAGTGAAATGATACAGCTTATAGCTGACTCAGTGTCCATGCTGATCGAAGGAATATATAAAACAGAGTTAGTTTTAATTTCCTCCTGCCAAATAAGAGAGAAGGCATTAGTCAAAACAATGTATAGTACTCTACACCTTCACAACAGGACAATTAGATGTGATTAACCATATTACAAGAGTGCTTTAAATAGAGACTTCTGGCTAAAATGTGGTTAAGATTATTCTTTAAAATTTCTCTACCTACAACTTTCCAGAACCAATCTATCAACCAATGCAAGGCCCACTGGTATTAAAAAAAAAAAAAAAAAGGACAGAGTGATGTCAACATTTCTCAAAGTTTTTCACAGAAAGAAAAAATAAGACTTTGAAGCCTGTGGAAGTTTAGTGCTTTTCCTAGTATGTGCTTCTGGTCCTATCAGAAATAAATCTATTTTAACTCTTGAAATGATAGAATCTTTCAGTTGTAATTAGCAAATGTTTTGGTCATTGGTTAATTGAGTTAACGTTCTAACTAATGAAAATATATATATATATTTCCTTCCAATAACCTGTAAGACCAAGGAAACAAGTACTTCTGTTTTTTATCTCTCTTAATAAGTAACCTCTCAGTTGCAAGTGAAAGAAAACCCAATTCAACTGAGGTTAGAAAGAAAGTGGCATTTATTGGCTCTCATCACTAGAAAGTTAAATTGGTTTCAAATAAAGTTTAATTCAGGGTTCTCCCTGGGTTCAGCCTTCCTGACCTGGCTACATTTTCAGCTTTCCAACATCACATCACTCAGTCCAAAGTAAAGAAGCGATTTGTCAAGTAGCACCCTACATGTCTTGGAATTTGTTTGTTTCATTGACTGAAATGCATTCCCATGCTGTATTAGTCAGCTTTTACCAGGTTATGTTGCAGTAACAACCAAGTCCCAAATTTCAGTGCTTCTCAATAGCAACGAAGCTTTTTTTTTCTTTTGTTTTGTTTTTCCTCACTAATGCTACAAGCCAGCTATCAGTTGGCTTTGGCTATCCCATGTGACCTCTTCCTGCTAAGATCAGTAGGGAAGCAGCAGTCCATTCATTAAGGACATGCAGTTCTTGTTGCAGAGAAAAAATAACAGCAGGGGTAAATCATGCAATGGCTCCTAAAGCTTCTGCTTAGGCATGGCATGTGTCATATCTACCCATGTTCCATTCACTAAAGCAAGTCACACATCAGTGGTCACAGGTGTGTAATTCATTTACATTTACAGGAAGATTGAGTCGATAATTGGAGAAATAATGCAATCTGCTGCATGCCATGCTGTCTTTTTTTTTTTTTTTTTTTTTTTTTGAGACGGAGTCTCTCTCTGTCACCCAGGCTGGAGCACGATGTTGGTTCACTGCAACATGCACCTCCTGGGTTCAAGCGATTCTTCTGCCTCAGCCTCCCAAGTAGCTGGGACTGCAGGCGCACACCACCATGCCTGGCTAATTTTTGTATTTTTAGCAGAGATGGGGTTTCACCATATTGGCCAGATTGGTCTTGAACTCCTGACCTTGTGATCTGCCCACCTCTGTCTCCCAAAGTGCTGGAATTACAGGCGTGAGCCACCACACCCAGCTGCATGGTGTCATTTCTAAGTCAACTTGGTAGAGAAGCTCAACCATGTTGATTGGTTTAGACCTTTTCAATTGGCTTCATCCAAATTACATAGCCTTGAAGTTGGGAAAGATTGTTCCCCCAAAGCAAAATTAGAGTGTGTACGCAGATGAGAGAGAATAGTTACTGTGTAGGAAAAAAAAACTCTAGAAGCTCTTTGTAATCAATCACATTAAAAATCCAATCAAAATAATCTTTTAAATATTCTCAAATAGAAAGCTTTAATATTAATACTATGTTGTGCATGAAGTTTAAATGGAGGAAATCTATTTTGCTATAAATCAATTTCCAAAAGGCACAGCTCTAGTAAAAACTGTATAACCAAATTCCAAGAGTAAGTGTAGTATAAAATTTGAGGCAAAAAGGGAACCCCTTCACTGAAATGTATATTGTCAATATTAAATGTACCAGTCATCTTCATGCAGTGCCTACCATATCCCCTGCAGAAATCAAGCAGGGGGGATTTAATTCTAAAATATAGCACACATCTGATTTTAATTATGTCCATTCATGATACCCAAAATTAAAATGTGCAGATGCAGTCATATATTCTAAATAGGAAACAACTTTTTCCAAAGCCCTGGCCTGAGATAAATTTGGAAAATTATCCAAATAAAAATTGAATTCTTATGTTTGTATATGCAAACCAGATCCTTGCTTAGCCCAGATTGTTCTGGATTTCCACACTGGATGTCAGTGGATTTTCCTTGGCTACTAAAAGCCAACTCCTTGGCCTGACTTCAAAGTTAGTGGAAGTCTCCAGAAGTACTATATTTTCTTACCTACTGCAGTAGTTGTATTCTGGAGAATGGACTTGTGGCCCAGGATTTATGGGTTATTATCTCTCCACATTTGGAAAAGCTCAGCAAGGGAATCATTGACATCTAAATAGAATTGATTTACAGAGTTATTGCCACACAGTCTGATCATTTTATTTCTGAGTAATTTTTCCTCCAGGTCTTTGCACACACAAAAAAGAACTCACTGCCTCAAAGACAGAATACTTCTGAACCCAAACTCTGTTCCTTATCTGCTTAAGAGCCATCTTCTATTTCTCCACTCTTCTACCCTTAGTCTGAGGCAAAGTTGCCAACTTTGCACCCCCAAAGTATTTGATCGTGATTAGTCTAAATTAGTAATCTCATCTTCTTCACTAATAAGTAGCCTGGCAATAAGGATGTGCCCTAGCTCCTACCAGTGAAATTTATGTGCCCTGAGGTAGGGGATCAAAATACAGATATTTATTTGGAACAAGTCTTTGGCTGTGACCTTCCTTCCCTCTCAGAACATTGGATTGTGGATGTGATATCTGGAATTGTGGCAGCTATTTTATTATCATGAGGTAACAAATAAAAGGATGAAAATTTAGCATGCCAAGAATAGTGGAGCCAAGAACAGAAAGAGCCAAAGTTCTTAGAGATATTGTGAAGCCACTGAACCAAGCCCAGAACTTCTTGTTCTGTGTTTTCATTGGTTAAGCCACTATTCGATGCATTCAGTTACTGCAGAAAATGCCATCCTCATTGTAATGCCTATTCACCTGTGGTGAGCCTTTGGTCAAGTCATTCAATTATTCACTCTTTATCTATAGAATAGGGATAATGTTACGTTTCCTAAGCTGTCAAACTATTTCTCGATGCTATTTATAAAAAATATTACATACCCTGTACAACACCAGGCATAGTAAGAAGTAGCTATTAATATAATCATCTCTAAATAATGGATTTGTACATGGTCCATAATCCAGATAATTCATGCTCATGGAGTAAACAGCTCTAACATTAACACAAATAACAACCACTAGCATTAATTGAGGGCATGGTGCTAAGAACTTGACGTGTATTGCCTGATTTAATATGCAGACAATTTTCTGATATGTATACGATCCCCACCAAGAACAGAGAAGACCAAAGCATGGAGATGCTGAGCACTGAGCTTAGGTTAGCACACCGTAAGGGGTACAGATGTGACTTAGAGCCCAGCAAGGTGTTCTGGAGCATGTCCTCTATGACCACGAGTTAGACTGCCTACATTGCAGGCTCACCTGAAGGGCTCTTGTGGCTCACGCTTATTTTTCAGAAATGCGATTGAATTAAATCAGTCCTAGATGTGGAAATCCATGTCCACGCTCTGTTGTCATTCCCAGTCTCTGAAATGGCTCCAGTCTCCACCTGGTTTCTTAAAGACAGATTGGGGAGGGATAACATGGGGAGAAATGCCAGATATAGGTGATGGGGAGGAAGGCAGCAAACCACATCGCCATGTATGTACCTACGCAACAATCCTGTGTCCTTCACATGTACCCCAAAATCTAAAACTCAATAAAATACAAAAATACAATAAAAAATAAGAAATAACTGGACAAAAAAGAAAAAAAAAGATAGATTGTGGTCCAAAACCAGCAGCCCAGCAGCAGACCCCTCCTCACAGATAGGTTTTGTTTGGCCAATCCCGCGTTTTTAATCTTTTAACGTCTTTAGAGGGAACAACTTGACTCTAGTCTGCCATCATCCCTATCACTCCTTTTTGTCAAGTCTGGTCAATCCGTGCTGATATTCTCTGCCTTGCCTCCTGGGGACTTTTGAGTTTATAACTCCCCAATTTCCATTTTTGTTTACAAAAAAGAAAATACTAGAAATTGTGTCAATACCTTAAGAAATTTAATTTAGCTTAAGAAATAAGATTTAGTTGCCAGATGTTGGGGTGTTCTCCATGCTGATTTATTGATGGGCAATTTCCTGAATCAGGTGACAATACAGAGACCAAGGGTTCTTCCCAATTTGGAAAATTTAGGTCATTTGCAAACCAATGGTATATTCTGTATGAAGGGAAAGAAAACAGTTTCTTAGCAGACCATACTTTTGGAAATAACTAAGTCCCCTTCTCCTATGCCCTGACACCAAGAGCAAGGCTCCAAGGAAGCTGGGGGTCTGCCCCAGCAAAGACAAATGAGAAGGACGCCTTTAACTCCATGGTACTTTCCAGGGAGGCAGGAGACAAAAACCATGCCATTTAAAGGGCCAGATTATAAATATGTCAGGTTTCATAGGCCATTTGTGGTCTCCGCCCCAAATATTTTATCTTTTAAAATATTTCTTCCAACCCTTTTAATACATAAAATCCATCAGGCACAGTGGCATGTGCTGATAGCCTCAGCTACTTGGGAGGCCAAGGTGGGGGGATCACTTGAGCCCAGAAGTTGAAAGCCAGCCAGGGCAACATACTGAGACCTCGCTTCTTAAATAAATAAAACTAAAAGGTAAAGACCATCCTTAACCCAGGAGCCATACAGAAGCAGGCACCAGGCTGGATTTGGTAGTGTTTTGCCAGCCCCTGCCTGAGGAAACAAAGGAAATGATAAAACCCTCTCTTGGCCAGTTCACTCTGTCCTGTGGCAGGGAGCGACACAAATGCAGAAACTGTCCCAGGGGTGACTGGGACCCTGCACAAATGGAGTGAGGCACTGCAAAAGAACACAAGTTGAGAGCAGAGTGTGGTAGATGGCCCTTCCATCCAAGCCCCCACAGACTCTCAGAGGCAGAGGACACCAAGCTTACTAGGAAACATGCCCAGGGCCGTGAACAGCTTAGCCATCATTTTCTTGCCAAGTTCATTTTTCTTCTGAAAGCATAAACTTCATTTAAGTGAAATGGCAAATGACTGGTCAGGGGGTGGAAATTAGGTCTCACTTAATGAGGAAGGTGAGTGGATTAAATTGAGTGGTTTTTACACTCTCCCTTCTACAAAGAAGACAGTTTCTTCACAGTTGCAGGGGAGCTGGAAAGAGAACTGGAAACTGTCATGGTTACCGTCTCTAAGGTTGGACTCTTAAGAAAATGATTATTCGTGATTTCTACACAGGCCAAGTGTAATTCACCTTGGTGGCAGATTAAGGAGGTGGGCTTACTAGAAGGGAATGGGTACTGGGCATGCTCCGAAGAACAGTCCCCAAAAAGAACAACCTACCTGTTCTTCCCCTTGGGGAAAGGATTCTGCCACTTCCATGTCAATGTGACAGTTGCTTGGAAATTGGTGTGTTGTACAACATAAGCATTACTTCTCCAAGATGTGCCTGTGTAGAAATGGTCATAGATTCAAAACTGTAGCTACTATGTGGTCAGGGGGCAACAAGGACCCCACTTTGTAAAACATGTTTTGGGGGAATGTTTTGTTTTTCATTTTCTTATCACCTGGCAAAATAATCCAGGTGGTGTGTGAAGCACCAGTAGAGATTGTAAAGTCCGAGGAAGTAGAATCGGCCTTACAAACAGTGGACCTCAGCGAAGGAGATGCGACATCTGAACCCACAGAAGTCAAACTCAAAAGAGAAGAAAGCAAACCAAGAACCTCTCTGATGGCGTTGCTCAGACAAATGGTAAGCCACTTACTTCCAGTATAGGAAACCTTAAGTAGCTAGAGGGGCTTCTGGAAACAATGGGCTCGTGCCACAGGTAGTGGGACACATAACTCTAGACAGTATATATGCAATATGAGTGGAATATGAATTGTGTAGTGACAGCATTCCCTTTTCTCCTTCTGAGTCAATCATACAGAAAGTCTCCGTTTATCACTAATATTCTTTAACCCTTCTTTAATGCCTGCTAACTCTTTCTTTTTTTTTTTTTTTTTTGAGACGGAGTTTCGCTCTTGTT
>NW_016107539.1:3291177-3292434 GCF_001604975.1 Cebus imitator | reverse complement strand
GCTAATGTTTTGTATTTTTAGTAGAGACGGGGTTTCACCATGTTGACCAGGATGGTCTCAATCTCTTGACCTCATGATCCACCCACCTCGGCCTCTCAAAGTGCTGGGATTACAGGCGTGAGCCACCTCGCCCGGCCTCCTGCTAACTCTTTCTAATCAAAAAGAGCTGATCTTGGGTTCAAGTTTTTTTTTTATTTCAATAGTTTTGCGGGTACAGGTGGTTTTTGGTTACATGGATTAGTTCTTTAGCGGTGATTTCTGAGACTTTGTGCACCTGTCACCCGAGCAATGTTCACTGTAGCCAGTATATAGTCATTTACCCCTCATCCCTCTCCCAGCCTTCTCCCCTGAGTCTCCAAAGTCCATTATATCATTTTTATGCCTTCACACCCTCATAGCCTAGCTTTCACTTATGAGTGAGAATATACCATATTTGTTTTCCATTCCTGAGTTACTTCACTTAGAAAAATGGCCTCCAACTCCATCCAAGTCAGTGCAAAAGACATGGTTTCATTCCTTTTTCCAGCTGAGTAGTACTCCATTGTGTACATATGCCACATTTTCTTTATCCACTCATTGGCTGATGGACACTTAGGTTGGTTCCATATCTTTGCAATTGTGAATTGTGCTGCTATAAACATGTATGTGCAGGTTTTTTTTCATATAATGACTTCTTTTCCTTTGGGTATATACCTAGTACTGGGATTGCTGGATCAAATGGTGAATCTACTTGTAGTTTTTTAAGGAATCTCCACACTGTTTCCCGCAGTAGTTGTACTAGTTCACATCCCCACCAGCAGTGTAAAAGTGTTTCCTTTTCATCATATCTACAGCAACATCTTTTTTTTTTTTTTTTTTTTCTTTTTAATTGAGGTTGGGTCTGAACTTTGGCACACAACAACATCTAACTAAAAGTTACTATTATTGCGTATTTTTTTTTTACTGTGAATATATTTTTTATTTAGTCATTCTGTTTATGTTTTTATTTATTTTTAAAGTTTTCTTCTGTTGGTGGTCAGTGACACTGCCTTTCTCACTATGGCAATGATATGAGGTTTTCTTTGAAATACATTTGTTTACATAAAGAATATAAGGTATTTTAAGGATTATGTATTAAATAGTGCAAGTTATATATAGATGTGGCAAAAATTCCGAAGGTGACGTGAGTGACACAAATTTGGACGAAACTAGCTTATAGATAAATAAGGAAATGACAATATGATATTCCAATAGTGAAATATATAACTTAGTCAATGA
>NW_016107539.1:3274889-3290727 GCF_001604975.1 Cebus imitator | reverse complement strand
AAAAAAAAAAAAAAAAAAAAGCCATGCCCATTATATGTCTAAACAGCCAGGAGCTTAAATAATATAATGCAACAAAACCTAAATCAGTTGGAGAACAAAAAACAAAAATGCATGTGAAAGGTCATTAGTTTAATTCTCTTTTAATGAAAAACAAGAATTTCATTATAGTGTGCCCTTATTTTCAGGAGTATTTGGAGTTTAATCCTTTGAGAAAGCAACTCTCTAATTTCACAGGCTCAACCTGTTAAGGAATTCTTTCTAGCCCACAAAACAAAACAAAACAAAACCCTTGCCAATGGGAACTGAGGCAAATTAGAAATAATTATGTTAGAAATTGTTGACAGGAATCATTTTCTTTTCTTGTTATATTCTCATGGAGTAAAAAGTGCAGGATCAATTGTGGGCGGCCCATATGGCAAAAACTGTATCTATCTCATTGGCCATTTGATCTGCAATTTGGCAGTGAAAATGGAGATTAAGACTTGAGATTTTTTTTTAACCAATTTTTACATGATGCCAGGAAAGAAAAGAACATTTGATCTGTTTCTGGCAACTCATCTAACTTACAAATGGGATCCCCAAATAGCTCATCATAATATTGAAAGTGATCAGCTTCTCCATTTCTGGATGGAATTGAAAGATACAGAAAAAAAAAAAAAAAAAAAAAAAAAAAAAAAAAAAAAAAAAACCAGCAAATAGAATGACAGTCTTTCCCAAATAACCAACACAAAGCTCCTTCATTTAAGCAGGGAAAAATACAAGAAACTCCAAAGAAAGCATGGAAAAAAAAAAAAGACCTCTAAAGCACTGATAGCATCCATCTAAAACAAACTCTTAAATTCTGATGAGGTCTCATATTACTTAAATTTATCTCCCAGCATTATCTGTTAGATGTTGTTTGGGGAAAAAAAAAATGGCAGTAGAAAATGGGTAAGTCTAAATTCTGAGGGAAACAAATTGAAAAGAAAAATGTCCTTTGGAATCAATTCTCTACAGGACAGGGATGAAGGTAGGCAAGGACACACTTTCCCCCAGCAATCTCCAGTGGATTCTTAGAATTGGGTCTCATGATGTCCATTGTTGTTATTACCAATTGCCCATGAAAAGGCCTGGGAACATGAACATTATCTTTGCAAAATTTAAATACTGATTGTAGGAATTTTCTTTAAAATTTCAGATACTCTAGTTATTGTCTTTTTTTCTGTTTTGCTTTCGTTACAACACTATATTTATATTGTGATTAATTCAAATAAACAAATGATGATTTTCCAAAATCCCTACCACTCCCTATCGTCATACATGGTCTAGCTCAGTCATTTATGTTACTGACCCTTTCCCTGTGGGTATTTGAGTTTGCAACCCCTGATAGAGAACCATCTTATTCTTCAGAACCACTTATTTGAATTATATGGTCTGGGTTTATCCTACTCAGATAATCCATTGCTCAGTGGATGGACATTTGGTATGTTTTCAACTTTTTGCATTCATTCATTCACTTACTCGACAAATAATTATTGAGTGCTCATTATATTCCGTATACAAGGGATACAACAGTGAACATAAACAGTAGTGTATGTAGTCTCTTTCCCCGTGGACAATCGAACAGACATTTATTTTTAACTCTATCCTCATGTCCAGTGATCACACACCAAGTGTCTTACCCAGGTTATCTGTTGCTTCTCAAACCTCCGTGAAGATCCTGATACACCTACTTTTATGCACATGTGTTAATGTCCCCATTGGGTAGATTTCTGCAAGCTGGCTCTAGTGATTATTTTTAGGAAATACTCTTTGGTAACATGTTCAAGGCTTCCAAACTGATTCAAAGTCTTTGGATTTGTGCAGGAAAGAAAAAACTTACTCTAACAGCTTGAAAATAAGAGACAACATCTGGCCCATCGCTGAGGGTTTTGGGGGGTGGGGGTTGAGCCAAATTAAATGTTTCCAACAAATTTTGCATATTGTTAGCAAAATATCAGATAATTTAAATAATTGAGTTAATGGAAGAGAAAACTCAATTGCAAAACCTATGCTTTGTATTCAGTTTCTCCATTCGCCAAATTATTGCTTTTCTACTTTTCTGTCCTTTGCATCTCTCCTTCTCCCTCCCTCCCTCCCTCTCTCTCTCTCTCTCTCTCCGCGCCCCCCCCCCCTTTCTTTTTTTTTTTTCTCTCTCTCTCCCCAGACAGTCTCGCTTTGTCACGTAGGCCAGAGTGCAATGGCATGATATCGACTCACTGCAACCTCTGCCTCCCAGGTTCAAGAGAGTCTCATGTCTCAGTCTCTCAAGTAGCTGGAATTACAAACATATGCCAACACACCTGGTTAATTTTGCATTTTTAGTAGAGACAAGGTTTCACCATGTCAGCCAGGAGGGTCTCGAACTCCTGACCTCAAGTGATCTGCCCACCTCGGCCTCCCAGAGTGCTGGCATTACAGGCATGAGCCACTGCACCCAGCTGGAGATCTTTCTTTCTAGAAATTTACCACTCATAAAAATAAAAATAGAAAAAAATATCATTTTTAATATAACTATTTTTTAGGGAAAGGCAAACAGAATCATGTAAGTCTTAACAGTGCATTCAACACATAAAGATGTAACACTTCACAGAAATCCCACGGGCTCCTGCAGGGTTTAAATAATTGCAAGGAATATCTAAGACATCTGTCATGCCCTAAATAGGAAAAGATTCTTATACATATTAATTCAGCTGTATGTCAAGAAATTGAATATTTGAAGTGCTGGTGTATTTTTATAAAGTGAGTGGGTAGAGTACTGCATTCATGTGTCCACAAAGCAGGTAGGCAGATGAAACCATAAAGCTGGTAGATAGAAATATATAGACGCAGATTTCTGCTTCGTCAATATTAATAACACCTTGCACTTGAAAATGCGTTCCTCCTCCAAACTAATCACCTACATTGTTTGATTTACTCCACCTCATGTCTTTCTTTGGACCATTAGATTTGTAAGAACATCTTTTTTGGAATAATGTCAGGCTTAGAGAAATACTATGAGCTTTAATAATGGGTAAATGAGAGGTCTAAATGAGGAGGCGGTCATGAAATCAGAGAGTTTTTTTAATTAATTACATTCAATCTAGTAAGTCTAACAAAACCTGTTGAAATGTACTATTGGAGATGGAAAGAGGTTGATCTGTGATGGTAGTTACAAAGCAGAAAACCAAAAGTCCTTGATCTGAAATTCTTCCCTGAGTATTAAAAGGTTAATACTGATTTGCTCTTTAAAGAAAGATTTTTTTTCTCTTTGAGATGGAGTTTTCGCTCTTGTTGCCCAGGCTGGAGTGCAACATGACATGATCACAGCTCACTGCAGCCTCCGCCTCCCAGGTTCCTTCCTCAGCCTCCCAAGTAGCTGGGATTACAGGTGTGTGCTACAGTGCCCTGCTAATTTTGTATTTTTAGTAGAGATGGAGTTTCCCCATGTTGGTCAGGCTGGTCTCAAACTCCCAACTTCAGGTGATCCACCATCCTCAGTCTCCCAAAGTGCTGGGATGACAGGCTTGAGCCACCGCTCCCGGCCATTAAAGAAAGATTTCTGGGCTAGGCTCTGTGGCTCAGGCCTATAATCCCAGCTCTTAGGGAGGCAGAGGCAGGAGGATAGCTTGAGCCCAGGAGTTCGAGACCTGCCTGAGTAATGTAGTGAGACCCCATTCTCCACAAAAAGGAAAAAAACAAAAAGACAAAACAAAAAAAAAAAGATTTCTGAAGGAAGCATTAATGTGCTCAATTCCTGTCTCTACCAATGACCTGCATTCCTTTCTACCCTACCAGGGTCTCTGTAGTCATCCAGCACTTTTCAGTTATTGGTAGTCATAACGACGACAGCTACTGTTTATTTATTGTGTGCTAGGCAACTTGCATGCAGTATCTCATTTATTAATAGAGCACCCTAGGAAACAAACGCTCTCTCTGCCCCATGATGGACATGAGGACACAGAGACTCATGCGTATTTATGGGATTTTTCCATGGTCTCAGTGCTGGTAAGCGGGAGAGCCAGAATTCCAAGTCCGTTTTTTGTGTAGTTGTCATTTTGTCGATTCTGAAGCTCACCCTTTGACTCGTGTTATTGCTGCTTCCTGTGCTTCTGCAGCTGGTATTCTCAGAAGGGACATGAAAGTAAGACAACCACATGCTCCATTTTTGTGATTTCTTTAGTAACATGTTCTATGGAAATACCATTTGATGCATTGAGCTGTTGCACTTACCTAAAATGACAATAAGGCAAAGGAGAAGAAAATTAATATATGGCAGGCCAGTCATGGTGGCTCACACCTGTAATCCCAGCCCTTTGGGAGGCTGGGGCGAGTGGATCACTTGAGGTCAGGAGTTCAAGACCAGCCTGACCAACATGGTGAAATCCCATCTCTACTAAAAATGCAAAAAATTAGCTGGGCATGATGGCACACACCTGTAATACCAGCTACTCAAGAGGCTGAGGCAGGAGAATGCTTGAATCTGGGAGGCAGAGGTTGCAGTGAGCTGAGATCATGCCACTGCACTCCAGCCTGGGTGACAGAGCAAGACTCCATCTCAAAAAAAAAAAAAAAAAGGAAAGAAAATTAATATATGGCTTACTTAAAGCTTAGACATAGGTTTTCTAAAAATACTTGTTGCTGAAACAAAATTTACCATGGCTGGGGAATTTTGGCTGACTAGTCCAATTCCATTTCAAGTGAGCGTCTTGGTAAAATACTAAGTTCAGATCCATTACCTTTGTTGATCCTAGAAATTTCCAGTAGATCCCATTTCTCAGATTTGTACTCATGAGACTGGTCTGGTAAACAGTATTGCAGGTGTACTCACTGTATATTAAAATTTTACAAAAAATTCTTTTTCTTTTAAATCTCAATTGTGTTTGAATTATATTGCTATCAAAATACATTAACCTTCCTTTCAAAGAAACGTGAACTGACCACCAAACATTTTTGCTAGTATTTTGAATAGCTAAGTGATATACATTGGAGGTGGTTCAAACATTCCTCAGACTATCAAGCTATAGGAATGCAGAACACGATGATAGAAATAAAAAATGATTTCATTAATATACAAGGCATGGATGTCACAAGTAGATTCCACCTCAACACTGCAGGCTGAATGGCCTGAGATGCTTCACCTTTGACTTCCATGAATAAAAATTAACTCCATGAAGAAGGTTGCTCAGTGTCACACTGGAAAATCTCTGAAATTACTTCATAGTCTTTAAATTGTTCTTCAAAGTATTAACTATTCTCTGGAAGAATTTTAGTCTCTTTAAACAGTAACTTTGCTATTTTTGACAGCTGGAAAAAAATAAGCTTCTGTGTTTATGGTTCCTTTGAATACAAAGTTCAACATGAATTATCCTGATTTATCTCTGCAAAGAAAAAAGAAGGGATAGAAGAAAAGGAGGGAAGTGAGGGAAAGAGAAAGAAAAACAGAAGAAAAGAAGGGAAGTGAAGGAGACAGAGAGGAAGGGAAGAAGGAAGGAAAGAAGAAAAGAAAAGGAAAGAAGGAAGGAAGGAAAAGGAAGAGAAAGGAAGGGAGGAAGGAAGAAATGAGAAGGAAGCAAGGGAGGAAGGGAGGGAGGTTGGGAGAGAGAGAGGGAGGGAACAATTGTTAATAATAACTGCTATTACAGAAGTGACTTCAGATGGACTTAATAAGATTCTAAGTCTAAATCTGACCTTCAGTCACCTTTGCATACATACATTTATTTTTTTAAGAAGTTGAACTTCTTTGCAGTAACCTCCCTGACAGCCTAGAGGTCTGTTTTCATGATGTCAGCTGAGATCTGCTGCTGTCAACATAGCCTCTGATTCAATCCCAATTCATCTCCAAGGAGTCTCAGAGAAATGGGGGGAAAGAAAGCAAACTGAAACTTTAAATTGGCAGAGTCCCTAATGAATGCCAAACTGAAACAACTAAGGGGAAGTTTAAAATTCCTCTCTCCTGGGGGGAAGTGAGGGGACTTTATTCCTAGAAGGTGGTGGACTGGTCATGCATGACTCTTCATGTCCATTCCGTTTTTGTCTAAAAAGCCATTTTGTGCATTTGTTTGTCGCTCAACATTCCCCAGAGGCTGACAGATGTGATCCAAAGTCATAGTCTAAAGGCCACTTGGGAATGTCCTTGAGTAGGAAGCGCTCTTATGACACAGCCTGAATTTGGAGGCTAAATGAAATCCCTGCGTATCCAAAGCTCTGGGTATGATGGGAAGGCTAACAGAGCTGTTTGTGAGGAGGAAAGAAATAACCAAGAGTTTATGTTTTTTTCTAAACCTTCTCAAGCAAGACTGGCCTTTGTAGAACAATGCACAAGACACAGAGGAAGGAAAAACCCACTTTCCATGTAGATAGATCTAAATTTTGTAAAGAAAACAGTCTGATCTTTATTTGCCATTGGGTTGAAAACCTTAGCAAAACCCACACAATGACGTTCCTCAGTACATGGAGCTTCCAGATACCACCTCTTTCACACCAAGCAGTATATTAGAAAGAGCAGTGTGTCTGTAATCCCAGGGCTTTGGGAGGCCAAGGCTGGAGGATCACTTGAGCCTAGGAGCTCAAGACCAGCCTGGGCAACATAGTAAGACTCCAACTCTACAAAAAAAAAAAAAAAATTTAATAGCTGGGCCAGGCACAGTGGCTCGCACCTGTAATCCTAGCACTTTGGGAGGCTAAAGCAGGCGGATCACTTGAGGTCTGGAGTCCAAGACCAGCCTGGCCAACATGGTGAAACCCTGTGTCTACTAAACATACAAAAATTAGCTGGACGTGGTGGCAGGTACCCGTAGTCCCCAGCTACTCAGGAGGCTGAGGCAGGAGAATTGCTTGAACCTGGGAGGCGGAGGCTGCAGTGAGCTGAGATCATGTCACTGCACACCAGCTTGGGCAACAGAGTAAGACGCCGTCTCAAAAGAAAAAAAATAACTGGACATGGTGGTGTGCACCTGTAGTCCTATCTATTTGGGAGGCAGAGGCAGGAGGATTGTTTGAGCCACAGAGGTTGAGGCTGCAGTTAATGATGATTGTGCTACTGTATTCCAGACTGAGTGACAGAGTGAGACCCTGTCTCTTAAAAATAATAATAGCAAAAATAAAGAAGAGCACAGTTGACTCCTGATGAGGGGGCATCCCATAAACATCCGTATTTGAGTTTGGTCATCCTCCATCTCATCCAAACTTTCATCATTTTGTTTAATCTAACATTAAGCAACTTCATACAGTGAATGCTCAATACACGTTTATTGATTGGGTGGTGCCACCTACCTTCTGGGAGCAGCATGGGGAGGTGGTTTAGAGTCTGGAATACAGAGTCATTGCCTGCTGTCCAATACTGGCACTTAAACTGCTAGTTCTATGGTGATGCTAGTATCTTTGAGCTTCCCTTTCCTTCCCTGAGAAATAATGTAATTCCTGTATCATAATGTTCTGACATAATGAATAAATGAAATAATGCAAGTTATTATCTCATTTAGCACCAAGCCCGGCACTTAGTAAGCACTCCACTACAAATTATCCTTCATAAATAATAATTTGTATTATCTCTAAAGTGAACATCATAGCTCAGATAACAAAAATACATAATTCTAATCAGTCAAAAGGTGTTTTCTGCCTTCCATGTGGCTGTTCTTAGCGCATGTGTTGTGGATTCTTACTGCCTGCCAAGAGAACAGCCAAGGCCGTAAATAACAGGGGAATCTAGAGTCTCCTCTTTTCCCCACCTTGCTGAAACCCTCTTCGCTATACTCCTCCCATAGCTGGGAAGAGAAGACATTACGCAGTGACCAAATATGTGGGAATTTGACCTGAGTCGATATTGTTGGTAAGAACTGAGCATTTTATTACCAGATTTCTTAGGTGTCAAGCACTAAGCATAGGACATTACTAAATGCACCGTTAAAACCACAGGCCCCAGCACGAGTCTGAACTTGTATATGGCCAACTTGCTGAGAGCAGTGGTGCTCAAATTCAAACAACCCTCGGTACCACCTGGAGAGCTTATTAAAATGCAGACTGTTGAGGCCCCGCCCCTCAAAGTTTCTGATTCACTAGATCCAGAGTGGGTCTCCAGCGTTTGCCTTTCTAACAAGTTCCCAGGTGGTGCTGAAGCTGCTGCTCCTGGAATCATATTTCTAGAATCATTAGCATAGAGTGTGGAGTTTGAGTCAAGGCCAGCCCCATTCATCCGTGTCACTGGTGTTGCTGGCTATAGAGGGTGCTAAAGGGTGGAAAATGAAATACTCAACAAAACTGGTAACTCTGAAAATGAAATACTCAACAAAACTGGTAACTCTGAAAATGAAATACTCAACAAAACTGGTAACTCTGAAAATGAAATACTCAACAAAACTGATAACTGTCAAGGAGGAAAAAAAAAAAAGCAATAAAACACCCAAAACCTAAATATTCCCAGTGGAAGGCTACTCATGGGTCAATTGTTCATTCAGGCATTCATTTAATGTGTTCAACCAACTCCGGCTTCCAACATTAATTGGAACCATCATCATTTGTCTCAAATTGCCTAATTCCAGGATTTAGTACTTTTGTTATTATTTTTGGAGGCCAACACTTGAATTTAATTAGATCTGGTTACAAATTGCATGGAAATCTCTATATCCCATGAGTAATATGTTTCCAGTTGGTCTTCCATTTGTCTTGATCCCAAACCTCAATGATAAATGACTGGGATCATCCATTTCAGAACTTTCTTGCATTCTCCATGTTACTGTACTTGTGGTGGCTGAAGGCCATTGTCTGTTTGTTATTTTAGTCAGTGAAAGGGGATGGAGGGATCACCCACACAGAAGAAATAAATGGGAAAGACTCCAGCTACCAAGTAAGTGACCTTGAACTCAGTTTGGTGGTGGGATTCACTGGTGTATTCTCACTGCTTCACAGTCTAATTTTCAATAAAATTCTCAGCCACAGCCAACTCATTTAACATCTCAGGATTAAGCACCTACCGTATACCGAGGACTATGTTGAGATCTGCAGACACAAGCCTGAGCAAGCTAGAGGTCCTCAGCTATATTCAATCAAAAAGTTTTCACACGTGTGCTTCCCTCTTTTCTGAGTTAAAAATTTCTTCTCACCCTTCACTTTTGCCATAAATGTCACCTCCTCAAAAAGACCTTCCATGTCCACCTCTCATAACTACATCTTATTGTTTTATTTCACTGCATCATTGCAAATTGTAATAATTTATTTATCTCCCCTGCCCTTTCTCATGTCTACTTGGAATGTCTGTGGAGCAAGAAATCTTCTATTTCTCTATCATCTTGCACAATGTCTGGCAAGTACTAGAATCTATGTCTTGAACAGAATAGTTAAAGATATTGGGGGGAGGTCACACAGTTTACTTTCATTATTTTCTTTATTCTAAAGAAACATAGCTATGACATGTTTATAACTACATTTGTTCCTTTTTTAAATGGGATCATGTAACTGTACTCTTTTTTTAACTTAAAAATACACTTCCACACACAAAAAAATGGCATCAAATATTCTTCTAGTAGTTTTGTCAATACAGAGAAATGGCTACAAGAATGAGTGGTAGATTCAAACTGTCTGGTTTAAATCCTGGCTCAGCCATTTTTTTTATTTATTTTTATTTTTTAGCTGTGTGAGTTAGGCAAATTGCCAAATCTGCCAGTGCCTTAACTTCCTCATCTATATAGAGGGGCTATGAAAAGTACTGCCTCGTAGGATTGTCATACTTAGATGAATCAACACATGTAAAACACTTAGATCATTTCTGGTACAGAAGGCTCAATACATGTCGCTACTATATTAGTCAGCATGGGCTGTCATAACAAAATGCCGTAGGTGGTTGCTTAAACAGCAGAAATGTATTTTCTCTAAGTTCTTGTAGCTGGAACAGATAGGATTAAGGAGTAACCAAATCAGCAGGGTTTGGTTCCTGGTGAGGGCTCTCTTCCTGGCTTGTAAATGGCCACCTTCTTGCTTATGTGTCCTTACAAGGCAGAGAGAGAAGAATAAGCTCGCCAATATCTCTTCCAATAAGGACACTAATCCTACTGGATCAGGGCCCCACCCTATGCCTTTGTTTAACCTCAATTACTTCCTATTCCAAATATAATCACATTGGGAGTTAGGGATTCAACATATGTGTTGGGGTAGGGGCACAATTCTATTGCTAACAGTATCTATTTGTCACTATTACTATTATGCTGCTGATGGGGAATTTCCAGCTTATAATGTTGCCCACCCATATCACATACACAAATGGACCGCAATGACTGTAAATAAGTTATGATATTTTTATTTCCATAATAATGGGCTTATTCTACATTTTAAACAGGAAATATATTGCTATGTACTATACTCATTTTGTTTCTTAAGTTATGACTATACCTGACCCCCAAACTAATTCCCTAGACAACTTTGGAACCAAAATTCCCAAAGATTATTATTTAAAAACAGGATACAATTATTTTATTCAAAAAGAAAAGCTTAAATATGATGGTACATTTTGTCTGGAATTTTACAGTGACGCAATTATGCCAATAATCTCGGTGATTCTAAAATTGGAATGACATCCATACAAATCCAAATAAGCTGGAAACGTCATTCTATTTATACCCACCTAGGAGTGTTTTGAGAATCCAATTGGGAATTTTACTTTCCAGAGCCTTGGATTCAGACTTGAGAACATTGGCGTGTCCTTTCCATTTTTAGCTGATTTAATCCTCACAGCACCATAAGGTGTCATGTCTTATTGCTCCCGTACAGATGAGGAAACTGAGAGGTCAGTATCTTCGGTCACACAGCAAGGTTATGATGGAATTCGAATCAAACCGGGTCCCTCTCACTACAGCCACTGAGCTCTTAGCCACTCACTGCATCTTAGACTTTTCTACACAACAAAAACAGTTAACAAGGCATTTGAACTGGGATCTCTGGTTTCTGGCCTTTCTGAAGAGCGCTGTGGTGAGAGTTTCTGTTTCACTCTAAGGAGAGTATCTGCTCTGGGCTATCTATTGTACTTGGACATGCATATCTTAGCATTTACTGCAACTCTGACAGCTGGGCTCTGCTAGAAGTGTTCAGGACATGTATTGCAGAAGAGCTTCTCAAGGTACACTGGATGTCTGCTGCTGCTTCAAGGATTTCTGTCCTCTGAAGAGCACCTGTGGAGGCCTTCTGGACTGGGGAGTCTCTGCTGTTTATCTTCCCACTTATTTCTAAGGGGTGTACATGATTCACTGGTGTGAAAGGAAAGCTCTCCATCAAAAGCTTCCTCTGATGCCTTCTCCATCAAAGCTGCTACCTTGTTTTCTTTATTCTAAAGAATAAAGGAAAAGTTCTTGTTAGAACTTTTTACCTGGGGACAGTACATAACTTCCTGAATCAGGCTTATACGCCTGTATCTGGTGGGTCAATTGTATTTGCCAGTTGTTTACCACAATTGGGGCTTTAAAACTTTTGAAGTCAATATTTAAAACTTAACATGACGTGTGTGGTGGCTCATGCCTGTAATCCCAGCACTTTGAGAGGCCAAGGCAGGTGGATCACCTGAGGTCAGGAGTTCGAGACCAGCCTGACCAACATAGAGAAACCCCGTCTCTGCTAAAAATACAAAATTAGCCAGGTGTGGTGATGCATGCCTGTCGTCCTAGCTACTCAGGAGGCTGAGGCAGGAGAATCTTTTGAACCTGGGAGGTAGAGGTTGCAATGAGCCGAAATCACGCCATTGCACTCCAGCCTGGGCAACGAGAGCGAAACTCCATCTTAAAAAAACAAACAAAATTTAAAAAACGACATATTTTGCATTTTTAAAAATTTAATTTCAGGGTCCTCTTGGTAAATACAAGCGCTCTGACCACACTGGGGCTGCAGGCCTATGTGGTGTCTCTTGGCTGGATTGCAACAACTGTTGCCCTTTGGACAGGGCATGTAACACTCAGTCTCCCTTACTCTAAATTTTCTCCCCAACATCAAAGCCAGCCTTGCTTGAACTGGTGCTTTCCCTACACTAGAGAAATATTTCTTTGGACTGTTGTTGCTTTTGCAGCTGGAGAAATCAGATATCCAAATGATTATTCTTACCCCAGCCTGCATTTACTAGAATGTTGGATTTTACAGCCTCATCTCATCAAATTATTGGAACCATGTGGGCTTGTAAACCTTTCATTTTGACAAAAAAAAAAAAAGGATATACATCCAAAACCAATAAAATAATAATCTCTTTTGCCACCATTTCATGAAGCAAAAGGACAATTTCACACCAAAAATTAGGATAGATCATGGAGAAAAGAAGGGGCATCCCCGCATCCCCCCAAAAAAAACTCACATGTGGCTGCAAGTGGGAGTAGCCCCCTCCAAGCTGGCTGAAACATAAAAGGGTTTCAGGAACAGCTAGATCTAGAAGGAGCACAGCATACTATCAGTGCCTGGTCTTTCTCTCTCTCTCTCTTGACCTCTCAGCTGTGCTTTTCTTTGTGTTGGCTTCCTTTTCAGAAAGATTTTCCCTAGAAATATTGGTGATTCTGGAAGCTCCAGTCTTACATCTTCACAGCTTCAAATCTAACAGAAAGGGAACCAGCCTCTCTCTTGATTATTTCAGCAAAGCTCTGAGATCAGCTTCGGTGTTACCTGCATTAGTCTCTGCTGAGCCAGTCACAGCAGGCTAATCACATGCAACACTCTGATCATCCAGGCCTAAGTCACATGCTCTTGTCTAGAGGTGGAAGTAGTTTGCCTGGACCACTTGGAGTAGATGAGGAAGAAGGATGTTTCCTCAAGGAAAAGCCAAGTTCTGGTACCAGAATAAGGGACGAAGAGAGCTTTTCTGGGATAGCATAAAATTTATTAATGGATTGTCAGATAACTAAATAAATCTCCCCACCATGACTTCATAAGTGCACATTGTTCTTTTTTCACTTCCATTTCACCTAGGAATTATGAAAACGTAGATACCACCCAACATTTGAACATCTCCGTTTTAACATATTTATTCCCTTGCAACTAAGAGTTGTCTTGCAGCCACTAAAAATGTGCTTTGTTTGAAACTGCTGTAGACATCAGACTCCACAGAAAAGACTATCACACCGCCAGAGCCAGAACTAACAGGAACACCCCAGAAGGGCAAAGACGGCTCCTCGAAGGACAAGAAGTCAGCAGCCGAGTTGAACAAGCAGAAGAGCAACAAGCAGGAAGCCAAAGAACCAGCCCAGTGCACAGAGCAGGCCACGGTGGACACGAACTCACTGCAGAACGGGGACAAGCTCCAAAAGAGACCTGAGAAGCGGCAGCAGTCCCTTGGGGGCTTCTTTAAGGGCCTGGTAGGTGGATTTTTTTTTTCTTTCTTTTTTTTTTTGCCTCTTCTTTCTGGGCTCTCTCCTTCCCAAGAAGGTTAAATCCTTCTCCATTTACAAGCTGAGACCTCAAGCAAGTTATTGTCCCTCTGAACCAGAGTTTTTATCTGTGTATGAAGGATGGTGTCTAACTCATAGACTTTACCAAATAGTTATGTGAGATACTGCATGTAGTCACCTAGCACAGTGCCTGAGACCTAGGCAGCAATCAGCAGCATCATCACCATCATCATCTTTGTTCAGTGTCTTATGGGTAGTAGATGCTCTGGTAATTATTTGTTGAATAAGTGAATGGATGGAGAATTAATGCATTACTAGCTTATTTTATTTGCATTATATTATACCAATTTGAAGTGTCAAAAAAATTAGACAAATCAAATTAAACACACTTTATGTTGTGAGCAAGGAACAATTCATACATTGGACAGCACTCAAAACCAAAAGGGGTTCAGAGCACACGGCCCAGTGACTTGAGCAGTAAGCTTTTATAAGCCAAGCATGGAAGCAAAGTAGAAAATCTATCTGATTGGGTACAATGAGGCTTTTGCCTTATTTGGCCATGATGTGATGAGGTGTCTGCCTTATTAGGGAATGGTCTAATTAATTGGTTGCTAGTGATTGGCTAAAGCTCAGCTATTTGTGATTGGCTACAAGCTGGCTATTTGTTACAAAAAAGTATACTCATAAAGTAGGTTTGGGTTTGTTTACTTACTAAGTGTGGTTGCAATTTGTTACATAGATACTCAGAGTAAAGAGACTGCCTCAGGCTAAAAGCCTCCTGCTTATTTAATTTAATTTAACAGGGTTATACATGCACAATTGTATTACTTCATGGACTATAGAATCAAGGGCTGCTAGATGCAGGGAACTTTTTTTACTGCTTGCAATTTTAGGCAGACTGGTGAGGAAGTGTTTTAGATTTGCTTATTTTACTTTCCTCTACAAAATCGAAGCTCAGCTTCACCACTGAACTCCTAGCTCGATGAGGGTAGGGCACCACCTTTCAGGTTCAAGGCTGTGTCTCAAGCACTTGAAATAGAACCACGTAAAAGCAGGTGCTTGATAAACAAAGGGATGAATGGATGAGATTAAAATAATAGATACTAAAATATGAAATATAAAGTTGGAATACATTACTTGAAATTGTTACCCTTTGATAAAACATTGTACTCAACTTTAACCATACTTACAATTTCTACTTGCATGTTTAAAAAACACCTACTTTATGGATGGAGACACTGAAACTAGGTATCTACTAATAATTTGATTTACATATGGAAACCACTGAAATTTCTTCCCTTCCTTCCTTTTCTCCCTTCTCCCTTCTTTCATTTTTCTTCCGAAAATATTTATTGAGCATTCCATCTAAAGCACCCTCACACTCATAGTTTCTCTCTCCTTATTCCACAAGATGTGATGGTTCTTTGTTAGCTTCTTCTTTCTGGATGTAGTGCAGTCTTCAAACTAATCATGCAGCCCTTGCCATGGTTTCATTGATGTGAGAGTGTCAATGCTGATGTAAAGCAAGAATGCCGGTTTGTAGCCCTGAGAGAAATACTTCACCCAACTAGGTGAGGCTCTATTGGATTTGCTAACACAAGTCTTCTCAAAATGTTCTGTGCACATGAATCACCCAGGGATCGATTAACACACATTCTGATTGAGTGGTTCTGAGGCCCCACATGGGATTCCACAAAGCTCCTGATTGAGGCTACAAAAGCAGCTGATCTGGAGACCACCCTTTGAGTAGCAAGTTGCTAACGGGCCGGAAAAGAAAATGTTGGGGAAAATATTTGGGTTTCTTTTGTTTACATTTTTTAACCCATGATTTATTCATTCGTTTAAAATGAACACCACCCAGGGAATGATTTACATTGTGGCTTCTAATTATTCTAATGGAAGCCAACCTCCACAGTAGGTAGGAAGGCCGAAAAAGGAAGATGGTATGGGGAAGTTCAGATGATTTCTAATAATCTGGTCATTCATTTAACGAATATTTAGAATCCTGGCACTGAGCTAGACCAGGGGTATTAAAAACACAGCTCCTGTTTTTGTAAATAAAGTTTTATTTGAACACTGCCACGTTCCTTCGTTTACATGTTATCTGTGGCTGCTTTCGCACAAAAACATGAGGGTTGACTAGTTGCATGATGACGGTTGACTTGTTGGATTGACTAGCTGACTAGACTGCATGGCTCATAAGGCTTAAAATATTTACCATATGGCCCTTTGTAGAAAACATGTGCCAAGCCTTGAACTAGGCACGAGGGGTGGTATATTCAGAAAAGAAAGGGTACAGGGTACCTGACCTTAGGGGTTCATATTCTAAGGGGAAGCATGGAGCTAAAAAGTCTTCATAGATAAGTAGAAAAAACAAAATTATTGGCCGGGCGCGGTGGCTCAAGCCTGTAATCCCAGCACTTTGGGAGGCCGAGGCGGGTGGATCACGAGGTCAAGAGATCGAGACCATCCTGGTCAACATGGTGAAACCCTGT
>NW_016107539.1:3264642-3274678 GCF_001604975.1 Cebus imitator | reverse complement strand
CCCAGCTACTCAGGAGGCTGAGGCAGGAGAATCAATTGAACCTGGGAGGCAGAAGTTGCAATGAATCGAGATCGTGCCACGGCACTCCAGCCTGCGTGACAGAACGAGACTCTGTCTCAAAAAAAAAAAATAGAAGACGGATGTTAGACAAAAAATTAGATAATAAGATCATTTCAGAGAGTGGTATGTTCTGACAGAAAATAAAACAGGATGATGAACCTAGGTGGTAACTGGGGAGGGGCCAAAGTGAGATAATTGGTTGGGGTTTCTGCACCCCAGGTGCTAAGTGCATTCTAAGAATGAACTCGCTTTATCTTGGGAACAACCCTCTAAGATAAGTCTGTCATTTCCATTTTAAAGAAAAAGAAACCAAAGCACAGAGATAAGTAATTTGTCCAAGATTTCACCAAGCTAGAAAGTCACGTAACTGGGCATTGAACCAGTGCATCTGATTGGAGACCATTCTCTTATCCACCACTGAAGAATGAGCTATATTAATTTAGCACAGCACCTAGCACAGAGTAAGTGCTACATAAGTGGCCATTGTTGCTGTTGAAATTACAGATCTTCGACAGGCAGCAACATCTTTCTGTTTTTCTCCAGGGACCAAAGCGGATGTTGGATGCTCAAGTGCAAACAGACCCAGTATCCATCGGACCAGTTGGCAAATCCAAGTAAACACCACGGATCCCACCAGGTTCTCCTGCCAACAAGATGTGTTCTCCTTACTCCATCTCCTCCCCAAACACGTTCTATGTATATATTCTTCTGATGGCCAGCAAGCGAAATTCTGCCTAGAAATTAAGCCCGAGCTGTTGTATATTGAGGTGTATTATTTACGTCTCTGGTCCAGTCTTTTCTGGCAAATAACTGGAAAGATGGTTTAGCAGGTCACCTAGTTAGGTCGGAAAAGTCGATGATCACCAAGCAGGAAAGGGAGGGGACAGAGGAATGCATTAGGGTTAAGTGATGAAAATGGTGGTGGTGGCCAGGAGTGGTTGCTCGCACCTGTAATCCCAGCACTTTGGGAGGCCGAGACAGGTGGATCACTTGAGGTCAGGAGTTCAAGACCAGCCTGTCCAACATTATGAAACCCCGTCTCTACTAAAAAGACAAAAATTAGCCAGATATGGTGGCACACACCTGTAATCCCAGCTACTCGGGAGGCTGAAGCATAAGAATCGCTTGTACCCGGGAGTTGGAGGTTGCAGTGAGCTAAGATTGTGCCACTGCACTCCAGCCTGGGCAACAGAGCAAGACTCTGTCTCAAAAAAAAAAAAAAAAAAAAATGGCAGTGGCAAGTAAGTTGTAGAAGAGAAATGCTGTGAGAAGGAATTAAGCATTGTAGCAAACACATGCTCATCCTCTAAGCTTGAAGAGGGGAGATGAAAATCCGTTTGTTTAAATTCACATCTCAAGGAGGGAGAACCCAGGCGTGCTGGGCGGTTGCCAGTTTCCTAGAATGGAATGTGTGGGGTATGAAAAATGAATGGATAAGCGTTGTTTTTCACAGGGTCCTTGTAAGTTATTGATGAGAGGGAAAAGATTGACTGGAGAGGGCTTAAAATGATTTGGGAAAACAATTGCTTTTGAGGCCCAACGTCAAGGGCAAAGACTACAACTTAAAAAAACAAATAAAAAAAAAAAAACAAATAAAATTGCACGGTTATTTTGCAACACAAGGGGGCAGCAAGGTCCCCATTTTTATCCTGTATTCTGTATCCCTAACAAAGATGTGGTCTCTGCTATCTTACATTATTAATGTTTCTCAGATGGCTGAGGGGCTCGCTTCATCTGTTCTGTCTGACACTCATCTCAAGTGTGTCTGTCATTCCTAATGTTCTCAGGATGTGCTCTGATAAAACCCTCCCTATAACCTCAGTTAATAAAAATTTACAGAAGATTTATTCAAATACCTAAGTTGTTTTTAATACCTGTACAAAGAAGTAAATAGGATCCTGAGTCTATTAAAATGTAATTCAAAGTAGCATATGATTGACTGACAGTCATGTAAACTGTATCTTTCTCTGATTTAATAAACAGTACATTTACTTCTAAAGTATCTTTTAATTTCCAATTTTCAAAGCAGTCCCACTGCATATCCGAGATGTTCTACCTTCTACAGTAGAAAATCCATACTATTCCTCCATTTTCTTTTTTGGAAGATAATTCTCTCCCAGATCCTCCCCAATTTCCTTGTATATGGGCACACACACACAAATGTGTGCACGTGTTTGCAGGTACACACACATGCATGTATAGGAAAGGGCTGTCTTGCCACTATGGTGGCTCACACCTGTAATCCCAGCATTTTGGGGGGCCAAGGCAGGCAAATCACAAGGTCAGGAGTTGGAGAGCAGCCTGACCAACATGGTGAAACCCCATCTCTACTAAAAATACAAAAATTAGCCAGGTGTGGTAGTGCATGCCTGTAATCCCAGCTACTCAGGAGGCTGAGGCAGGAGAATCACTTGAACCCAGGAGGCGGAGGTTGAAGTGAGCTGAGATCAGGCCACTGCACTCCAGCCTGGACAACAGAGCGAGACTCCGTCTCAAAAAAAAAACAAAAAAAAGCGCTGTCTTAGGCCAGGTTGCCTGGAGCAGAGCCTGAGATGGGGATTTGGACGCATAGGATATACTGGGAGTGGGCTCCCAGGGAAAGGGGTAATAGAAAAAGAAGAGGGCAAGAAAGGAGTTGGGCAAGGTTGGTTTCAGCTGGAGCATGAATTGCACCACCCAGATAGTTTGACCTTGAGGCAAGGGGGCCAGCCTTTGAAGCCCTGTAGGTGAGTTCTGGGCTGCCCTGGGAGGTGGGAGGATGAGCAGGCTGCCCCCCTTGAGCTGCGAAGCTGGTTGCCTAAGTAACTGGAGGATGAGTGCATTGACAGTGTCCACTACAGACACAGGCATATATGTTCAGATATGTATTTATACCCATATTCGCATACATGTGCACATACTCATGCGTATGAATATATATCGTGCAGGAATAGATCCATGCACTCACACAGTCATACTTACATGCAAATAAACACATGTAACTAACACAGATCCACACATACACATTGGCTGACACAAATCTATCTCTTAAGCAATTCATCACACATTGATCGGAGGTAAACATTGAATACACTCTCCTGATGTGGACCTATACTATAAGGACAAGTTTGCTGCTTATGCAAATTACACCATGGCTTTGGCAAATAGGCATTTGGAAAATGTGTTCAGAAAAATACAGTATCACTCAAAACCCCGATGTAAGTGAGGACAGGATCCCGCGCTGCTGGGGTCTGTGAGCTCCCAGTTCGGACTGGCTGAAGTCGTGTTTCAAATAAAGACCAGAGGTCTCTTCCTTGCAGCTGGCTTAGCATCTTCAAACCTCCTTACCATACCTCCAGAGTACTCACACCTGTGCCTCACCCAGTTGAGAACTATCTCATGCCACTTGGTATCAGAATGCTTAACTTGGAACGAAGCAGGAACACAGCACTTGGGGAAGCCTGTGATGGGAGGGTCCATCCTTGCCACGGGATGAGTCAAGGAAACCAGGCAGCTGCCATTCCTTTGTCTCCAAACACCAGGAGCTCCTGGGCTGCAGTCCATTGAGGAAGGTGACGGTATCATTTACAAGTTTCACCTCGCTGAGTACGGCTTTTCGCCCAGATAAGAAATGCCCCTAGGCAGGAGTGAGAGAAGCAGACTGAGTAGCCAAGGCCAGTTCCTTAGTCAGTTACTAAGGCAGATGGAGCCCTCCCAAGCCCCCCACTCAAACAAAACAAAACAAAATAAAACAAAAAACGTTCTTTGCTGAGAATCTCTCTACAAAGTGTGCCAACAGTTTTTATAACTGATTTCTTCTGGGCCAAAAAAGAGAATCGTCTTTTAATGGAATTGCTTTTATTTTTAAAGCAAGGAAGGCCAAAGAGAAGTAAAGCAAATGACTTATTGGGAGAACTCTAAATTCAGTTATAGCTTAAGAAACAAATTCACACTCTATTTTTTTTTCTGTGTGTGCGTTTGTGTTGTTGTTGTTGTGTTGAGATCCCATTCCCGATGCGTTTACAATAAATACTAATGTGCACCCCTTATGCTGAACTAGAGTGAAAAAGAGCAGAAACTCACCAGTGAACCCAAGAAAGCCTTTAGGACACAGATTCCCAGAAATGCCACTCAGAACAAGCAGTGGGGGACATAAGCAAAGCAAAAGTGGCACAGAAAAAATATTATCAAAAGGGAAAGAAGAATTCAGACCTGTGGGAGGGAGCAAAATGCCTTTATTATTATTTATTTACTTATTATTTATTTTTAGGTACGCAGGGAAGTATGTCTTCTCCCATGTCAAGAAGAATTGGCCTTTCCAGGAATGGAGCTATTGAGCTGAAATGGCTGCCACTGCGCGCGCACACACACACACACACACACACACACACACACACACCTCTCCCTTCCAGTTCCAGCTGACGGGTGACTTTCTGACTGGTATCCATAAAAGAATTCATTCAAAGCAGTTGTTCCCAGCAGCCCGTGTGGTCCTTCCTGAATTCATCGTCTTGGGGAAGGAGGCACATACCAAAATAGAAGCAAAAATGGGAAGAAAAAGAGGAAGTGTAATTCCTATGTTTCTGTTGTATGAATCCCCTTGCTTTTTAGACAAATTATCGGGGCTTTAAACACACACTCTCTCTCCTCCCTCTTCCCTCCTCCCTCCTCCCACTTCACACACGCACGAACACACACACACACACACACACACACACACACTCTCTAGATTGTTCTTGTTTGTTTGCAAACAGTCCAGAAGCACTGAGGTCTCATTAAATTAGATTCCAAGTGTCTTTTAAAAAAAAATTAGATTTCAAGAAATCAAGAATCCGTATCCTTCCCCTTCTCAAAGCGCCTGGAAGGGCACAGATTTCTCCAACACGAATCTGACAATGTTATTTCTTATGTCAGATGATCCCAAGTAGATCTTATACCTTAAAAAAATAAAATCGGCTACACTACCTACCTTAAAGGGAAGGGAAAAAAACTGATTCCAGTTATTAACCAACCCAAGGTACAAACACAGGGGAAACTGGGGGATGTGCTCTGCAGCAATGTCAGATTACAGGCGCTGGTTTTAACCATCCTTTGAATGTCCCTCTTTAAGCCTTTTTAAAAGGCAATTTTGCACAGCGAGTAGAATTAGGCTTCTCCGTGGTCAAGATTTTGTTCACTCTATCAGTGCAAATGAAGTGGCCCCGGCCCGCTGGAAATTACAGTCTCCATTAGGAAGAAAAGAAATTACTTACCGAGCAGCAAATTCTCTAAATTTGTAATTCAGATCTTTAGCGCAGAATGCTGGTCAGGATCCAGCCCTTTGCATAAATTGGTTTTCTGGGGAGTTTAACCCCTTAGCCTCTGTTGCCCTTCTCTGGAAAGACATCCCCGCGACCCTCTCCATCTCCTGGCCCTTTAACTTGCCCCAGCAGAAGTTGCAGTCCACAATTTCACCGAAGTAGGGATAATCCATTATCCCACATTACCGTTTATAAAGTGCTCTGGGTACAATCTGTAATTTCAAGCTGTATTTCCCTCACTGAACTTAAGTGCTTCCTTTGTTACATTTCATTACTGGGGACTGACATGCACCTGTATAGATTTTTTTTTTTTTTTTTTTTTTTTTTCTTTTTTTTTTTTTTTTTTCCAAATGAGCCACTTCTTGACAAAATGGCCCCCAGCTGCACATCTGCTAATGACAGCCGCGGAAGGGCTGGTTTCTTACTTGATCTCCTCTCTCGGAAGCATGTTTTTGTCAAAATGCAGCCACGTGGGGGAGCTGCAGGACCTGGGGTTCTACAATACCCAGTCCTTTTTCCCTGCTTGCCTAACCAGGAAACTGGGCCAAAGCAGCCTGACAATGTATTTGATTAACTTCTAGAAAGCAGTCAAGCTTAATGAGGAGAACTAGATGGAGAAAGCTGAACTGGGCAAGTCAGTTGCCTTCTATGATTCTCAGCCCTCCAAACAAAGATAAGGTTGGTTGGATTGTATTTCCATTCTTATCTGCTCCATCTTGGAAGAAGCTCAAGGAAGTCTGTGTGATTGCCAAACGTTTAGGTTGGTGTCGTTGGCAATGCATTTAAATAACCCTTACTGGCCCATCCTGCTCCATGGAGCAGCCTTAACTCTCATCCTCTCCACTCCCAACTAGAGAGCAAGTGACTTCAACTCTGAATGTCCTCCTTCAACAATCGATTAGTAATAGAGCCTACGTGTGGGGTTGCTGCCAACATGCAGTGAGATGGTGCACACCAAACATTCAGTCCAGTGGCTGGCACGTTGTAAGCACTTAGTAAATGCAGGCTATTTCATCATGGGGGACTTTTAGCACCAAGTAACAGAAAACCCCCACCTGAATTGGCAGATAATCGTCATCATAAGGGTGTTTATCATTGAGTATCATAGGTGTTCTATAACATCTTTGGCTTTGATTCTCTGAGACTGTGTTCCAGCTAACGACGATAATAAGGAAATGTATCGTTTCCTGTAACTAGTGTTCAGTCTCACAGCCTGGCTCTGATTCTCTGACACTCTGTTCTGCCACGTTCCATGGGTTGACTTCATCCTAAAACTGTTCCAAAGGATGGCTGCAGTTCCAGGCCAAGGGATGATGAGAATACCATAATCAGTTTTCATGGCTCATTTCGGTGAAATCGTTAGTGAGAAGGCAATACGCTGATGCGGTCGACAGAAAACAATGATGATATCAGTGGTTTGAAGGCTAACCTTTCCCCAAACTAATTATGCCCCTTCAGTTTAGATCCATGGGATTTGTGTCATGACAGTCCTCACCTTCCAAAGCAGGGCCACTAGACTGTGAACTTATCAAGATCTGGGCCTTCTTGTCTTGCTCAATCATCGTTCTATTGTTGGTGTCTAGCACAATGCCTGGACCTGGGAGGTACTCAACAAATAATGGTTGAAAGGTTAAATTGATAAACAAATACTCTGCGGCCACACCCGTGGTGGATCGCCTTATCCTCTAGCGTGAGTTTGTTTTAGCTCCGAATACCTGATCATGCTAACCAGACATCCACTCTTCCCAGGTGATCAGCCCAGTGGTTCTAAAAGTACAGTCCCAGGACCAGCAGGCTCAGCGTCACCTGAGAACCTATTAGGAATGCAAACTCTCAAGCCCCACTTTGTGCCCGCAGAATCAAAAACTCCTGGGGTGGGACCCAGTAACCTGTGGTTCAGCAACCCCTCAGGTGGTTCCAAAGAAGGAGAACATTGGAAAACCATTGGTCTAGGTAGAGCTACCACTTCACAGAATATCAACAGGGTGTTTGGTCCAAAGCTGGCCCTGAAGATGCATGGATAATAACAGCTAACATTGGACCTCACTAGATGCCAGGTATTGTGTGTCACATCACTTAACCTTGACAGATGAGGAAACTAAGGCTCAGAGAGAAAAAAAAAACTTAGCCCGAGAACACAGATGGCAGAGCCAAGGTTGAAATCCATCCTAAGCACACAAAGTCTTGCTTTCATGTCTGTGGGAGAGACAGGCAGGCAGAAGACAAGAATATAACGTAAGAGAAGCAAACGCAGGATGTTGTGGGACTCAGGGGAAGGCACTGGTGCAAGACCGCAGGGGGTAGAGGTAGAGGTCGGCCACTTTGGGGAGGTGACAGCTAACTCACAAAGAATGAATAAGCGTTGGACAAAAGGGCTCCCAGAAGAACAGCAAGTACAAAAGCCTGGAGTCCACAGAGAGAATGGCAGGTAGCTTAGCATGGCTGGAGGGAGACTGTGGGGAGGACAGATAAGAAGATGGAAGCTGGGGACGCACCAGGGACCATCAGGGACTTGGAGTAAAGAGTCCATAGTAGGAAGTTTAAATTTTCTCTTGAGGGCAACGGGGAGCCATGGAAGATATTTGAGCTGGAGGGTGACATAGGTTTATATTTTGGCTGCAGGGAGGATCTAATACTCTAATACCAAAGCAATTCAACTCATATTTACTGGATGGCCTGAGCTGTCTTTTAGATATTTATTATACTGTGTCATCATTTTTATTAAGCTTCTTTGAAAATTGTAAGAAAGAGAGAAAACCTCTAAATGGCTTTGACACTTAAAAGGACACTTAAATGATTATTTCTTTTTCTTTTTCTTTTTTCTTCTTCTTTTTTTTTTTTTTTNATAATAGGGTGACAGCTCCAAATAAAACCATGGACACCCCCACCCAACTATAATGGTAACTGGTTTGGTTTTTTTTTTGAGATATAATCTCACTTTGTCACCCAGGCTGAAGTGCAGTGGCAGGATCTCGGCTCACAGCAATCTCCGCCTCACGGGTTCAAGCGATTCTCCTGTCTCAGCCTCCTGAGTAGCTGGGACTACAGGTGCGTACCACCACGCCTGGCTAAATTTTTTTGTATTTTTAGTAGAGACGGGGTTTCATCATGTTAACCAGGATGGTTTCGATCTCCTAACCTCGAGATCCACCCGCCTCGGCCTCCCAAAATGCTGGGATTACAGGTGTGATCCACCGCACCAAGCCTGAAATGGTTATTTCTAAGTGTTGTAAACGTGAACTTAGAATTTGGCCTCGTCTTTCACCCAGATGATTCACACCCATGATCCAAGGCCGCCTTGAGCAAATTACTTTTTCTCAGAGCCTTAGTTTCTCTGTGGAACGGGAATGCCAACAGCACTTGTCTCAGAAAATTGCTGAGAATAAACGAGACACGTATTTATGGCACGTAGGCGCGGTGTCTGGCAGGTGAAGAGTGCTGGGTTAGCTTACTGATGAGGACGCAGATGACCTCGGCCTGAGATAGAACATCTGTGTTCACTTTCACGGACTCAAGACCACCCAGCCTTTGGGACATCCTTAAATTTTGTCCCAGCTTCTCCTCATCCTCATAAGCAGTTGGCTGGCTGGCTTATCTAGAAAAAGGAAAGGAAGGAGGAGAGAGAGCAAAGAAAAATGTTCATTTTCCCGGCTGTTCATCCCATTTTAAAGTCAGGTCCACCCTTGGCTGTCCTTGGCTGCATGGTGGCATCTACCTATAACGTTGGCCAGGTCGCCGTGGAAGCAGGTGCTGTGTCTGCCTTGCCCCATCATCTTCAGCCCACCTGAGTTTACCTGCATCACTGACAGCTTCCCACCCAGAACTCCTGGTTCTTTGCTTTTCCTCTTGGTGGCTTTCTCCAGGGGCTGTAGGGGCTTATTTAGCCCACCTGCAGGGAATTTTGAAAAACCTGAAATTTTATGTCCCCAAGGGCAACCCTCAATCAATGACAGATGAGAGATGGCAGGCAAACATCTCAGCTGCTCCATCTCTCAGTGGGACATTGCTGAGGGGTTGTCTTCATGTTCTCTCAAGGGTCCTCAGCAAGACCGAGCCACCGTCACCCACAGCAGGAACATACTTGTGAGCACACCGCCACACACACATTTGTGCTTCCTGGGATCACTTCCCAAATAAACTACTGGCACCCAAATTCTTGTCTCAGGGTCTGTGTCTTAGGTTAAAAACATCTGTGTCTTCGGGTTTTCTCGGGAGCATCTTCCCCATGACGAGTAGCTGAATAGAAGGACATTAATATGGGCACTAGTTTAAAGGTTTTGGAAGAGTTTCAGAGACAAACATAGGGCATGAGGCCCACCCAGAGATTAGAAATAGAAGAAACAGAACTGCCACCAGAGACAGACAGCCAAAGGGAAGAGGCGATGTCACTGGAGCCAGGGAACTGGGCAACCTGTGGGACGTAGAACCCCATGTGGACGGGCGCGAGGCTGCTTGCGGGTAGCTGGAACCAGGTGGGGGCTGTGTGAAGCAGTACCTTTTTGCTGACTGGAGGGAGGAGGCAGGAAAAATAGGTGTCAGTACCTCCCACTGGCTCAACCTAACCAGAAGCCAGTTGGCAATGGAAGCTGGGAAATGCAGTTTGAAGAGAAGCTTGGAAAAAAGAGTAAACAGACAAACATCTAGCAGAGTTGGAGGCTCTACTTTAAGAGGAGAAAAATGGGGAGGGGAGAGAAGGA
>NW_016107539.1:3247858-3264502 GCF_001604975.1 Cebus imitator | reverse complement strand
GGAAGGGAAGGGAAGGGAAGGGAAGGGAAGGGAAGGGAAAGGAAGGGAAGGGAAGGGAAGGGAAGGGGGCATCCATAAATAGGAGAAGATTTATGGAGGGAACAGAAAAGAAAGGAACGGAAGGGAAAAGAAGAAGGGAAGGGAGGAGAAGAAGGTAAGGAAAGGGAAGGGAAGAAGGGAAAGGAATGAAGAGAAGGGAAGAGAAGGGAAGGGCAGGGAAGGGGCAACCTTGATTAGGCTCCCACCGCCTTCCCTGGCTCCAAGTAAATGAACATGTATGTTAGGTCATGCTGACATCCTTGTCTCCTCCTATGTCTTCAGAACAGAGCAGTAGTTATGAACACAGGCTCTGGGTCCAAACAGCCTTGATTGGAATCCCAGTTCTGCTACTTGCTAGCCACGTGGCTTTGAGCAAGTTCCTTAACTTCTTCAAGCTTCACTTTCACATCCATAAAACGGAGACACTAGCAGAATCCACCTCATTGAGTTGCTGTGGGGATCTAATAATGTATTCCATGCAAAGTACAGAATGAGTGTCTAATACATGTTCATGCTGATGGAAACACACTGTTCTTTGAGTGTCAATCAGCTTATTCAAGTTCCTGCTAAAACGTGTTTCTTCTCCTCTTTACCATCACACCTCCAACTTCAATGTCTAGAATCTCTACCCCTTGTCTCTACTTCACTGTGTTGAAAAAATATATATCTTTCTATTTTTATAGAGGTTCTGAGAACTGAGGAGAAACAGTCTTTCCCCTCCCCTCTGGGCTCACAACCCTCTCTCCGCATCCCCTGCCCCCCTCATCTGTGCTGGCCAGTTGTTCACAAGTAGCTTAACAGTTTTGAGAATACAAAAACAGGAAATTATGCCCCAGCCCTAAGACTAAAAAACTCATGTGCAAATCCTTCAGTGGACAGATTTCTTCAGCTTTCAAAAACTAGGGCTTTGAAAAATCAGGTCCCATGGCCAAGATCTCTGGATTTGCTTAATCATTTCCTTTGCAAATTTATAACCTCTTTAACCATGAAGGGAGATGGTGAGAAAGGGGGAGGCGGGAGTTGAAAATGTTTTAAGTCAACCGCAGGACAGGACAGGAAATTCTGGAGGGGGGTGCATTTTTCTTTAATCCCTCAGTGGCAGAGAGGCCTAAGATAGCAGCTCTGGAAAACTGTTTATTGTCCAAGAAATGACCGTTTTGGGATATTGTTTTGCTGTTGATGTTGACCCAGAGGAAAACGTGGCAGCCTTCTTCATCCAGTGGCTTCATAGAGAATAGAAGGGCAGGGAAGGCGCTAAGACAGCCTGGTCTGACCCTTGACTTGACTCATGCAACAAACGTTTATAGAGTGGCTGCCCTGCCCTCCAAAGGATAGAGAGGACTGAGGTGGCCTCCCAAAGAGGTAGAATAACTTCCTCACTTTTCAATGCCATTTGAAATGTTAAGGAATCTACTGGAGGCTGTCTACTAGAAGAATCTAAAACAGGTGATCCAAAGCTGTCTCATTACTAAAATTCCTGAAAGACAAAAAGAAGTGTTTCTTTGTTTTTGTTTTTCTTTTTTGCCCCCTTCCTTCTCACTTTCTGAGTTTTTCTTGGCTAACCAGAGTAACGTACTTTTTTAACCTTTAAGGTAAGTTCCTGTATTTAGCAGTGGTTTTTATTTGAAGCCAGGGCCCAACCTACTTATGTTGACCCAGCAAATGAAATTGAATGGAATGGAATAGAAAACAATAGAAATGGCATGAGGCATCACAGGTAATATGACTAACACTCATCCGTGGAAGGTTGGCTTTGATTACTAATGTATGTGTAGAGACTCAAAATGTATTTCTTATTATGATTTGTAGTAAGAAAAGTTTAAAAGCCTCTGATCTTTAATAGAGTTCAGCAGCTAAAAGTGTGGGATCTAGAGTCTACTGGCATGAGTTTGAACGTCAGCCGGCCACTTCCTGGCTGTGGGATGTTGGATAGGCTGATTATCCTCTCTGGACCTCACTTAGTTAACGGAAATAAAGAGACATATAAAATGAGAGCTATGAATACAACACAATAAAGAGAGATATAAAATGAATATTGGACATCACAGTGTCTGAATTGCTGGGGTCATTTATCTTCAGAAAACTCCATCCTGTCCTCTATATCTTTCATTTGGCCCAGCGTTCTGCTAATTGTCTGGGGCCTACTTGCCTTAGGTAAAGCTACTTCCCCTATCTTAACCTCTCTCGATTTGATCTCCCTTCATTCCTTCCATCTCCAGTTGCTACCTCTAACATCATCTGTGGAAAACCAGAGCCATTTAATAGGTAGAATTTCTCTTGGGAAAAATGGCTGCACAGTTGCAGACCATCTACCTACTGAGTACAAAGACAAAAGCTAGACAAAAACCTTGAAGGCATCCTAAAATAGAGGTACAATATTCCACTTCAATTGAAAGCAACAGTAAGAGTGACAGTCGACTTTTCAGCAGAATTAATGAAAGTCCAAGGACAAAATCCTAAAAGAAAAAGAAAAGAAAGAAGGAAAAGAAAACATAAGGTAAGATGGAAAAATAAAAGAAAAAGAAAAAAAAGAAGAAAGAAAAAAATAAGGGTTGGAAAAAAAAAACTGCCAACCTATAATTCTACACCCAGTAAGAAACAGTTATCAAAATTGATGGTAATTATGTTTTCAGACAAACAAAAACTAAATTGCTGTGTTTCTAACAGATCCGAACTAAAAGAAATACTAAAAGATTCCTTTTAAGAAGAAATAAAATGATCTCAGATGGAAGAATAAAAATGTAGGAAAGAATTAAAAGCAACAGAAGGATAAATGTGTTGGTAAATCTAAAGGAATACCAACTATATTAAAAGATCATAATAATGTCTTCTGGGATTTAAAATATATGTAGAAGGCTGGGGGTGGTGGCTCACACCTGTAATCCCAGCATTTTGGGAGGCCAAAGTGGGTGGATCACTTGAGGTCAGGAGTTCGAGACCAGCCTAGCCAACATAGTGAAACCTCATCTTTACTAGAAATACAAAGATTAGCCAGGCGTGGTGGCACAGTCGTAGTCTCAGCTACTCTGGAGGCTGAGGCAGGAGGGCTGCTTGAACCCAGGAGGCAGAGGTTGCAGTAAGCCAAGATCACACTACTGCACTCCAGCCTTCATGACAAAGCAAGACTCTATCTCAAAAAGAAATAAAATATATGAAGAATTAAAATACACGGTAGCAATAGCACAAAAGGTAGTCAAGAAAAAAAGGTACTGAACATGTTCCAAATTATTTTATTGCCAGAGAACTAACAAACTTTTTTACATTCTGATAAGTCAGGGATTATAATTGTAGTCCATAAGGTAATTAAAAATATAGAAATAACAAGCTAATAGGAGAAGCACAATGATTGAAAAGAAAGACCTCATTAATTTAAAAGTTCAGAAAGGAGAAAAGGGGGAACTTATAAAAGTTGAAACTAATTAAAAACAGTCATATATTAATATTGTGATAGTACTATATTAATCATTACTTTAAGTGCAAATACAGTAAATATTCCCAATAAAAGACAGATTTGATACTAAATAAAAAAACAAAAACCCAAATATAATCTTCTTACATGAGATAAGCCCTAAATACAAGCACATAGACAAGATGAAAATAAAAAGATAGAAACAGATATTGCATGAATATAGTAACCAAAAGAAAGCTAGTGTAGCCATTCTAGTATCAGATGAAATACACTTTTAGAAAAGAAACAATATGAAAGATAAAGAGGAATATCTTATAATAACAAAAAGGGTCAGTCCTACCAGGAAAGGCAATTCTAAGTCCACAGCACCTACTAGAATAGCTTCAATATACCTAAAGCAGAAACTGCCAGATCTAAAAGGAGAAATAAATCCAGAATTATAGAGGTAGGCTTTAACATATTTCTATCAGCAACTGATAAACAGAAAGACAAGTTAGTGAGAATGGAGAAATTTACACACTTGGCCTAATTGACATTTGTGGAACAAAGCAACCAATAACTGCAAAATGCATCTTCTTTGTCTAACTGCACATGGGGCATTTAATGAAAATCGTCACATGCTGGACTATGGAGTAGATCTCAACAAATTTCAAATGCTAAAAGCACACAATATGTTCTCTGACCACAGTGGAATTAGCTAGAAATCAATAACTAAAGATAAGAAAATGTCTAAGTAATTGGAAGTTAAGCAAAGCAATCCAAATAGCTCATGATTTAAGAGAAATCAGTAGAAATTAGAAAATATTTATGTGACATATCAAAATGTAGGATTCAGTTAAAGCTATGCTTATAGGGAAATTTGTATCTTTAAATACACATATCAGATAATAAGAGGAAGAAAATGAATGACCTAAGCCCACACTTCAGAAAATTAGAAAAATAAAAACAAATCAAACCCAGAAAAATCAGAAACAAGGAGGTAACAAAGATGAGAAGACAGTTATGAAAAGAAAATAAATGTAAAACAAAACATCTCTTTGCAGAGATGCAAGGCCTCTTATTGTTAGAAGAACAGACCTACCATTCATTTGTTCATCCATCCTTGCATTCATTCAGTAAATATTTACTGAGAATCCATGCTGTGGATCAGGCACTGTTCTAATTTCTTAGAATAAGAAAATGAACAAAACAAAGTTCTTGCCCTCAAGGAGCTTATATTTGGTACAGGAAACAGGCAATTAACAAACAACTAGTGATGAGATGTCAAAAAGAGGAATGTGCTATTAATAACTGAAAAAGCAGTAATACAGAATAAAGGGCAAGTGAATTTTGCTGGGTTGATCAAGGAAAGGCTCTTTCAAGGTGACATTTGACCAGGGAGTTTGACAGAATGGGGGGTGAGTCATACAACTATGAGGAAGAAAAGCATTCCAGACAAAAGGAAGAGGTACTGTATAAGCCCTAAGGTGAATGCATATTTGGCACATTGAAAAAAGTTTGTGTGCTCTTGGATAATGTTGAACAGGCTGTCAGAAACCAGAAAGGGCTTGTAGCCATGATGGTAAGACCTGGATTTTAGCTTGAACTTGATAGGAAGATGCTAGAGCATTTTTAGCAGGGAAGTAGCAGAATCTGATCATTCACGAGACATGTTTTTCCATTTAGCCTCCAAGTTGGTTAATTTGTCACTTTGCTCCCTGAGAGTCTTCTAATTCTGTAATTAAATTTCTATTAACATGATTTTCCAAGGAAAGAGCAAACTTTCTCCATAAATAAATCCCCCTGCCCTCCTGCCAGAAGAGAAGGCTTCAAGCAACTTTTCTAAGATCGATTTTTTACCCCGTGACAGCTGGATGCTAGGAAATTAACAGAGATAAAGCAGGTCAAAATCATCAGAGAAGTCTGAGGTTGGTTGAACAGGTGTATGTGAAAACCCTTACCCCTACAGGAAGGACGTGGGAATATGAGGAGGGAGTAAAAATATGATGAAACTGAAAGTGGACTTTCTGTTCTGAGCTCAAGAAACATTTCTACCTTGCAAGCAAGTAGAAACATAAATGACACCTCAGAGAAGAGTTTCAAGTCACAGATAGGGATACTGTAGCCTTCAAAAGACAGTGATCATTCCAGCAACAATTTTCAAATGCAGCCTCCCCCGTACAGCCTAAGAGCATGTTTCTTTGGGGAAGAGGCAAAACATTCTGTTAAAACATGAATTTGTTTCCAAGATTTAAATACCAGAAAAATGCACACGCAAATTCAGATCTCCATGTTCTCTTGAAATACTGGGAGTTGGGGGATCATGAACAAAATATTGGAAACAAATGACCCTCTCCCTTTACTGGGGCTTAGTCTCACTTTTACACAATCCCCACAGAACTTTTCTTGCCTGCTCAGCCCCCAGAGCTGTCTACAGATATGGTCTCTAGTTTAAGAAATGAGGTTGATGAGGGCTCAGTGCAGTGGCTCACGCCTGTAATCCCAGCACTTGCAGAGGCTGAGGTTGGCAGATCACAAGGTCAGGAGATCAAGACCATCCTGGCCAACATGGTGAAACCTTATGTCTAGTAAAAATACAAAAAATTAGCTGGGCATGGTGGCACGTGCCTGTAATCTCAGCTATCGCGGAGGCTGAGGCACGAGAATTGCTTGAATTAGGGAGTCAAAGGTTGCAATGAGCAGAGATCGAGCCACTGCACTCCAACCCGGCAACAGAGCTAGACTCCATCTCAAAAAAAAAAAAAAAAAAAAGGAATGAGGTTGATGAATTGAAGAACAGAAAGCACATTTCTCAAAGCATTTCCCAGAGGACCACCAATCCTATAAGGTATTCTAAGGAATATAAAGCTTCATATTGCGGTAGGCAGAATTCTAAAGTGATTCCCAAGACTGTCCCCTCCTTGCCCTGATATACATGGCCTCTATAATCCCCTTACCTGCAACAGTGACTGGACCTTTGAATGGTTGAGATAGCACTACTATGATTAAGTTATATGACAAAGGTAAAAGAATGTTGTATCTAAGGTCCCCAGTCAGTTGACTTTGATTTAATCAAGAAGAAGATTATCCTGGTTAGGCCTGGTTTAATCAGGTGATCCCTTAAAAAGAACTAGGGAGGGCCAAGCGCGGTGGCTCAAGCCTGTAATCCCAGCACTTTGGGAGGCCGAGGCGGGTGGATCACGAGGTCAAGAGATCGAGACCATCCTGGTCAACACGGTGAAACCCCGTCTCTACTAAAAATACAAAAAATTAGCTGGGCATGGTGGCGTGTGCCTGTAATCCCAGCTACTCGGGAGGCTGAGGCAGGAGAATTGCCTGAACCCAGGAGGCGGAGGTTGCGTGAGCCAAGATCGCGCCATTGCACTCCAGGCTGGGTAACAAGAGCGAAACTCCGTCCCAAAAAAAAAAAGAACTAGGGAAACAGGCCGGGCGCAGTGGCTCTCACCTATAATCCCAGCACTTTGGGAGACTGAGGCAGGCAGATCACAAGGTAAGGAGTTAGAGACCACCCTGGCCAATATGGTGAAATCCCGTCTCTACTAAAAATACAAAAAAATTAGCCGGGTATGGTGGGACTTGCCTATGCTCCCAGCTACTTGGGAGGCTGAGGCAGAATTGTTTGAACTCAGGAGGGGGAGGTTGCAGTGAGCCGAGATCACACCACTGTACTCCAGCCTGGGTGACAGAGCGAGACTGTCTCAAAGAAAAGGGAGCGAGGAAAGCAGCAGCAGCTGTTGTCCCGTGGCCTTGTATAGGACACATTACAAATTGCTGTGCTGCAGAGAAAGCAACATCACAGCCAAGTAGGAGCTCTAGGAGCGGAGAACCTCAGTCCTACAACTGCCAGGAACGGAATTCTGTCAAAAAACAGTGAGCTCAGAAGAGGACCCAGTCCTCAGATGAGGTTACAACCCTGACCAACGTGTTGATTTCAGCCTAGTGAGACTCAAAGCGAAGGACCCAGCTAACTTGTACCCAGGGTCTCAAAGTGTTAGATAGCAAATGGGTATTGTTTCAAGCTGCTAACTCTGCAGTGCTGCCCTCCACACAGCGGCCAGAATGAGTCTTTTAAAATTCAAGTCAGGGCCAGGTGCGGTGACTCACTCCTGTAATCCCAGCACTTTGGGAGGCTGAAGCAGGTGGATCACCTGAAGTCAGGAGTTCAAGACCAGCCTGGCTAAGATAGTGAAACCCTGTCACTACTAAAAATACAAAAAACTTAGTGGGGCGTGGTGACAGGCACCTATAATCCCAGCTACTCAGGAGGCTGAGGCAGAGAATTGCTTGAACCTGGGAGGCAGAGGTTGCAGTGAGCCAAGATCGCACCGCTGCATGCCAGCCTGGGGGACAGAAAGAGAATTCGTCTAAAAAAATCAATAAATAAAAATAAAATTGAAGTCAGATCAGCTCCAAGCCTTCCAATGGCAGAAACTGGGAGAGGCGTTTGGAGGTTGTTGCTGTCTGGCAGCTTGGTGATGAATGGAATTTGACAGAGGTGCTGCTGCAGGTTGGAGAAGAGAGATCAGATTCTGGATCTGTTTAGAAGACAGGGAGGGTGGGGTTTGCTGTTGGACTGGATGAGGGTAGGAGACAAAGACAGGAGCCCAGGTTGATGAAGAACTCAGGGTTCTGAATCAGGAGTGGCTGATTCAAGCTGGGTAGTTAGCATTTGGGAAAGGTAGGGGTGTGTGTGCAATGTGGTCAGACACTAGTCAGGAGCATTTACATACATGAGTCAACCTGGGAGTGAACTTGTGTCCAACTGAACATGAAGCAATTATTCAAAGTTGGTTTCCGGAATATTCCCAGGGTGAAATAACTTCCTGTGTTTATCACTGTCTTCTCAGTGTAAGTGTTTGCTTGTCTGGTGAACTGAGTTAGCCTTGTCTGTTGAAACTTGGAGTGCTGGGCATGCAGGAAAAATTCTGTGAAAATCTCAGGGAGCTGACAGAGACTTTCAAAAGAAAAAAAAGTGAACATTATCCTTGGGCTCTTTTATGAGAGGGAAATTGTTTGATTTAGTCAACTCCTGACTGAGTATTGCTTGTAAGTAAAGGTCTAGGGGAGTGACGAATAAGAAAAGCACAGAACACCCCAGAATAATGGGAGGGAGCCACTCCAAAGGCCAAATGTCCGGACTATATGATGGGAGATGCCACATGCATCATTGTGTTGCAGACCCTTGTGTGATTCTCTTGAATCACATGGATGGTTAAGAACATGGATTCTAAAACTCAGCTCTCACCAGGCGCAGTGGCTCACGCCTATAATCCCAGCACTTTGGAAGGCTGAGGCGGGTGGATCACGAAGTTGGCAGATCAAGACCATCCTGGCTAACATGGTGAAACCTCATCTCTACTGAAAATACAAAAAAATTAGCTGGACATGGTGGTGCATGGCTGTAGTCCCAGCTACTCGGGAGGCTGAGGCAGGAGAATGGCTTGAACCCGGGAGGCAGAGGTTGCAGTGAGCTGAGATTATGCCACTGCACTTCAGTCTTGAGACAGAGAGAGACTCCATGTCAAAAAAAAAAAAAAAAAAAACCCATCTCTCCCACTGAGCTACGTGGGAGAGCTTGTTCAAGCTAAGACACTGAACTTGACCATCCTGTCTCAGCTTCTTCACCAGAAAATGGGGTGGTGCTATTATGATAATAATGGTGTTATTCTATGGTAATAATACCATCATCATAGAAATAAATCAGAAACAGACACGCACTGCTCAGAGCAGTGCCTTGTATCAAGTTAACACAAAATCAGCATCTGCAATTTTTATCATGATGCTGTTTCAGATATGTATTTTTTGTTATTATGAAACCACAACATATTTTTAAATGTCAGAGGAAAGAATGGAAAAGAAACCATCATAATCTCATTTCCCTGGCACAATCTTAACTTTACACAGTCCCTGCAAATAGTTTCAACATTGTTCATTTTATACTTACGAAAGTAGCTGGCATATAGCAAGCACTCAATAAAAGGCTCGCTGGCTAACTGCCGAATTCAGTGGAAACTATTTTGTTTTATGCTTTGTGTACCTAAAATTATATCAGATATATTTCGCTTTGGGTTTTTTTTTTTTCTCATAAACTACACAATTACAATTTTATGGCTACAAGATATCTCATGGTGTCAATGTAACAAGCCTCACATAAGTCATTTTTCTTTTGCTATACTATTATACATGGAATTACTACAAACCATACTATTTTAGATAACACTACATTGAACCATTTTGTACACAGTGTTTTGCTTTTTTTCTAAAATTTCTTAAGACAACTGTGGAATTTGGAAATAAATACTCTCGGCTAAACTTTCAAGTTATCTGTAAGGGAGCCTAAAAAAGTTAAACTAAAATGAGATTATTTTTATAGGATCAGGTTGTAATAAAATGAATTTGGCTGGGCGCGGTGGCTCATGCCTATAATCTCAGCATTTCGGGAGGCCAAGGCAGGCAGATCACGAGGTCAGGAGTTCAAGACCAGCCTGGCCAACATGGTAAAACCCCATCTCAACTAAAAATACAAAAATTAGCCAGATATGGCTATGCATGCCTGTAGTCCCAGCTACTCGGGAAGCTGAGGCAGAAGAATCGCTTGAATCCGGGAGGCAGAGGTTGTGGTGAGCCAAGATTACACTACTGTACTCCAGTCTGGGCAACAGAACAAGACTAAATCTCAATAATAAAATAAAATGAACTTCACACTTATTTTTTTTGTCTTTTCTTTTTCCTTTTGGTGGAGAATAGGGTCTCACTATATTGCCCAGGCAGGTCTTGAACTCCTGGGCTCAGGCTACCCTCTCATGTCTGCCTCCCTAAGGGCTGAGATTACAGGCGTGAGCCACCACACCCGGCCTAAAATGAACTTCACAAGACGACAGTGACGTGAATGAAACAGTGACCTCATTTTCATTTTGAAAAGCTGCTTCTCCCTCTTTCGAAAAAGTTGTATTAGAAACAACTCCTCTAACACTGTATTGATCTTTTATCTGAGGTTAATAAAAGATATGAGTATTTTGATGTATTCATTAACAAAAAGAACAATCAATTCACCTTTAGTAGGTGTAAGTAAGGGAAGACCTCAGCAGATCTGGTTAACTCTCAGTCTGGCTTTAGAAAGCCACAGTGGGCTGGGTGCGGTGGCTCACTCCTGTAATCCCAGCACTTTGGGAGGCCAAGGTGGAAGGATCACCTAAAGGTAAAAGTTTGAGACCAGAGCCTAGCCAACATGGCGAAACCCCATCTCTACTAAAAATACAAAAATTAGCCATGTAATCCCAGCTTGGGAGGCTAAAGCAGGAGAATCACTTGAACCCAGAAGGCAGAGGTTGAGCTGGGCTGAGACCGTGCCACTCACTGCACTCCAGCTTGGGCAACAGAGTGAGACTCTGTCTCAAAAAAAAAATAATAATAAATAAAATTAAAAAGCTGCAGCTGAAAATTTCGTAGCTACATATTGTAATTTTCTAAAGCAGCAGTCCCCAAATCTTAGGAACTGTTGGATGCATAAATTTCTCCCTCGTGGTGCTGGTAAAGCAGAGAGGAAGGTTGAGTTACAACAATCTTTTTAATGGTAACGTTTATAGACCTCCAAGAGAGGCACTTCCCTAGTAATGCAGAAACCGCGGCTGCACATTGATGCTCGCTCTATAATGGAAGACTAAGACTCGTGGTCCAGAGAGTGGGCCAGAACCAGTGGCTCATGCCTATAATTCCAGCACTTTGGGAGGCTGCGGTGGGCAGATCACGAGGTCAGGAGTTCAAGACCAGCCTGGCCAATATGGTGAAACCCTGTCTGTACTAAAAATACAAAAATTAGCTGGGTGCAATGGCAGGTGCTTGTAATCCCAGCTACTCGGGAGGCTGAGGCAGGAGAATCGCTTGAAACTGGGAGGTGGAGGTTGCAGTGAGCCAAGATCCCACCACTGCACTCTAGCCAGGGCGACAAAGCAAGACTCCGTCTCAAACAAATGAACAAAATGAACAAAAAAATAGAGTGTGGTCTCCAGAACCTGGAAGCTGTGAGTGTGAACAGCGGCTTTGCCACTTGCTACCAGGGGACTGCAGGCAAGTGAGTAACTGACCAAGGCAGGGTTCAGGGTCCCAGGTCTCCTGGCCTCCAAAGTCCCTGGGCTTCCATACCTCATGCTAACACTCTCCAGAGTGGTTCTTCTCCTACTTTGGTTGATTCTGAAGTTCCCTGTAAGTGGGAAGAATGAAAACTATCCTTTATTGAGAGACGATGCTACCTTAGATTAGCATGGTCACAGAAGAGGTAAGGAGGAATGGCTGTTTTCAGGATCTATTTGAAGAAAACGTGGCCGAATCATAAAATATCTGTGAAATCTGATTGTATACTGCAAGGAAGCTTCAGCACACGACAGTGTTCTGATGTGTTCATTGATTTGAACGAGTGACTGCCAAACCTGCAATGTGGGATCCTTGCTTTAAAAATCTGCTGCAGATTAAAAAGAGAATCTTTCTCCTCAAATCTCTTTTTTTTTTTTTTTTTTTTTTTGAGACAGGGTCTGTCACCCAGGCTGGAATGCAGTGGCACAGTCATGGCTCACTGCAGCCTCAAACTCCTAAGCTCAAGAGATCCTCCACCTTAGCTTCCTAAGACCATGTCCAGCTAATCCTTTAAATTTTTTTGCAGAGAATGTTTTGAGCTATGCTGCTCAGGCTGGTCTCAAACTCCTGGCCTCAGGGAATATTCCCACCTCACCTCCTAAAGTGCTGGAATTACAGGCAAGAGCCACCACAGCCAGCCATTTCCTTTCTGATTTTATCACTTGAATTATAGCCATAAGGCTAGATGAAAAGAAAACAAAATTAGAGAACCTGAGAATGAAATCACTGATTCAGTGACTGTTGCATGTTCTCCTCTATGATTTATTCCATTTAATCTTCAGAGGAACCCAGTGAGGTGGGGTTCTTCATCCCCTTTCTACATATGAGAAAACTGAGGTGTAAAGAACTTGCAAAATTTGCCAGAAGCCACAGGAACTGTTAAGCAAAAAAAACAAGGATTCCAAATGGGAGTGTGTAATTCCCAGTTTACAGACTTAATCACAAGGCTGCAAGTGCTCCTGCCATGCAGGGAAAAGTGGGGGTGGGGGTCCAGTCAGTATGAGGGAGGTGGGCAAAGTTCTTCTCTCTGTGAATCACACAACTCGCTCAGGTCAGCCTGAGGAGACAGAGGCCACATCTTTGTTGCTAGCTTGTGTCTACAGTTCCCTAGAGCACTGTTTCTCTCACAAAGTTAAGAACACACAACAGCCCCTTGAGTTGGGAGCAGGAAAGCATTGACTTTTGTTACCCAGTCTTGAGAAAGTTGATGGTTCTAGGTCCTTTTCACTGTGTAGAAGCCTGACATTTGATATTTGGGGAAAAGGTGGGAGAAAAAAAGACTCCAAACTCCAAGCCCAGGCTGCTTTGGGCCTGCCTGCCTGATTCTTTGCCAAACAGGAACCCTTCCTTGGCTGCCTTCCCTCCTAAATGATTTTCAAACTACAGTTTTAAAAACAGTTCCTTCGGGGAATTATAAAAGTAATCATGTTTTTGATGGAAAATTGTTGTGTCAACAGAAATGCATGAAAAATAGAATCACCAATTCCCCATCACCCAGAGAGAACCACTGTTAACATTTTAACTACTTTTTCTTTTTTTTTTTTTCCTTATGCATAAATATTATTTTGTAAGCACTCAACTGCATAAAAAGTTTTGGAGCATGCGCTTTCAAAAATTCATCATTGTATTACCAGCATTTTCCCATGTTCTAAAAGTTTTCTAAAACTTGGAAAACATTATTTTTAATAACTACCTAATAGTCTACCCATAGATTATTATAACATTTAATAATTTCTCCATCGGTGGACATGCCTTTGTATCCTATTTCAAACAGCATTTCTCCCATACAAATGTTTAGCCTTTATACAGAGATTATAGTTTGATCCCACCAATCAAACTACTTATATTTCCCACCAACTTCCTTCTAGGCTTTTCTGGATCAGAAGAGTTGGGATGTAAATTACAGGAGTGATCTCAACTCAGAAACAAATTCCATTGCTGAACTGCAGCAGCAACGCCCTCTGAGGAGAAGGGAATGTGCCCTTTCAGTGAGCTTTTGGGTCACCCCAGTTAAAAGCGAACCAACACAGAAGTTCCCCTTGACTCTCTTCCCCTACCCCATCCCAGCCACCCTGCAGCCTTACGTTGCTCTTCCCCTCAATTTCAATTTCTGCCGCTTTACCTCCCATTTATTTCACAAAATGTTGTAATCTATGTTCGCACTTCCACCGCTGCTGAAACAGCTCTTGCAAAACGCTAAATCCATTGTGCTATGCTTTACCTTCGTTTCTAATTGCACAAGTGACACAGAACAGCACTTTCTTCGTTAAAATAGTCATTAACAACTTAAAGGTGAGTATTAAATTCACTGTTAACCACTTGTTCCCAATCTCGGGAACATCAAGAGTATCTAGTATTGCACATGCGATGCATTTTCTTCAGATCCTGTTTCTAAAGCAGTGGAGGTGGAAATGAGAGGGGAAGAGAAGGGAGGAGGAGAGGGGAGGAAGCCACAGCACAGGCTACCTATAACACTGTATTTACCTATAACTCTACTTTTGTGTGAATGTTTTGTTTTATTTGGGTTTTTTTTTTGTTTTGTTTTTTTTTTTGAGATGGAGTCTTGCTCTGTTGCCCAGGCTGGAGTGCAGTGCCGCGATCTCTGCTCGCTGCAACCTCCACCTCCCGGGTTTCAAGCAATTCTCCTGCCTCAGCCTACCAAGTAGCTGGGATTACAGGCGTCCTCCATCATGCCCGGTTAATTTTTGTGTTTTTAGTAGAGACAGGGTTTTACCATGTTGGCCAGGCTGGTCTCGAACTCCTGATGGACATTCAGGTTGTTTCTAGTTCTTCACTATAACAATCGATAATGCAACGAAGGGCACCCTTTACCCCTTCTCCCTGTGCACCTGTGAGAATTTCATTTCCCTAGGGCAGATAAAGAGAATTGCACCTGCAGGCTGATTGAGCGCGCACTTTTCCTTTTAACATTAATAGGCTCCGACAACCTCACCACCACCACAACGCGGCACATTTACATGAACAACCCATTTCAACCGCATGCTACTCGGCTCTTCAGTAGCCCCATACAGCAGGTTCCTCTCTTCTATCTTTTACTCCACGTTGCCTTCTTGTTGCTTTCCCTCTCTCCCAGCCCATGCTTCTCAATCCCCTTTGCAATCTTCCCCTCTGCTGTCTGTCCTGAAATGTGGTTGTTGCCTGGAATTCTCCTTGTTCTGCATGAATGATCTCGTATATTCCTATGACTTGCACAACCAGTTTTCTTATGGGTCACAGACTCAAATATTTACAGAAGGCAGGTGGGGCAAGGAAATACTGGGGAATCTTGTACCTCCCCCCATACCCAAGCCCGACCCCACCCCTGAGCTCCAGCTGTTGTTGCTTTATTGGAATATATGCATAATACTCTCAGATTTCTTTTTCTCCAAAAGGAGGCGGAAATCTGGCTTTGAGTATAAGTACTTACATTTTCTTAAGAACTGAAAACCGATTCGAAAGAAATTTTAATCCCTTCTGTTCAACAGAACACCCCTGTGGAGTAGGTTCAGCTGCCAAGATCCCAGATGGTGACTTTGACTCACGCAAAATCACTCCCTTTTCTAACACCCACCTGTGGCCTTATCCAATCAGGAGCCAGTCCCGTGATTCCACCTGAGAAATCATTCCAGCATTCAGCTCACCTTTCCATCCTCACTGTTATTGCCTTAATTCCAACTCACAAGCAATCAAATCCTGACTGTGACCAGAACATTCTACCTGGCTTTCCTGCAATGAGGTGATGCCTACCTTACCTGCCTTGTGCTACCCTCCGCTCCATTCAAAAGCATTCTTGCCATGGCTGCTGGAGAGAACCTCACCTCAGAGGAGGCAGGGAGGGGGGAAGCAAGAGGTGGAGGCAGAGAAGAGGAAGAGAAAGAGAAAGCGTCCATGTTGTCTCTGCTCAGAGAGCCTTGCTAGCGCCATGCTGCCCATAAAACAGCTGCCAACTGTGGTCACCTTTGTTCAGCACTTGACTCAACATGATAAAATTTGATCCAACATTATGAAATCAGATTTCATATAAGCATTTAGATATTGGGCTTTTCCTCTAACTGGCGCTGGACACAGTGGCTCACGCCTATAATCCCAGGATTTTGGGAGGCCGAGGCAAGCAGATCTCCTGAGGTCAGGAGTTCAAGACCAGCCTGGCCAACATGGTGAAACCCTGTCTCTACCTAAAAATACAAAAATTAGCTGGGCATGGTGGTGGGCACCTGTAATCCCAGCTACTTGGGAGCCTGAGGCAGGAGAATCGCTTGAACCAGGGAGATGGAGTTTACAGTGACCTGAGATTGTGCCACTGCACTCTAGCCTAGCAACAAGATCGATGCTGTTTCAAAATAAATAAATAAACAAGAAACTAACTGGCTTATAGCACTGTGTCTTTAGTCTCCCATGGAATCAATCCTCTGGAGCCAGGTAGTGACCACTGCTTTGGGGAGTCAGGTGCCTTACAGTCCTGCAGTTTTTCACCTTTCTCTATTTCTGTACCCTGGCCAGCCTCATATTGCCTGACCCTGAAGGAGTTTCCAACCACTGAACCACAGGCCAAAATTCAATCTGTTAATGTGCCCACAAGACCCTGTGTGAACGGCCCGTACGCGCCGCCATGGTCTCTACTCCCAGCCCTTCTCTTCATCCCCATCCTTTCTTCCACCACTAATGACAGTTGACTCACAAAGAAATTGTTTCAGACCTGAACCTAACCACCACTCAAATGCCATGGTTGTTTTAGTTACTTAAATCAAGGCAGACACACTCCGTTCAGAGAGGTCTTCCCTTTGGCTCAATAAATCTCTCCTCAAATCGCTAATGAAGTTGAACTTGCTCTAGACACTGCATTTCAAGTTTATGAAACTACTACTGAAGCTCTTCATTTAGTTCTCAGGAGTGCACTACTCCACAATGATGCTAATAGAGGGAGACTCAGTTGCTGACGGACAAAGACACACCTAATTTAATTAAAAACCCCCAGGAGAAGTGCAGTGAAGCTCACCCAGTAAGAATGAGGTTCACATTCTTAGAGCACACATGCACGCACACACACACACCCTTAACTGTCTCCT